>NC_142586.1:1802500-2102500 GCF_965207765.1 Zootoca vivipara
TGGCGGTAGCACGCCATTGCTCCAGGCTGGAGGAGGCAGGCAGGCGAGCAGTCAACGAAGGGGGGCGGTAAGGGGAGAGGAAGGAAGCGAGATTGGTGTGTGCGTCTTTCATTCTGCCTGGAACTTCTCTATCTGAGCTGGCTCCCTGCCTGTTACGTTACGTGCAGGGAAACCCATGTGGGGTTTCTCCCTGTGTAAAGTCTTCAAGCTGTGCCTGCGTGCGCCTGGCAAACCTGCCCCATTGCCTTTCCCTCATCAAAATCTATTGTTTCCCTAGTCTCTGTTGTTGTGTGTCCTGGCTGAGGGGAAAAACAGAAGACGGGGGGCTTGACAGTACTGCCCATCCCAGCTCCACAACAAATGTACCGCAAAGCCCCACACTATGCACACATTCCCATGAAAATGTTTTTTATTTGTAATTAAATATGAGACTCCAGTAAATAAGGGCAGCCTTAGACACACACGTTCAATTAAGAAGGCTGCTTCACTCATCTACAAGCTGGGTAGTCTGGATGGCTGAACCAATAACTTCAATTTTTGGGGGGGTGACCAACTTGTTTTTGCCCTGGGTACCACCTGACCTTGCTACGCCTCTGGCAATAAGCAGGACAATCTGCCTTCATAACTTTCTTCTTCCAACTGCCTTACTTCGCTACATCAGCACAGATGCTGTACTTTTGCAAGGATCGTCTGAAAGTGAAAAGAACATGAACAACATACCACCATCAGACTAGACATCCTGGAGGAGAGTCAAAGCCTCTGACAGGGGGAAGAAGGGCAGTAGAAGCAAAGGGGTCAGGCTGGAGAAGAAAGGCTTCTAAGCGAGGCACAAAGAACAAAGGTAGGGCTGAAAATGTCCTCTATCTGAAACCCCTTTTGGCTGAGCCAGGGCCTTACCTGCCCCACACCTGATGTTGCATGTGACATCAGCTGTAGGCCAAGTGAGCATGGCTTGGGCCCTTTCCCCATCCTTTGGACCCCTGGGAAATTCAGCTAACCTGCCGCACCTGGAACTGAATGGGGCACAGCTCACTGTATTCTGCTTTGCTTGGTAAGGATCCTGTGGGCTTCTTCTTCCTGCTTGCCCACCCCCACCTTGCTGCACCATATGATTGTGGGAACATCTGCATTAGCTCTCCCAGCTCATTTGTGCCCCAGAAGAATATGGAAATGTCATTGAGGAAGCCCATGTTGAGCTGCGTCCAGGTTCTGGACTTTTTGGGGTGAGAACGGTACCCCGGAACAGATTGGGTCTGCAACCCAAGGTACCACTGTACATGGTTTGGGGACTTTCTTAGTGGGAAGCAATACACAAATCTAACAAACCGGATGGATATTGGAATCAGCAAGGGATACCCACATGACCTGAAGGTGCTGCTGTGCAATGCCAGGTCAATGATCCACAAGACCACTGCCATCCACGACCTGATTGGGGATGGAGGATTTGACCTGGCATGTGTGACAGAGACCTGGTTGGATGAAGCAGATGGGCCTGTCCTTGCCGCTGCTTGTCCACCAGGTTTCTCTTACGCATAGCAACCGAGGCCATCTGGGCGGGGAGGGGGGGTTGCAGTGATTTTTAGGAAGTCATTAGTTTGCACCAGGCATCCTATTGGGAAGACCAGGTTTTCTGAGTGCATGTTCTGAAAGTTGGGCAATAGGGGCAGTACAGGATTCCTTTTGGTGTACCGACCTCCCCGCTGCACCAAGGATTCCCTGCCCAAGCTGCTTCAGGTCGTGTCGGATGTGCTCCTGGAGACTGTTGAGTTTATGCCCCTAATGAGTGATTGATTAGCTCATTAGGTCTTTGCCAAACTTCACAACAGTCCGGTAAGCTTCCAGAACCAGCACACTCCTGGCAAAGAAATAGCAAAGTTCTTCTCTCTTCTTGCGTAGCTAGAAGCTTGTGTGGCTTTGCTGAAAGCAGCTCACAAGGAATCACGGAAAACAGTTTCTTTCTACTTAACTAAACTTTATTTACAGAAAAAAATAAACAACTGCCGGGAGAGCAAGACGGCATGGTTGCACTCTCTCCGTTCTGAACAATATCGAAACTGATTTACAACACAGAGAACAAAGAAAGAATTCCCGTATGTAGGAACAGCTTCAGGCTTTTAACTCTTGCCAGCCTGAAACCCTTCACAGAGACGCCTAGCTTGGTTGTCTTAGGGGATTTTAACATCCATGCCGATACGACCTTACAAGGAGCCGCTCGGGACTTCATGTAAAGCATGGCCTCCATGGGGCTGTCCCTGAATAAGTCTGGCCCAACTCATAGCCGCGGACATGCCCTGGACCTGGTGTTTACCACTATGGATGTTGGTGATCTGACACTAAGTAAAAGTGAAACTAACGAAGTGCCATGGTGCAACTGGACTTCTCCGCTACCCTTCCCCTCTGCAGGGAGGTGGGACCTATTCGGATGGTCCGCCTCCGCCACTTAATGGATCCAAATGGTTTCCAGAGAGTGGTAGGGGGATGCTTTATCCCATATTGATGGCCTTTCAGCCGATTCCCTGGTAGCCCGCTGGAATGTGGAGTTAAACGGGGCTATTGACTGTTTGGCTCCGAAGCGCCCTCTCCAATTGCATGGAGCCCGGACAGCCCCGTGGTTTCCCCCGGAGCTGAGGGCGATGAAACAGTCGTTGAGATGGCTAAAGCGCCGGAAAACTCATTCTGAATCCGACCGAACACGGGCTAGAGCTCAACTTCAAGCCTACCAAGTGGCAATGGCGACGGCGAAGAGGACCTTCTTCACTGTTTCTATCGCATCTGCAGAAAACAGCAGCAGGAGACTGTTCCAGGTGGTTCGCAATCTATCCGAACCACCTTCGTCATCAGGGCCTGGTAGGGACCCCAATATCTCCTGCAATGCTTTTGCAAAGTTTTTTGCAGATAAAGTCGCTCAGATTTGGAGGGAGGTAGACTCCACCGTGGGAGCAGGGCCGGGGCGGGAGAGTGCTGGAGTCCTGTCTAGTCATGTTTCATGGGATCAATTTCAATCTGTTACCTCCGAGGATGTGGACAGGCTGCTTGGACAAGTGAAACCAACCACCTGTCTCCTTGACCCTTGCCCATCCTGGCTAATAAAAGCGAGCCAGGAAGGGCTGGGCGATGGGCTCCGCGGGGTGGTAAATGCTTCCCTCTATGAGGGAGTATTCCCAGACCTGCTGAAAGAGGTGGTCATTAAACCACTTCTTAAAAAACCATCTTTAGATGCGGCTAATATAGCTAACTATTGCCCAGTCTCACATCTTCCATTCTTGGGCAAGGTGATTGAGCGAGTGGTTGCTGAACAACTCCAGGCACGCCTGGAAGAAGTCGACCATTTGGATCCCTTCCAGTCGGGATTCAGGCCTCATCATGGGACTGAAACTGCCCTGGTCGCACTGGTTGATGATCTCCGGCGGGCTAGGGACAAAGGTGAGAGCTGTTTCCTAGTCCTGCTGGATCTCTCAGCGGTTTTGACACCATCGACCATAACATCCTTCTGGACCGTCTAGAGGGGTTGGGAGCACTGTTATACAGTGGTTCCGCTCCTTCCTCCTGGGCCGTGTTCAGAAAGTGGTGGTGGGGGATGAGTGTTCAGACCCCTGGGCTCTCACTTGTGGGGTGCCTCAGGGTTCTGTCCTCTCCCCCAGGCTTTTTAACATCTACATGCAGCCACTGGGAGAGATCATCAGGGGGTTTGGGCTGGGTGTTCATCAGTATGCGGATGATACCCAGCTCTACCTCTCTTTCAAATCAGAACCAGTGAAGGCAGTTAAGGTCCTGTGTGAGTGCCTGGAGGCGGTTGGAGGATGGATGGCGGCAGATTGAGGTTGAATCCTGACAAGACAGAAGTACTGTTCGTGGGAGACAGGAGGCGGGCAGGTGTGGAGGATTCCCTGGTTCTGAATGGGGTAACTATGCCCCTGAAGGACCTGGTGCGCAGCCTGGGAGTCATTTTGGACTCACAGCTGTCCATGGAGGCGCAGGTCAATTCTGTGTCCAGGGCAGCTGTCTATCAGCTCCATCTGGTACGCAGGCTGAGACCCTACCTGCCTGCAGACTGTCTCGCCAGTGGTGAATGCTCTAGTTATCTCCCGCTTGGACTACTGCAATGCGCTCTACGTGGGGCTACCTTTGAAGGTGACTCGGAAACTACAACTAATCCAGAATGCGGCAGCTAGACTGGTGACTGGGAGCGGCTGCAGAGACCACATAACACCAGTCTTGAAAGATCTACATTGGCTCCCAGTATGTTTCCGAGGAGAATTCAAAGTGTTGGTGCTGACCTTTAAAGCCCTAAATGGCCTCGGTCCAGTATACCTGAAGGAGTGTCTCCACCCCCATCGTTCTGCCTGGACACTGAGGTCCAGTACCGAGGGCCTTCTGGCGGTTCCCTCACTGCGAGAAGTGAAGCTACAGGGAACCAGGCAGATGGAAACAGCCCTGCAGACCTTCCGCCTGAAAAGCTATGTCAATAAAGAAACCCCGATGCTCTTGGAGGGACCCACTGGAACAGGGAAATCATCGATCATCAACATCTTTGTGTTTCAGCGTCCAACAACAAAGTACACTCCCAGACAAAGTTTCTCCGGCAGAACCACAGCCAGTCAGACCCAGGACATTATTGTGTCCAAACTGGGCAGAAGAAGAAAGGCACTATCCATATCTTTTCAATCCTAAATCAATGAATGTAAGACTTTGTTTTCAAAATTCCATCACACTTTCGGTCATGACCAGGAAAACAGTGAAGTTTTAGCAGATGTGGGGCTGGAACTCTGGTGATGGGAAAGCCTTGATGGAGTAATTACTATTGTGCATCCCCAGGCCTGTGAGGGCAGAAAGGGATGACCTGACATCACTGTGACATCACATGAAAGCCTTGATGTGATTGTGATTGTTATAAATATAATAATAATAATAATAAGAAATTATTTATACCCCGCCCCTCTGGCCGGGTCTCCCCAGCCACTCTGGGCGGCTTCCAACAGAAGAATAAAACATAATAACATTAAAAGCCTCCCTGAACAGGGCTGCCTTCAGATGTCTTCTAAAAGTCGGGTAGTTGTTTTCCTTTTTGACATCTGTTGGGAGGGTGTTCCACAGGGCAGGCGCCACCACCGAGAAGGCCCTCTGCCTAGTTCCCTGCAACTTGGCTTCTCGCAGTGAGGGTACCGCCAGAAGGCCCTCGGTGCTGGACCTCAGTGTCCGGGCAGAATGATGGAGGTGGAAATGCTCCTTCAGGTATACTGGACCAAGGCCATTTAGGGCTTCAAAGGTCAGCACCAACACTTTGAATTGTGCTCTGAAACGTACTGGGAAACGTAAGGTAGTTATAAATATAATAAGATCCAGAGCCAATGAAAGGCAGAGCCATGTAATTCTAGTTTTGTCCCCATGCTCTTCCCGGCTGAGTTATGCAACACTTAGACTAAGGAACGAGCATGACGCTGACAGTACTGTAAGTTAGAAGGTAGGCAAGTGCTAGCAAGGTTATGCTTAAAATTCTACAAGGCAGGCTTAGGCAGTATGTGGACCGAGAACTCCCAGAAGTGCAAGCTGGATTTCGAAAGGGCAGAGGAACCAGAGACCAAATAGCAAACATGCGCTGGATTATGGAGAAAGCTAGAGAGTTCCAGAAAAACGTCTACTTCTGCTTCATTGACTATGCAAAAGCCTTTGACTGTGTCGACCACAGCAAACTTTGGCAAGTTCTTAAAGAAATGGGAGTGCCTGATCACCTCATCTGTCTCCTGAGAAATCTCTATGTGGGACAAGAAGCTACAGTTAGAACTGGATATGGAACAACTGATTGGTTCAAAATTGGGAAAGGAGTACGACAAGGTTGTATATTGTCTCCCTGCTTATTTAACTTATATGCAGAATTCATCATGCGAAAGGCTGGACTAGATGAAACCCAAGCCGGAATTAAGATTGCCGGAAGAAATATCAACAACCTCAGATATGCAGATGACACAACCTTGATGGCAGAAAGCGAGGAGGAATTAAAGAACCTTTTAATGAGGGTGAAAGAGGAGAGCGCAAAATATGGTCTGAAGCTCAACATCAAAAAAACCAAGATCATGGCCACTGGTCCCATCACCTCCTGGCAAATAGAAGGGGAAGAAATGGAGGCAGTGAGAGATTTTACTTTCTTGGGCTCCTTGATCACTGCAGATGGTGACAGCAGTCACGAAATTAAAAGACGCCTGCTTCTTGGGAGAAAAGCAATGACAAACCTAGACAGCATCTTAAAAAGCAGAGACATCACCTTGCCGACAAAGGTCCGTATAGTTAAAGCTATGGTTGTCCCAGTAGTGATGTATGGAAGTGAGAGCTGGACCATAAAGAAGGCTGATCGTCGAAGAATTGATGCTTTTGAATTATGGTGCTGGAGGAGACTCTTGAGAGTCCCATGGACTGCAAGAAGATCAAACCTATCCATTCTTAAGGAAATCAGCCCTGAGTGCTCCCTGGAAGGACAGATCGTGAAGCTGAGGCTCCAATACTTTGGCCACCTCATGAGAAGAGAAGAATCCTTGGAAAAGACCCTGATGTTGGGAAAGATTGAGGGCACTAGGAGAAGGGGACGACAGAGGACAAGATGGTTGGACAGTGTTCTCGAAGCTACGAACATGAGTTTGACCAAACTGCAGGAGGCAGTGCAAGACAGGAGTGCCTGGCGTGCTCTGGTCCATGGGGTCACGAAGAGTCGGACACGACTAAACGACTAAACAACAACAAAGGCAAGTGGCAGCTAGTTGAGGACAAGTAAGGACAAAATGGTGGGGCAGTGCCCCATTTCCCCTAAGGGACCAGCTTCCATTGCATGCATGGAGTGCCATGTATAGGCCACCCCACCAGGTTGCTGGCATTTTACAGGTCATAACTACATTATCCCTCTTTCTCATGCACACACTTCCTTCTTGCAGTGATGCAGATTTTTCTACTTTCAAATGTGCAAGATGTGTTTTTTTACGCCTAACCATCTCTTCATGACAGGTCTCTGAGCTTATAATTCTGAACATGGAAGCAGCCCTGCAGACTTTCCCCCTGCAAACGTATGTTAAGAAAGAAACCCCTATGCTCTTGGTGGGACCCACAAATACAGGGGAATCTGCGATCACCAACAGCTTTGTCATTCAGTGGCCAAAGACCAAGTACACTCCGAGACCAAGTTTCTCTGGCAGAACCACAGCCAGTAGGATCCAGGACATTAATATGTCCAAACTGGTCAGGGGAAGAAAGGCACTTTTTGGTCCACCCGCTGGGGAAAAGGCTGTTGGATTCGTAGGTAAGATCACATCTTAAACATTTTTGTTGCTACACATGGCAGTTTTGAAGCATGCTGTTACAACACCAGGTGTAGTTCCTTTTGCAGAAATAAGCTGCCAGGGACCCCAAACTCCCCAGGTAGGGAGTGTGGGAGAAGGACCGGGGGTGGGGGTAGAGCTGAGTGATACCAACCGTTCAACATTGTGACATATCACCAGCCCAACATGACAGCTCAGGGGCACATAAATAATATTTAACATTAGCGGCTCAAATTAATGTAAGTCCTGGAACACCTCGGTGCACTTTAAGGGAAGTTAATTAAAGAGAAATCTCTCCCTCTTGCATACAATATTGGGACATGTGCCTGGGCTTCACTATAGTTTTGTTTCAGCATAGCCTATTATCATTGAATGGCATTTTATTGTTTGCCATCAGCAGAAGAAAGCTTGCTGTATTGCAGACTCACTTTCCCCCCACTCTGACCTGGACAGGTTGGAACATTCCTTATGAATTCAATGAATCTGACCTGAGACTCAGTATGCGGCAGATCCAGATGTTTCTGGATGAATATGTAGAAACCTCATTTGAAGCTCTCACATATCTTACAGGTATGGACATTATGGCTACATTCAGACATAGTGCTGGTTTTGCATCAGGAAAACGAGTTTAGCATGATTTAGCTAAACCATGGTTTATCATTACGAACTTGAGCATATTACAAATATTATGAAAATTAGCCCCCAAGGGCTCCCCTCCCCGTTCCTCAGTGTGACGATAGCAAAACAGCAGGAAAAGAGGAGGGGGGAGAGAGGAGCATGCAAGGCACACTGCAGCTCATGGGACGCTCGCTGCCTTATACAAAGTCAATTGATTGGTCCATCTAATTCAGTATCGTCTGCTCTGACTGGCTGATATCTTCCTTTGCCATAGGCAAGGATGTCTCCTAGCCTTACCAGGATATGGCAGCGAATGAATCTGGAATCCTTCCCCAAAATATGGTTTCCTATTACATCTGGGCCACAGTCAAATAGCCACCTCCCCACCATACCACCCTTCCAAGGTGCATCCAGTATATGGGAATTCCCACAGTATATGGGAATTTGTGATGGGAGTCCATTTCTGCCCAAACTCCATCATCCCTGTAATGCAAGGCCAGCTAACATATGGCTGCCCCACCTGTAGGTTCCAATTCCCCCCTGACCCTGCAATATGTGGGCTCTGGTCACCTTGGGAGCAGAGTCTTATTGGTCTCCTGTTTTAAACAGAAGGTATCTCTGCCTGTTGGGTGTAGAGGTCCCCAAAACACCCAAGAAATTTAAGTGTAAGGTTTTTGGCATAAATTTGGCCACAACTTTATTTAAAATACAAAGTGTGAGTGGTTGCTTAGGCATTGGTTACGACTATCTGACATCTGCCCGCCTGCGGAAGTCAGGGCGAGGAAAACAAAATGAGGAGAGAATGGAGATGGGGGTCAGAGACTCTCCTCTCCTCAACTGCTCCCAGGGGCTCTTCCGTGGCCCTAGCCCCTTGTAGGGGGTACGGACGAAAGCATGGCGAGCCCCTGAATTGCTTTAAAGGATTTCCCCGCGCAGCAGCAGCATTGTAGGGTCAGGCACGGCCAACCATTTCTCCTACAGCAACCATTGGAGGGGCTGGCACAGCCAATCCTGGCCCCTCCACCAACCAGCAGCATTGGAGGTCACAGCCAATCCTGATCCCTCACCAACCAGTTTATTAACCAATGCCTAACTGCAACCTTACAAGTTGTGACGAATTGCTACGCAGTAGGCGAAAACTAAGTGGCACCAGCTATCCGCCAAATGGATAAATTCCTACCAGGCCCCTGCCCCAAAAGCTGACGACCCCATGGCAGGCATAGCAAGGTGAAACACAACAGCCTACGGTAAATAAAGGGAGGGTGGGAGGGTGATCCGAAGCTTGCAGTGAAAGAGAAAGTCCGCTCTGCGAGCCTTGAATATAAAGCCAGTAGGCTGTCAATCAAAAATTGCAACATAGAAATCTCCCCAACAACCCAAAATCTCCTATTACAATTGTGGCCATCCAAACGATCCCGCCCAACAGCAAGAGGAGGGTGTTTTGCTAGCCCCCACTGCAACACGTGCTCTCCATGAAGGAGAACACGCTCTCCGTAAACACCTTACCATTTTCATTCTAATGCCTTGTTTCTATCCCTAGGCGAATGTAACTATGGTGGGAGAACAATGGACGACAAGGACAGGCGTCTCCTGCTCTCTCTCATCTTCTTAGTGTATTACAAAAAATCAGAAGTCCTGGAAAACTATCAGCGTTCCCCACAGGGGGAATATTTTGAACTATCCTTCGGGACATGCCGGGTAAGAGAGCAGAAGGTGTGGATAAAGTATGTGTGTATTAGGAGAAATTTGCACTAGAATGCTAATGAATTTTCACAAGCACTTTAAAAAAAGCTCTGCAAAGTGATGTGAAAATGTGGGGGATTGGTTTAACACTAGAGAAATAAGATACTGAGAGTAACCGTCTATCAATTGAGGTTGCTTTTCTGACAAATTATGGTTTCCTTTTGGACAAATAAATGTCCAGCCAGAACTGCTTTTTTATGTATATGTGATTTTACATTGTTTATTTTCTTCTGATCTTTTGTATTTTGGAATATTGGTGTTTTTGTCCTGTTACTGGTCATTGGCCGTAATAAAAGGACTTGATTTGCCTTGAGAAACCGAGAGAAATCAAACTTGGCAGAGTCATCCCGATCCTATGCCGGGCCTTCTCAGTGTTTGCTCCCAGACTTTTGGGAATCCCTCTCTTTTTGTTCCAACATGCTTTTGGGAACGGACTGCTTTTAATGAAAGGGCTGCTGCTATGCTGTTTTTACTGTAATGATTTGTATGGGTTTAAAAGACTTGTGTGGTTTGTGTGTGTGTGTGTGTCTTTTACTTCTTTCTGCAAGACCTTGGCCATGTTTTAATACAGCATATCTCCTTCCCCCACCCAATTTAGGTGATGATACAGGAGGAATGTATGACTCAGGTGCCAGAAGATGGAGCCTACATTGGGATGAAACCTGGTGAGAGTACCAAATGTCTGCAGAAGGAAATTTGCATCTGTGCTGAGAGAGAGTTGTCAACTAAATGCCTGTGCTTTCCAATGAGAAAGCGCAGCTAGAGCCATCACCCCTTTTAAAGCAAAGAAGCCTTAAGGTCTGGGCTACAACCACCGCCCCATGGGAAAAAAGAGGTGTTGGGCTAGAATCACCGCCCCTTCATAACGAAATAAACCTTAAGGCTTGAGCAACTTGTTTTACTGCACATTCATTCTGATTTGTTTCCAGGGAGGTTAGATGGCAGTTGCATCTACACCAGACATTGATGTATGCATGTATGCATTTCATAAAGTTTATATACTGCTTGATTCTTAAAAAAACACAAAAACCCTCAAAGGGGTTTATACAAAGAATACAACAATAAAATCATTAGTAAAAACAATGAAAACATTCAGAAAACTAAAACCAGCAGTAAACATAAACACATCAGTATTTCAAATAGAGGAGGAGGCTTGTCTAAACAAAAATGCTTTAATTAGGTACCAAAAAGAGCAGTGAAGCTGCCTGCAAGATATCAATAGGCAGGGAGTTCCAAAGTGTAGGGGCTACCACATTAAAAGATCAGTTTCTTACAGATGCAGAATGGGTATTATGTAACAATGCCAGCTCCACAGATCATAGCAGTCCGAGAGGGCATGTATGGGGTAAGACAATCTCACAGAGTTTGTTAAAGGTCCTGGGAATTGTAGCCGTGTGAGGGGTAAACTACAGTTCTCGAGGTTCTTTGGAGGAGGCCATGTGCTTTAAATGTATGCTGTGCATGTGAGCGATGTAGCATCAAGCCAGCATTATCCCACACATTCCAGCGCATTTTCTCATCTCTTATACTTTTGGGGGAAGTTGGTTTGTTGTGCAAGGCCACCTAACTGCCATCGACTGCACAACCACGATTTGCTGGGATGTGGCTGAATCCCACCCAAGACTCTGGAGGTCTGGAGGTGCTCTTTGCTTTGCTCTCAATTGGCTTTCTCTCTTGTGTTGATCCATTTTGTATTGAGAATTGAGAATTGGGCCCTTCCTTTCCCCTGCTCTTACAGCCATACTCACAGCAACCCGTTTGCTCTCAGGGTGACTCAGGAGGGTGTTCCCAGAAAGAGGAAGCAAAAAGCACCGCTCTCAGTCAGCAAGTTACAAATCCACTGAATGGTAACATTGTCTAGCCCGCATTTTACCAGCTTCTTTACAAGAATATCATGGGGCACCTTGTCAAAGGCCTTGCTGAAATCAAGATAGGCTATATCCACAGCATTCCCTTCATCTACCAGGCTTGTAATTCTGTCAAAAAAGGAGAACAGATTAGTCTGACATGACCTATTTTTCAGAAACCCATGCTGACCTGAAAATGAAAGCCCTGGTAGGAACTGGGGAAAGCCAGAAGCGACGTTGAATGAAATGCCAAGGCAAAGGAATTTGGCGAGAGTGGTGCTACTGGCTCTTTCTCCCGTGTCGCCGCGGCTGGGCCTCAGTGTTCTTGCAGCCTACTCAGCCTTGCCATGGCCACTGGAAGTGAGGCGCCTATGTCCAGAAGTGTGCTTTTGGATGTGTTGCACCTGCTTCTGTGAATATGGATGAAGGAGATATCAGCCACAGCGGTGGTGGAGCCTATGATAGAGGCTGCTCCAGCCACCCTAGAAGAGGTGGCGGTGGCCAGGTCGCACAATCAGGACAGATTTCAAACAGCCACTGGGGCGGTTTCTGTGAATTTGTGATGTCCAGATTAATTTGGGGAAACTGAGTGGTAAGAACCTTCAGGAATTCGGTAGATACCACATTAACTGTACTCCCAGCAAAGCAAACAAGGTTGAACCCCCTCCTACCCTGTGGGAACATGAAGGAAGAGCAACCTGCCTAGCCAGAAGATGGCCATTACCAGTCCTGTCCCTACAGATCAGACAAGAGTGAGCCATAGGCCCACCTCCTTCTTAAAGGTAAAAAAAAGGTAAAGGACACCTGGATGGTTAAGTCCAGTCAAAGGTGACTGTGGGGTTGCAGCCTCTTGCTTTCAGGCCATGGGAGGCGGTGTTTGTCCACAGACAGCTTTCCGGGTCATGTGGCCAGCATGACTAAACCGCTTCTGGCCCAACGGAACACAATTACGGAAACCAGAGCGCACGGAAACGCCGTTTATCTTCCCGCCACAGCGGTACCTATTTAGCTACTTGCACTGGTGTGCTTTCAAACTGCTAGGTTGAAAGGGACAGAGCAACAGGAGCTCACCCCGTTACGGGGGATTCAAACCGTCAACCTTCTGATCGGCAAGTCCAAGAGACTAGTGGTCTAGACCACAGCACCACCCATGTCCCCACCTCCTCCTTATGCCACAGTAGGAAACACTCAAAGGCAGCCCTAATACAAAAAGCCTCTTCATATGCCAGCCATTCTCTGCCCATAAACTCAGAATAGGCTATGTACACGATATTCCAATATCAGGGTCCACATCATCTCCTTCTGCCCATACCCCCTTCCAAGAAAGGAGAAAGGGTCCACAAAACACCTTTACAAATACTCTCTTTAAGTGGTGAAAGCCCCAAGAGGTCACTGTTTCCTGAAAAGGTATGGTGGAATGTAATATATAAAGTAAAAATAATATTAGGAATGACTGGGTACTAAACACAAATCACCCAGTTACCAGTGGCCCCTTAAAGTATGCTTTACGCAGAGTATGCGCAGTTGGAAGTTTACCTGGCTAAGCAAAACACCACCAAGAGTGTAAGGTATTAACTGCCTTGTGTGAAACCCCTTACTAGCTGTATGCTTGTCAAAGCATACAGATGAAAGACAAACTGTTGGGTTTCTTCAACGGAAAAACAAACTGATTCTAAAGGCTTTAAACTAAAAATAAATACTTTCTCCCACATCCAAAACCTCCCACAAAAACCCTCATTAAACTACCCGAGAACTATCAGCAAACAAAGTAATTATACTAAGGTTTAGCTAAGGGGATCTCTTAAACTAAGAACAAACAGAGAGTGATCCATAACGAGATGTATCAAACTGCAAGATCTAGCAAAGAGATGAGGAAGGCTTTCTGTCAGAGCCTTATATACAAAAAACAGAGCCCACGCCTGTGAGCAATTAAGAGAAACGCTTGCACCTGTTTCTCTTAAACAGACAGTGTTTACAATAGACCGGCACTAAAGTAATGACCATTCAAAACAAAATCCAACAAGGTATGCCCTTCCTCTTGACTGACTCCTGACCATCACCCCACCCTTCAGTGCTTCACCATGTGCAGGTGTGTCCAAGGACTCAATGGAAGGTAAAGCCAGCAGAGGAACCAGAGATTCACTCACCGTTGGTCTTACTGAAGGTTGTCCAGGGATGGGAACTGGAGCATCAAGTCCCAGTGGCCTCCATGCCTGGTAACTGGCAGAGCAAATAAGTGGTCACTGTGACACCCCCTTTTCCGTGGTGCGGACAAAGCCAATGAAGTCTGTCTAGCAACCACAGAAGACTGGCTGGGCCCCCAATGTGGAAAACTCCATGTGGTTAGGGACTCCAGACAGGTCAATCCCATTTCTGAAAAGGGGAAACTTCTCCACGGAAGGGGCCCACACCTGAAACAGAGGCTGGACTGGCAAGTGCCAACAGAGTTGGGGATTCCATGCTAGGCCAGCTTCCCTGAATCTAGGTTTGCTTCTGCTTGCCATACACAATAGGCTTGGCCTTCTTCGAGGGCCACCTTCCCAGCCTCAACATTCTCCAGCCTGCCCAAGCAAGCCTGAATCATCAAGGCCTTTCTTCAACTGAAGACAAGGTGGGCATTGAAAGTGGTGCTTGGCTGTGGCTTTAGGGGCCTTGACTTTGCCCTTCCAGCCTGTTCTGGCCACCTGTGAGTCACAATAGATACCAGGTAGCCAGAGAGGTGCAAAGTGCCCTCCGAGAAACCCCGTAAGCAGTGCTGACGAGAGTACTGGGTAATCTTATTCTGAATCCAGTGTCGGTCCGCCAATATGACCCCAGGACCCCCTGTTCCCAGAGGGAGTGAGAGGCTTCGAATCATTCTATAACATATTACTGTACTTTCCACCCAAATTGAGTTGCCACTCTGGTGGGCAAGCTAGAAAAAATTCATCCAAGCTGGCATCCCACTAAAAAAAAGAAGAGATCTTGGTTTAACTTTCCAAATATAGATGTTCTTAATCTTTCAGGTAAGACATGTATTGAAGGCCGGACCCCTCACAAGACTGGGATACATATGGAAATCCACTATAGGATGCATTTAAATAATCAATTCATGGTGGAAAAAGTGCTTGTGTAAATCACCTTAAATAACCCTGAATTAGAGATGTTAGAACATTGGGAAGAGCCCTTCTTAGAAACATATTTATGGGAACAATTTAATTTGCACTGAAAAGTTCATTGCTAATATCTGTCATAACCAAAAGTAACACAATGGGCCACTATGTGGACTCAATTCACAATGGGCCAGTTCACGGACAATGAGCTGGTTCATGGACTCACCCATCCAGGGATATAATATGTACACAAGGCCACAATTGTACTTCATTTGTGCAATAACCTCCATTTTCCCACTCATTTGTCAGTGGCCAGGGTTTTTCTTCTGAAGGAGGGAAGGATGAAGGTTTATGGGCAATGAGACCACCAACCAGAGCCATGACTCAATCACACTGACAAAGCATTTGAGTCTGGTCCCATTTTCTACCCATTTCCCACACCAATGCATCTTGTGTAAGAAAACCAGAATGAGAGGCCAGATCTCAAGATTATAGGTGAGATATGAAAATGTATTACAGCATATTACTGGCTCAGTGCTTAAAAAAATATCCAGCAGAAAAAGAGTCATGGTATCCCTTGTTCTAGGAGAACATTTGAATAGGAACATTCAGTTTTGAGCATTATGACTTGTCACTATGCAGAAAGGACATGTAACACAGTACAAGTCATTGTATTTTGCTTTTCCTGATACATCCTCATGCTCCCCTGAATCCCTCCTCTGCTTAAGCAGATTGCAATTGCAGAAGCAGCAATTATGTCAGGATGCTCAGTGGACAGAAGCAACCACTGAATGCTGGGATGCCAGTTAGTATGCCATCATCAACATCGTCTCTGGAAAGATCAGCTGTGCAGCATCAATGCAGACAGAGATACGAGCTGCCAAGGATCGGCAAATGAGGGGCACCAGATAGTTTAAGTAGTCAATAGCAGGCAGAGTCCAACTATTATCAGGAGGAGGGCCTTAACCCTCCCCTTGCTACAGTCCTAATCCAGATTGGGCGACTGACACCTGTGGCAAATGTTTTAGCATATTTTGACAGAAGACCATCAATATCTCATCAATATCTGATGCATTAGTTGTTGTCTCATTTCCTCTTGAAAAAAATGTGTGACTCCAGGCTGTTAGAAACCTTTACGGATAGCAGCAGAATTTTATGTTTGTATCCCTGAAATACAGTGGTTCATATTTAGTTATTTATATAGTGTTTTCTTAGCTTTTCAAGAAAATTCTTCTGTTATAGGAGGAACACAAGTTTGTATCAAAAGAAAGGGTAGTCATTATTATGCAAAGCTACCTAAAAAGCATTTATCCATGAATGTTAACACATCCAACATTAAAAATCCTCAGATCTTCTAAATCAAGAGTAAAGGCAGGCACAACAGTGTTCTGATTTAACCACACCCCTTAACTTTTGTAACCTATGAAATGATATGGGGTGTTGATACATCGGGTTTTCTAAACAGCTTGTGTTCACATACTGCAGTCTGTGCAGTCTGTAATGATTCAATGCCTTCAACCATTCATGGTGGTTTGCAGTTGGTTTGGAGTCTGAGGCTGCAGCAGCAAACACATTCTGCTTTTGGGGAAAATGGGACTTGCTTCTAAGTAAACGTGCATAGCTCTATGGGTGATGAAAAGATAATAATATAATAATAATAATAATTTATTATTTATACCCTGCCCATCTGGCCAGGTTCCCCCAGCCACTCTGGGCGGCTTCCAACAAAACATTAAAATACAGAAATCCATCAAACATTAAAAGCTTCCCTAAACATGGCTGCCTTGAGATGCCTTCTAAAGGTCTGGTAGTTGTTGTTCTCTTTGACCTCTGGTGGGAGGGCATTCCACAGGCCCTCTGCCCTCTGCCCTCTGCCTGGTTCCATGTAACTTAGCTTCTCGTAGTGAGGGAACCGCCAGAAGGCCCTCGGCACTGGACCTCAGACGGCAGAATGATGGGGGAGGAGACACTCCTTCAGGTATACTGGACCATGATGCCATAGGATAAAGAACAAGCACAGATATAAATCTTTCATAAGAAGTTGGCTGGTATGAAAGAGTTCATTAATAAGAGATGCTTTGTTGTTGCATAGAAGATGGTTAATAAAATTCAGGAAATAAATCTTTTTTTAAAAAAAACCAACATAAGAGAAATCCAAAGTTCTCCCAGGTCAAAATTGTGTGATTTACTGTTGGACATTGAGTCATTCTGCAAAGCACCAAACAGGAGAGGTATATAAGCATAACATCATCCACGGACATCCAGAAGCTCCTTAAATCTACAAAGAAGGTTATTCCAGTATTACTAAAACCAAGAAGGTAAGATTTTTTGGGGGGGTGTGCAAGTTTTATACCATAGTCTGATTTATCCCATAGTCTGCTATATGAAGTTTATTAGCAGAGTTAAACAATTTAAGTTAGCTCAGGAGGATACAACTTTTTGATCAAATTTCTATTATTTATGTATTTATGTCATAAAATGTACTAGGGTTACCACCGGATCCCAGATATGTCCGGGAAATTCCAGACATACGGTAACCCTGTTATCAGTAGGTATGACTTTCAAGGAAAGCGTCTTAGAAGTCAACTGCAATGGACTGTATTTGTAGTATAGCTACACCTTCACACATTTAAACATCTCCTTGTTTCCCTTTCTTTTTTCCTCAAGACAATTCTAATCATTCTAATCGCCCAGAAGAGGTTCAGCTAGTAAAAGAGTTCAGCTAGTGAACTCATAAGACATGCCCTATTTCCTACTTTATTTTACTACTTGTGATCCTATGCATTCTGGCACCCTGGTCCAGAGATGGACTACAGTCACACCATTTTGGCACAAGGTCAGGTCCTTCATGGGTCATCCAGACAGCGCCTTCCCCATTGTGTGCTATAGCAAAGAGATAAAAGGTAAAGGTAAAGGGGCCCCTGACCATCAGGTCCAGTCGTGTCCGACTCTGGGGCTGCGGCGCTCATCTCGCATTATTGGCCGAGGGAGCCGGCGTTTGTCCGCAGACAGCTTCCGGGTCATGTGGCCAGCATGACAAAGCTGCTTCTGGCGAATCAGAGCAGCGCACGGAAACGCCGTTTACTTTCCCGGAGCGGTCCCTATTTATCTACTTGCACTTTGATGTGCTTTCGAACTGCTAGGTGGGCAGGAGCTGGGACCGAGCAACGGGAGCTCACCCCGTTGCAGGGATTCGAACCGTCGACCTTCTGATCAGCAAGCCCTAGACTCTGTGGATTAACCCACAGCGCCACCTGGGTCCCTAAGCAAAGAGATAAACCACAGCAAAGCATAGCCCACACACTTTGAAGCCAGACTCCTTCCTACCAAACAGAAGGAGCTAGAAGACCTGCAAACACCATGCAGTCTCAATGTGATGTTCAAGAACTGGGAGGACAATTCCTCCACACCCTCAAAGAGAAGGACTCTCTAAGTATTGTGCTAGTGCCATAAAAGCGACCTAAGTGAATTTACCATTGCTGTAGAGTGGTCCATAGATGTGAAGAGAAATGGAAGGAATGTGGCTTAGAAGCTCTGCCCTAGAGGCAGTCTTCATAGCCAAGTACATCCATCCAACTGTCAGGATATAAGGCAAAAAGGCAGTAGCGTCTTAAGGTCATCGGGCGCCCTGGTGCAGATCCCTCGGGCACCCCCCCACTCTTTAAAAAAAAAGGAAAGCTCCACTGCAGAGCGGAACAGGGTCCTAGTGCCCCTGCTCAGCTCGTTTACCTCTCTCCTCCGAGCGGCGCAGCTGGCGGGCGTTCAGGAGGAGGGAAAGGGAGGCTGCCGCGCAGCTCCCCCACTTGCTGGGGCGCCCCTCAGCGCCCCGCACCACTAGGGCCAATGGGCGAGCCGCCCCTGCAAAAGGGTAAAGGACCCCTGACAGTTAAGTCCAGTCACAGACGACTCTGGGGTTGCAGTGCTCATCTCGCTTTACAGGCCGAGGGAGCCAGCGTTTGCACACAGAGCAGCACTACTCAGAAGAATGGCGCCATGTTCAGTAAGTACACGCTTTATCTAAACAGCAACTCTAAGAGAGTATCTCCAATGTTATTTTGTTTTCAGAGATGATCCTGCTTACCGTGTTGCTGAGTCTTGCTGTTCTTCTGCAACAGCCTGCTTCAAGAGTAAGTTTTTTTATGTTGTGTAGTGTAGCAAAATACTGGGAGATGCTAAACAGTCTCAGTCAGTGGGATATGAAAAGTTACTAAAGTTAGCTGGATTGTTTTCAAAAGCAAGATTTAGTTTGGCCAACTAAACCTTCACTTTAAGAAGCCAAAATGCTTTTGACTGCTTCATCCATAAACACACTGAAGTGGGAAAAAATATCATACTTAAAAGGAAGTCCAAACAAATGAAATTAACTCAGGTTAAGCTTAAAACATGATGGAAGGATGGTGCAGTTACATATCCCACTAAAAGTAATGCTAAGTTTCTCATAGTTTTCAGTAGCTGTGGATTTATCCAGAGTAGATCAGAGACATCTTGATGCCTCTGCATCGCCCAACTGGAGGACCTGTTGATCTGCTCCAGGGTCAGCTACACTATCACAGAACACTTAAAATACATCCCTTCAATTTTAGTTTACAACTGATGTTTCATTTATGGCAGAAGAGCCTGACAGAAGCAAGTGCACACTTTTTAACCATGTCCATGATTCTTAGTGAAAATATGCTAAAATTACATTGGTGTAATGAGAATATAATCATATAAATAAATACAAGGGGAAAAAATACTCAATCTCACCCCTTTAGGTACATGGACTGGGACCCAGGGAGCGACAGGAAATTCTTGACAAGCACAATGCCCTGCGGAGAGAAGTGAGGCCACCCGCAAGCAACATGCTGAAGATGGTAAGTGTCTTAAAGGTTTACTACGCTTTCTGGCTGGCAGAAAATTGCATGTGCTAGTTTATACGTATCTTTTATTATTAATTAATTAATTTATATTCCATAGTGGCTACCACATGGTTTGCAACTACTGTATAAACCCAATCTATAATTAAAATACGCAATAACATTTATTTAATTCATACATACCATTAAAAGCATTCATTGTCTCCTACATGGACAATGAATATGCATTTTTCTCAGAAGCTAAGCAGTAGCTAAGAGCACCAAATTCACCATCTTAACCTTGGTTTGAAGTGGGTTTACGGATCCTGGTAACTACTGTTAAGCATGGTTGGCATGCGTCAGGAAGGATAAACAAAAACGTGCACACAACCCAGGAAGTATCTGGCAGCCTCTAACTCAGCATCTTTGAAAGCTGGCTGTGGCCATTAACCATGGGACTGGCATGAGTCAGGCAGGTGTAATACTAAGCCCAAGAGCGGAAATACTGCACACTTTGATTTTGTTTCATGCATTCAAACCATTACCTAGCCTGAGAATAACTATCATTAAAATGACACACAAGTTTTTTAAGAGAGCTGAAAGGTGAGAATGATCGGACAAACATGAGCCTCTCCATTTTTACATTTTGCATCCAGTCTCATGTTTAATACATATTTTTTTTCCTTTTAGGAATGGAGTACTGCTGCAGAAGCAAATGCCAAACGCTGGGCAAGTGGATGTCAATATGCCCACAGCCCACCAGACTACAGAAGTGTTGGCAAGTAGAGCTTTTACTAAGCATTGTAGAAATATTTTAGAGATCTGAAATATAATCCACATTTAGTCACCATTCACTAACTCTTCAGCAAACCTGCAATTGTTATTCTGCAGATAATACTGAAAATACGGGAGGAATGCCACAAAAAGAGGAACAGTGGAATGTTCTGGTTCTTTCAAAAATCTGAAGTCAGAATTCCACACTCAGTTCTGACCAACTAAGCTTTACCTGCAGGAGTGGAGGAAGGGGTGTGTGGTGGGGCCGGACCACCCTGGGTGTCTTCGCTGAGGGGTTGACATTTGGCGCACTGCCCGTCTGCGACTCCCAAGCCTACTCTGAGCCGTCGGGAGGAAGGGCAGAGCTGCACTGCTTTGCCAGCGGCATTCCCCCCTCGCAGGCAGGCGGCGCGCTGAATGTCCGCCATCGGCAACTCACTCCACCCACAGCTACAGGGTGTGTGTGCCACTCCGTGCACCCGAGCGGCTATCCTGCGCCTGGGAGGGCACCCTCCGCATCCCACGCCACGCCCTGGGCAGCACGGGGATATGCTCCGCCGCTGTTTGTCTGTACACACACTTTACACCAATGACGCATACAAGTTCATTATGGATTCCACAAGTTTGCAGTTAATCACTAAAGTCATTACTCTATTACAAATCAGAAACATTAATGTTTTAAAGCAAAACATTTCAGCTTCCACCTTTGGGTGCTCTAAAGGAGGTGAGAGCCAAAACATTTTGCTTTTAAATATTAATATTTCTGCCTTGTTAATCATTGTAACACACACGCTTCAATGTATCTATCTATATCTATAGATCTATATCTATCTGCCTATCTATCTATCTATCATCATCATCATCTATCCAGATTAATACCAGTAGTTCTAAAGAGCTCCCAGTTCATTTCTGAGCACAATTCAAAGTGTTGGTGCTGAGCTGTAAAGCCCTAAACGGCCTCGGCCCAGTATACCTGAAGGAGCGTCTCCACCCCCATCGTTCTGCCCGGACACTGAGGTCCAGCACCGAGGGCCTTCTGGTGGTTCCCTCACTGCGAGAAGCAAAGTTACAGGAAACCGGGCAGAGGGCCTTCTCGGTAGTGGCTCCTACCCTGTGGAAAACCTTCCCTTCAGATGTCAAGGAAATAAACAACTATCTGACTTTTAGTAGACATCTGAAGGCAGCCCTCTACAGGGAATTTTTTAATGTTTGATGTTTTAGTACGTTCAGACACATACAGTGAGCCAGAGTGGGCGGGGTATAAATAACAACAACAACAACAACAACAACAATAATAATATGTTGTTGTTGTTTGTTTCACCTTACTACAAATGAAAGTATATACCTTTTGGACTGTTATGGCGAAACCTGGGAGACCCACTCACTGGCTGTATACTGAGTTTCCTCTCCATCTCTGATTCACTTGCCATTTATCCCTCAAAAAAAATTACTAGGCAAACTGGCCTTATGCAACAAGCAAAGAAGTGCCAGCTTCGTAGCTTTTATACTCACCAGGGTCCTCTCGTGGAGCAACAAATAACTGACAAATCATGACACCAAACAACAGATCTTCCATTCCTTCAAAGATGAAGAATCATAGGCTGGAGGTATGAGATCTTTAAAGATCTCTGGTGTGCAAGGGATCTGGGACCATGATGTCACCGGGATCACCTCCCTCGTTCTCTGAGAATGGTAATAGAACTCACCTGAGTTCCAGCTGGAAAAAAGCCCTGCTTCCACCTACTCTATTATGATCTGGTTTTTTAAAGCCGTATTTATGGCCACATCAAAGAAACTGACCCAGCAACTCCAGGTTCTTAGAGGGAAAGTGGACTTTGTGGCTTTCTGGTGGTTTATGTAGCTTATTTAGTAACTGATGGCAAATCCAAATGATTTCATATTGTGCTGTTCTTGATTATGAATTTTTGATTGGCCATTTTTTAAAACTGCTGTATTGCCTCTTTTGCAAAAGTTTATTTAATATTTTTCTCTATATCTCTTTATTTTTCTTTATATACCTGCGATCATCATTTGAGACCCTTCTTCATGTGCCACACCATGAGAGGTCTAGAGGGCGTAAACGCGAGATTAGGCCTTTTCTGCGGTGGCTCCCCATTTTGTGGACTGCTCTACGCAGAGAGGCTCAGCTGGCGCCACCATTATATATCTTTAGGAACCAGGCAAAAACTTTCCTCTATAACCTTAGTGCTATCGGTCAGTTTGGTTTATTGTGTTTAGCAAGAAGCCATTACACACATAATAACAGGAATTCTAATAACAGGAATACTGCACTGCTACTAATAATGGTTAACATTTCTACCCCCAACCCCTACCTCTTTAGCAATAATTGGCTTTTAACTATCTGTGGCCTTTTAGAAGTGGGTGGGATGTTTTTAATGTATTCTTTTTCTTCTTGGTTTTATGGTTTAGCTATTGTCATGGTGGGGTGGGGGCTGTCTGGTTGGTTGGTTGTAAGTCACTTTAGGTTGCCGTGTGCAAGATAAAGCAACTAACATGTTTAATAAATAATAGGAACAATCTCCTTCACTTACGCTTGACTATGCTCAATTGTTTACTCCCTTTCTTGAATTCTTTAAATACTCTGTAATAGTGTTTGTGTGTGTGTGTGTGTGTGTGTGTGTGTGTGTGAGAGAGAGAGAGAGAGAGAGAGAGAGAGAGAGAGAGAGAGAGAGAGAGAGAGAGAGAGAGAGAGCTTTGGAACTATTATTGTACATACAAATGTATACAGATTTACTTAAGCTGGCAGATCTCCAGGTGGGGGGAACAAATCCTGCTTGGAATAAGCATGTTTTACTGATTGCAGCATGTTTCTCCAAAGCATTGAATAGTTCCCCTTGTTTATAGAATTCCCTGAATCACTAATCATGACTTTTGTTAATATTAACCATCTCCACTTCTAGGTGGAACCCCATGTGGTGAAAATTTGATGATGTCAAGTGTCCCTGTTCCATGGTCTAAAGTAACTCAAGAGTGGTACAACGAGGTGAATGATTTCCAGTACGGTGTTGGAAAGATCCGCCCAGGAGTCCAAACTGGCCATTACACTCAGGTAACTCAAACACCATTTTGTATCTAGTGCATCATTCAGCTAGTAAATCCATAGCTTGCTGCTGCCTGTAGAGCTGGAAAAAAGAAATCCATATTTAGACGAATCTAAAAAGTCTGGGATACAAATTTTCATGGCCCTCTAACTGGAGCAAAGGAAGGTGTCATGACACCCGGGGTGGGCATTGCTACGTAGGGCGCATGTGCGGCATCACTACGTGCGATGCATGCACCATATGTAGCGCCGCCGCACATGCGCTGTACGTAGCGGTTTGCCACCAGCAGTGCTCCAGTGCCGTACAGACATTGCAGGGATCCTCTGCTTGCAGCTGCAGCCACGAACGGAGGGTCCTCCGTTCGCGGCTGTAGCGGCAGTGGAGGGATCCTGGCACCGCCCGTAAGGTGCTGGAGCGGCGGTGCCAGCAAACCGCTATACAGCGTGTGTGGCGTCGCTACGTATAGCACATGTGTGCGATGCCGCACGTGCGGTGTACTTAGTGGTTTGCTGGCAGCGCTGCTCCAGCGCCGGATGGATGGAGCGAGGATCCGCCGTTCGCTGCTGGAGCAGCAACAGAGGGATCCCGGCACCGTCCGTACGGCGCTGGAACGGCGCCACCAGCAAACCACTATGTACAGCGCATGTGCGGCAGCGCTACGTACAGTGCATGTGTGCGATGCCGCACTGTACATAGTGGTTTGCCACTGGCGCCGGGCTCCTCTGCTCATGGCTGCAGCCGCAAACGGAGGATTCTCCACATGCAGCTGTGGCAGCACAATGGCTGCTCGCATCACCATGAGCCCCCACGGGGTGACTTCTTGTCACCCCCGCAGACATGGCACCCAGGGCGCACCGCCCCCTGCCCCCGTTGCGACGCCACTGCCTCTAGCAGCTATAGTGGCTCCTAGTAGGCTTCATTTGGTCAGAATCAACTATAGACTTCAGAATTAACACTAAATGCATTAGTTCTGGTAAATGAGCCACCATAGTTGCTAGTAGGCTGTGAAAATTTGTGTCCTGGACTCGCCTGCGGTAGTGCTATTTTTCTGGAAAGAGAGGTGCTGGAACTCACCATGAGCACCTCCCTTAGAATAACAATGGCACCCACCTGAGAGGCGAACTGTACAGTCTACCCATGTACTATCTCAGGCATCTCCAAACTGCGGCCCTCCAGATGTTTTGGCCTACAACTCCCATGATCCCTAGATAAGAGGACCAGTGGTCAGGGATGATGGGAATTGTAGTCCAAAACATCTGGAGGGTCGAAGTTTGGGGATGCCTGTACTATCTGAAGCCAAAGGGTGTATTGGTTGCCAGATGTGAAATATATTGGCATTTTCAGCTCTCCCACCACACTACTGGGACTGTGCAAAAGAAAAGATAAAGAAACCAAGGAAGGTTCTTGTGCCCCTAACAGGTGACACATTACATGGCAGGTAGACTGCTTTTGCTTTGGTGGGTCACTTTGGGCAGGCTCGGCCGCTCTCACATATTCCTATTCAAAGTTTTCACACAGGAAGTTCAGATACTGGATCATCGTTCTCTCTCCTACGCCTTTGCTTCTGTGGGTTCTTCAGGCACCCATGATGCCATTCATATTCACAGCTGTATATAGAATCATAGACTCACAGAACTGTAGAGTAGGAAGGGGCCCTGGGTGTCATTTAGTCTAATCCCCTACAATGCAGGAATCTTTTGCCCAATGTGAGGCTTGAACCCATGACCCTGAGATTAAGAGTCTCGTGATCTACCAACTGAGCTATTGCTGAGCTGCGACTTCCATTGAAATTGTTATCTGGAAATTGTTTATTTCTTTACTATCGTAGTCCATTTCAAGGTGCTCCTAATTATACACAACACAAAGTGGTGGGTTTTTTTAGCGGGGCGAGTTCAAATGCTATTGTTAGATTCATGTTTTCCTGACTCAAAACAGTTAGATTCTAACTGTTTTTCTTGTGTGGGTGTTTTTATATCTACAGGTGGTTTGGTACAGGTCTTATGAAGTGGGTTGCGCTGAGGCCGAGTGCCCTCAACAATCGCTAAAATACTACTACGTTTGCCAGTACTGCCCTGCGTATGTATCATTCAGTCAGTCCATCATTAAACCTGCTAATCATTTCTTACCCAAGGTCTCTAAGGGACTTACAGCATTTAAAACATAAACAAAAAGGCATTATACTATAAAAACAGAATGAAACAACTTCATTAAGAACCACAGGATGCATGGGCAACACTAGTAATGTATTAACTCTGCATTTCAGTGGTTCCCAAGCAACTAGGAAACAAAAACAGCCAGGTCATTCCTATTAGCTTTAAGCCATTTGTCAGGAAATCAGGAAACAACAGCGGATTTTTTTTTTAAGGGCTGAGTCAAAACCCCTCAGAAAAGAATTTTCTGGCAATCTATGGAAAACTTTATTTATTTATTTATTTATTTATTTATTTATTTATTTATTTATTTATTGGCCCTAAGCTACTAAAGGTAATGGGGCCCTTTATCTGTCCAGCTGTCAACAGCAAATTGATGCTGTTTTTTGTGTTGAATATATGCTATCTCAGGCATCCCCAAACTGCGGCCCTCCAGATGTTTTGGCCTACAACTCCCACGATCCCTAGCTAACAGGACCAGTGGTCAGGGATGATGGGAATTGTAGTCCAAAACATCTGGAGGGCCGAAGTTTGGGGATGCCTGTGCTATATGGTAATTTATGGACCTAAAAGGTATCTAAAGCCATTTGCACATAACAAAGTAACTATTTTATCATACTTTGATATTGTTGAACTGAAATACAATTAAGAAGGTTTTTTTCTTTTAATTTTTTTTTGGGGGGGCGAAGAGGGGGGGGCCCTAAGCTATAGCTTGTTTTTTAGCTTATACAGTACATAAATCCGGCGCTGGAGACTTTCACTCCTCCTCTGGTGAAGATTCAGTGACAGGCCCTCCCTAATTTCACCACCCCTTATGGCTTGGTGCACTGATGGGTCCATTTTAACCTTACCTTCATATTGTTGCTGAAGGAACCAAAGGGCTGTGCCCCCACTCCTTGCAGCCCTCCTGCCTTAGCCCCCATAGATGCCGTCATGCACCAATATGCGCCAACAGCACATTCACCATTAAGTGAGCCACAGTGCCTAAGAAGAGAATGTTCTCATTTAGTCATCTATATGTTTATTAAGCTTGTTGTAAACCAGGTGTGGGAACCACCAACCCAGACACCTAATTAGCTGTGCCTAAGCACCACACCTTGACTTCTCCCCACAAGGCCTGCATTGGCTCCCAGCCCGCCAGGTGCTAGATTTTGTCATTTGAAGAGTTCGTTGGCCGGCCTACCTTTTCCTGGACTTGAATAGAACAACTCATAGTAATAGGCCTAAGTGAACATACATTTGGCAGGCAAAGGAGATACTGCATCTCCTCCTCTTGCACTGCAAGCACAGAAGTGTTGGCTCCTGCTCAGTTTGACTGCCTGGCTATGTTCCCTGCTGGGAAGAGGGATGCTGCCAAAGTTCCTTCTTCCCACACAATGTCCCTTCTCCTGACAGTCCAAACCTTCTGGGAGGGCGATCCTATCGGTGCTGTCTCCACCCAGCTCATCCAAAGCCCAGGTCCACCTGAATTCGCCTGAATTAATCATTCAGGCTGAGGGCTTTAGCTGAAACCAGTTCACAGACCTGCTCCTCACATTGCACAATATTTGTGCTATAAGTTCATTGATTAAATAAATGGATTATAACTTTTCTAATTAAGAAATTCATTTACTGAGATTATACGATCATTCTAGTCAACTATACCCTTGTTTACTCGTTCACTTTCATCATTCCAGAGGGAACATAGTAGGATCAATTGAAAGGCCATATAAGTCTGGATCACCTTGTGCGGACTGCCCTGGCTCATGCGACAATGGATTATGCAGTGAGTAGAAATAACTTCAAATATTATCCTAATGCCTTTTTGTAGTTTAGAAATGGCACTCAATAAGAATGGATCCCAGTAAATTTGATGGAAGCTTATTCCCGAGTAGATGCAAACAGGATTGCAGACCCCATAGCCTTCCTTATTCTGTAGGTGGTTGCAGGGTGTCTATGTAAATGTTCTCGTGACCTGCACACAGGGCCGGTGCTAGGGTTTTTTACGCCCTAGGCGAGATCACCTTCTGGCGCCCCCCCAGGGGGTGAGAGGGGGAGAGAGAGAGTAAGGGAGGGAGGGAGGGAGGGAGGAGGGGGTGAGAGAGAAATAGCGAGAGAGGGAGGGAGGGAAGAGAGAGAGAAGGAAGGGAGGGAGGGAGGGAGGGGTGGGTAAGAGAGAGAGAAAGAAAGAAAGAAGGGGAGAGAAAAAGAGGGGGAGAGGAAGCCGCGAGGGAGGGCTCCGTCTGGGCCGCTTTCCCTCCCCCCCACCCCACAGTGAGCCGGGGAGAAGGGAGACGCGGCCGCCCGCCCCTGCAAGAGGTGGCGACAGGATCAGCGCCCCGAAAGCTCTCCTTTCGGGGCACTCATCCTGCCACCGCCTCTCGCAAGAGCAGGTTTCCTCCGCCCCCGCCCCGCCAAGCTAGCAAGGGCCCGCTCCATTTTGGCGCCCTAGGCAACTGCCTAGTTCGCCTAAATGGATGCACCGGCCCTGCCTGCACATCCACCCTTAAAAACATGCCCAATTTATTCTGGGTTACAACCAGGATTGCTCAGCTAATTACTAATTCAGTTCCTACATTTATTAAAACAAACTGCTAAATAATGTTTTAAGTGTGGGGGGGGGTTTCTTTTAAATCACCTCCACTATATCAACTAAAAATGAAAGATTCTCTTGAGTTTGAATCCATGGGGGCATTTTGTTTTTGCTAACTCTGATGCTTTTTGTTAACTCTGTTCTTGTCCTTTTCATTTTCAGCCAATCCTTGCAAATATTTTGATAAGTACAGCAACTGCGCTGAGGTAGTGCAATCGAGCGGGTGCAAGGGCAGCCTTGCGGCAGATTGTGCTGCTACTTGCAATTGCCCCACTGAAATAAAATAGGGGGTCCTTCTACCTGATCTTCATTGAACTCTGCATTCTCATTTAATTTTCATCCTCCAGCATCTTCTATCAAATCCCATCCAAATGAAATTGGTTAACTTGTTTTTGAAACGGAAAACTCATAAAAAGTCTTGCATGCATGGATGTTTTCATTCTTTTTTCTTTTCTTTTTTTGCCTAATGGGGAAGAATGGAAGTTGGGAGTAGGGTCTTACAGTCGCAGGAAAAATAACAGACACAGAGATGCAAAAGATCCCAAGGAGGACACAATGTATGACTGATTAAATGTGAATGGAAGGTGGACAAACGAAATGAAATCAACACAGCATTAGCAGCTGCTACACCTGGGCTCACACTGACATAACACAGGTGAAAAATCTCAAGCCAGAAAGAGAGTAAAAATTGATGAGTTAATTGAGTTTAGAATGTGAGACTGCACATGCTCAGATCATTTTGCTGCAGTTTATCAAGGTCTGCAAACTGGCTTGTGTACCAGGAGTGGAACGTAGCAACCAAAGTCCAGAGGATGAGGAAATGTTTGCTTTCTTGGCTTTGCCATGAGTTTCTTCACATCACATTATTTATGTATTTATACACACACAGACCCACATTTATATTGAACTTTTCCCCAGCAACCGGCAAATAGATGAGAAAGAAAAGGCTCTGATGTGATGCTGTAGCCCAGTGAAGCAGTACAAAAACAAGAGC
The DNA here is from genome assembly GCF_965207765.1 of Zootoca vivipara. Lineage (NCBI taxonomy): Eukaryota > Metazoa > Chordata > Lepidosauria > Squamata > Lacertidae > Zootoca > Zootoca vivipara. The sequence goes on from NC_142586.1 coordinate 1,831,489, forward strand.
TGGCATTCATTTTATGTGGTTCCTTTGTGGGAGCATAAAACTGGTAACCTACTTTCATGAGTGAGATATTGGAGGGCCAGGTACTCCAAACTGGAAAGATCCCAAAGCAAGTATATTTAGAGGTGTTGGGGAGAGAAGGGGCCAGAGCCAGGTGGGGGCCCTGACTCTTGTGCTCCCCAAACCATATAAATAAGAGACAAATAAGACTGGGTTTTGGGTCAAAACAGGCCACAACTTTATTGAATCCAGATGAAAGAGGTTTGGCTTGGGCATGGGGCAATCTAAATAATTCTTGCTCGCCCACCGGAAGTGATGCGTGATAAATCCAGGCAGGGGTTCCTAAGACTTACATCAAATAGGGTGACCCCCACAGGGACCATTGTATGGGGAAGTGCCTTCAGCCATGACCTCACTGACTTGAAAGATAATCCAAGCATCTCTAAATTTAGAAAGCCAAAACATGAAGGTGATATTTTATCCGATGGCAGCAGGTGTTGAGCACCCACTTGGGACTCAAGAGGGTAAGGGGCTCCCAGGTCAGCAGAATAAATCAAACAAACTTATTGTACCTGCTGCTAGCCTGACACTGGCCAGAGGAGGACAATCTAACTGTATAATGGAGTGTGTAAGGTTGTCATCACACAGCCCCCATTGGATGACTTGTAGTGCATGTAACCATGTAATTATTATTATTATTATTATTATTATTATTATTATTATTATTTGTACCCCGCCCATCTGGCTGGGTTTCCCCAGCCACTCTGGGCGGCTTCCAACAGAAAAATAAAACACAGTAATCTATTAAACATTAAAAGCCTCCCTAAACAGGGCTGCCTTCAGATGTCTTCTAAAAGTCTGGTAGTTGTTTTCCTCTTTGACATCTGTTGGGAGGGCATTCCACAGGGCAGGCGCCACCACCGAGAAGGCCCTCTGCTTAGTTCCCTGCAACTTGGCTTCTCGCAACGAGGGTACCGCCAGAAGGCCCTCGGTGCTGGACCTCAGTGTCCTGGCAGAATGATGGAGGTGGAGACGCTCCTTCAGGTATACTGGACCGAGGCCATTTAGGGCTTTAAAGGTCAGCACCAACACTTTGAATTGTGCTCAGAAACGTACTGGGAGCCAATGTAGATCTTTCAAGATCGGTGTTATGTGGTCTCGGCGGCCGCTCCCAGTCACCAGTCTAGCTGCCGCATTCTGGATTAGTTGTAGTTTCCGGGTCACCTTCAAAGGTAGCCCCACATAGAGTGCATTGCAGTAGTCCAAGCGAGAGATAACTAGAGCATGTACCACTCTGGCGAGACAGTCTGCAGGCAGGTAGGGTCTTTGCCTGCATACCAGATGGAGCTGATAGACAGCTGCCCTGGACACAGAATTGACCTGTGCCTCCATGGACAGCTGTGAGTTCAAAATGACTCCCAGGCTGCGGACCTGGTCCTTCAGGGGCACAGTTTCCCCATTCAGGACCAGGGAGTCCTCCACACCTGCCCGCCTCCTGTCCCCCACAAACAGTACTTCTGTCTTGTCAGGATTCAACCTCTATCTGTTAGCCGCCATCCATCCTCCAACCGCCTCCAGGAACTCACACAGGACCTTCACCTGTATGCATACCTGTAAAGTGTAGGTGTATAACAACTGACTGGTAGGGGAATTGCTGTAGCTCCAATAAAGCAACTGAGAGGTGTTTGGAGGGAGCTAATGGGATAAGCCTTCTTCCCTGAGAGTATGAAGCATGCAAATCACCAGGGCACACAAGAACCCTCAAGAACAAATGGGCAGGAGGGGAACTTTGGAGGCTATGGGAAAGTCACACTGCATCTACTTTCCATCATAATTTATGCAACTTAGCCTGTCAGGCTATAAAATGTTGACAGGAGCCCCAAACATTAACAGTAACCTGCCCCCAAAGAGAAAATGGGTGTGTATGATAAAAAATTACCCCCCTTCACCACAGAAAAGCCACCTTGCATTCCCTGAATGGAGCAGGGAGGACTGAAAACTGCCCCCTGGTGGGCTGCACAATATAGGGAGGAGAAGGGGAATGTAGGGAACCCAGGAGAAACCCTCACAGGGCCTGCAACCACTGAACCCTGCTGCCTCAACAGCACACTGTTGTGGGGGGAGCTGGCCAGGGTGCCCACCCAGCTGCTAGAGGCCATTCATACACCATGGTGATCTGGATGAGGCCAGCACACCTGCCACTCACCCCAGCTTCTGCAGCTGCCAACCCACCTCCATGGATTATGGTAGCCCCTGGAGCAGGAGCCATGAAGAAACCACATTTGCTGGGCACACTTTAATGCCCCAAACACACCTGACTTCAAACTAGGCCCAACCTACTAAGTAAATTCTTATGATCCTGAATCATTAATCACTGTGTTCCATTATTCCGTATTGCATCATTGTGAGAATATATTGTTCATCAGATAATTGCATATAGTTTAGAAAAGAAAATCTGCCTGGGGCTTCTTCACCTCTCCTCTTCATATTAGCTTCAACTTCAATTACAGCATAGATATCAGAAAGTTGTCTTTGAGGTTCAGTGCTGTTCCTATTGCACTGCCATTGGCTTGTTTTTTCATAGTTTGCTTGCAGTACTGGGCTTCTTTTCAGTCAGGATAAGGCAATATACAGTATCTTTTGATATGCCTTCGGCAGGCAAGTCCACAGTAGCCATAAAATTTCTCACTTTTCTCAGTGGAATGTATTTTTTTAAGCCTCCTACCTTGTGGAATTCTCTTCTAAGAGACATAGAGTTGGCACTATCAATCCAGGAACTCCAGGACACATTTATGGGAAGAGGCTCAATAGCTGGCTCCTGTCAGGAGAGGCAACAATCGGTATCTGTGTGATCCCTGTGACCTGCTGGCGGAGTCTGAAATGTTAACGAGCCCCTCAATGCTTCCTTCTCTCTGTATTTCTGCATCAGGAAGAGAAAATGATTAATGTTTCAGATTTTTAAAAGAACAGAAAGATGTTTAAAGGCCACGGAGGGATTTACAAGGGTGTGTTTAACTGTACAGTTGGACTTGTTTACATTACTTGATAGAGCAATATGGGGAACAAGGTGTCTCTCTGTGTGTCCCCTCCGTCTTAGGAGAAATGAGTATGGTAACTTCAGACACCTCCTCCACACCTGTCACAGCCTGGTCAGGTTTGTGGGCAGCTGTACTCATATCTATAAATCTGGCTGTGACATCTGTCACCCCATTGATCCCCAGGGTTGATTCGGCTGATCTGGCTGGCTAGGCGGGTGTCCCCTTCCTCACCGCTCCATGTGCATCCCTCCCGAAGCTGCACGCTCAGTGGAAGAGGGCGACCATCCCAGATAGAAGGAGTGTATCGTTCTTCGGTCAAGGGTATACGATAGCTGCGCTCCCCTGCTAGAACCTCCAAACAAGCTCAAGGTCAAGGTCCATATCTATAAAACCAGAGTCAGATTTATATGTATTAGCCAACTGGTGGTGTCATGTGGATTGTTTTTAAAGTCTATTTCAGAATTTTATAAGTTTAATTTACAATTACTTGAAAATGAATGGTTTCCTGTATCATCAAAACAAATCAATTGGATTGTCATATTGTGTCTTGAAATGAATTAGCGTTGAACTTTGTAATGAGAATACAATTTTTCTCTTCTGTTCCCAGCCACTTTAGGCATGTTTGTGTCACAACCATAAAAATAAGTCGGGGTGAAGGGGTGTGTCTTCAGCATTCTGTATCATGAATGTGGAGAAGGAGATCCACAGCTTAGGGGCAGCCACAGAGAATACCATGAAACTGACCTCTGCAAACTCAGCACAGATAAGGTAGCACTTGGTTTTCTGTTTCTTCAGCAGTATGGCTTTTCAAATACTCAATAAGATTATATCCATAATTCAGAGGACTATATCAATAATAAGACATAGTTTTGTTACAACACATGACGGGGATCTGATTTCGTCACATTACCACTGTGGTTTATGCGGGGGGAAGTAATAAAAAAGGAAGAGAAAAATGGGTGAAGAGTGTGTGGAGTGTAAGGAAGTCTAACAAGGATTTTCCCTGTAGTTACTACTTCAGTGTTTTTTTTAAAAAAAATGAAATATTGAATTCTTTCAACAACAACAAAACCATCTCATTCATTATTTATTTTATGGTGCCCCTGCTTTGCTGATTCCGTAAGGACATTTTTAGTCTGCTTATTGGGTAATCCAGAACTGAGCACGTGCAACAGGAAGGATTTGCAGAAATTATATCCCCACTGTGATGCTAATTGAACATAAGCAAATACTGAAGATTTAAATGGCCGTTGGTATGCGATAACATCATCTCCAGGAATACCAGCTGAGTGGCATCAATGCCTCAATAGATGCTGGAATCAGAAATGAGTGGGGCAGGGAGGGAGGGAATGAGTCCAGCTTTCAAAACAAGATTTCCTATCACTTCAACATCTGAAGTAAAAGATTAAAAACACTTAAATCCTTGTTTACTAGATTATGGCACCACCAGTGCATTACTTCATGCAGTAATGCTTCATACAGTTCATACAGTTGGAGAACAGCCTTGACCAAAGGTGTCATGGGCTTTGAAGACACTCAATCTCAGGACGCAAGGGAGAAGCGTGCTAAGAGGAAGGCACGCTTGGCAAATCCACACCGTGATCAACTCCCGCCTGGAAACCAATGTCCCCACGGTAGAAGGACATGTGGATCCAGAATTGGCCTCCACAGTCACTTACGGACCCATTGTTCCATAACCGTGTTTATGGAAGACCATCTTAATCAGCTACGAGTGATCGAAGAAGAAGAAGAAGAAGAAGAAGAAGAAGAAGAAGAAGAAGAAGAAGAAGAAGAAGAAGAAGAAGAAGAAGACTTCATACAGTGGTACCTTGGGTTAAAAACTTAATTCATTCTAAAGGTCCGTTCTTAACCTGAAACTGTTCTTAACCTGAGGTACCACTTTAGCTAATGGGGCTTCCCACTGCCGCTGCGCCGCCAGAGCACAATTTCTGTTCTCATCCTGAAGCAAAGTTCTTAACCCGAGGTACTATTTCTGGGTTAGCGGAGTCTGTAACCTGAAGCGTCTGTAACCTGAGGTGCCACTGTGCACAGAAAGAAGGAAGGAAGAAACCTATTTGGTAGCAGCAATAGCTTGTGAATTCCTCTCATTACAATGCATATTAAGTCCATGATGTGTTTAGATCTACCACTGATAAAATGATGCCACAGGATAAATAAAAGACACATATATCAATCCATCATAAGATGCTGGTTGGAATTTTTCAGGAAATAAAACATTGTTAAGAACACATATGACAGATTCAAACTTCTGACTGGTCAATGAGGTGTGTAATTTACGGTTGGACACTGAGTCATTCTGCAAAGCAGGAAACAGGAGAGGTATATAAGCATACGGTCATCCATTGATTTCCATAACCTCTTTGAAGCTACAAAGAAGGTACTGTAGTTCCAGTCTTCCTTGAAATAACAAGGTAAGGTTGGGGGGAGGGGTTAACCTATACAATAGCCTGCTGTATCCTATAACCTCCTATATGAAGTTTGCTAGGAGACTGAAGTAAGATAAATTGTATGAAAATAATAGCTCGGGAGCATGCATCTTATTGATCAAATTCCTACTGAAGAATCTGCACTTAAGCCATCTGATAAGAGCCTTACCTTTGCCTTCATTGGCTGTAATGCTGGGATGTATCTAATGTATGTTTTACAAAAGTTTACTGCCATGCTTTCTCATGGGTGGAAAGCATTGGGTCCTGATCTGCCACCTGCCCTGTTCTAGGAGGCACAAATCTTTTTTCTCACATGGAGCCACATGAGCATTTTGAAATTTAAACTACTACTCAGAAGAGTGGCACCATGTTTCAATAAGTACGCTCTTTATCTAAACAGAAACTCCAAGATAATATCTCCAATGTTATTTTGTTTTCAGAGATGATCGTGCTCCTTGTGTTGAGCCTTGCTGCTCTGCTGCAACAGCCTGCTTCAAGAGTAAGGTGTTTTTTGTTTTTTTTACGTTGTGTAGTGTAGCAATACTGAGAGTTGCTTAACTCTCTCCTATCTCAGCCAGTGGGAAATGAAAAGTTACTAAAGTTAGCTGGATTGTTTTCAAATACAAGATTGGAGCTTGGTCAACCTGAATGTTCTCTTTAATTAGCCAAAATGCGCTTCACTGCTTCATCAGTGAACAGAATAAATCATACTTAATGGAGAAAGTAATAGCAAGCCTATTGTTGATTTCAATAACTGTGAATTTATCCAGAGTACGGTACGTCAGAGAGAGGTTAATGTCACGACATTGCCCAACAGTTTACAACAGCTTACAACTGAGATTTTGTTTATGTCAGATTTGATTTATGGCATGTTTTCACCATGGCCATGATTCTTACGGAAACAGTGCTAAAATTATATTGGTGTAATATATTATGAATAAATGCAAGAGGAATTTTACTCATTCTCTCACTTTAGGCACATGCACTAGAGGTTGGACCAGCTGAGCAAAAGCAAATTCTTGACAAGCACAATGCCCTGCGGAGAGGAGTGAAGCCAACCGCAAGCAACATGCTGAAGATGGTAAGATAGAAAGAGGTGAAATTCATAGTTCCAGGTGCATTGCAAGTGCTTTGCATGTTTACTACACTTTCTTGCAGGCAGAAAACTTTTGTTCTTGATCACTTCAAGGATGAGACTGACAGGCAGATGTACATTTCAAAAGGGAATACCATTTAAACATCAATTTTTAAATTAAAAAGGACAAGCAGGCACAGATTTGCATAATATTTGCATATGCTAATCCATAGGTATAGTGCGAATTTAGAACTAATCAGTATGATTTCATCAGAAATACAATGCAAACAGGGAACCAGACTCTGCAACAGGCTACCCCTTGTGCCTCCTCAGTTGGCTGACTGGGGGTTCTTAGCTTGTGATATTAGAGTCAGCTCTAGGAAGTCATGCTGATTCGTTTTAAGTAAGCAAGGTTCAGCTTAATGAGTTGCAGTAATCATTAATAATAATAGTGCAGGCTCAGAGTCTATTGATGCCGCTTCTCACCTCTGCGCTTTGTGTTCCCTTGGATAGATAGAATCCACCCCTCCTGCTTGCTTTAACTTCCTACATATTCTTGTCCACTCAGGAGAAAAAACACCATGTATGCTTTCCCTTCCTCCACTTGTCCATGTAGTGGGCTATGAATATGGACTTACCTCAGTGGTAACTTAGTAGTAGCTGAGAGTGCCTAACTCAGTCTCTTAGGTAAAGGACCCCGGACAGTTAAGTCCAGTCAAAGGCGACTATGGGGTGTGGTACTCATCTCGCTTTCAGGCCAAGGGAGCTGGCATTTGTCCACAGACAGCTTTCCAGGTCATGTTGCCAGCATGACTAAACCACTTCTGTCTCAACGGGACGCCGTGATGGAAACCAGAGTGCACAGAAATGCCATTTACCTTCCTGCCGGAGTGGTACCTATTTATCTACTTGCACTTTGACGTACTTTCAAACTGCTAGGTTGGCAGGAGCTGGGACCGAGCAACGGGAGCTCACCCCGTCGCGGGGATTCGAACCACCGACCTTCTGATCGGCAAGCCCAAGAGGCTCAGTGGTTTAGACCACAGCACCACCCGCATCAGTCTCTTAATCAGGGTTTGAATGATGGTTACTGCCGTTAAGCAGGGCAGACAGGAGTCAGGCAGAGTTGATGCTAAACCATGGTTAAGATCATCCAGGGATTGGGGTTGGGATTGGGGCAGAACTGGCTCTCCCATGAGGCAACTCCCTCAGGCAGCAGAATCCACAGGAGCAGCAATTCTGACTCTAAGGAACATGCTGCCTGTCACTACTGCCCACAGTGGTACCTTTCTTGGAGGACAGGTTTGCCACCTGCTTGGTACTCCCTATGCCACTTCCACAGTGGCCCCTCAGCAAATAGGAGGGACTGCTCATCTCTTCCCACTTCTAGGGAGGAAATGGCGGGGGCTGCTCTCTGGGGCCTCCTGGGCTCTGCACCCACCTGGCATGATTCAGAGATGGCCCCTTTCCCCCCATGAGAGCCTTTGATCACCGGGTAAGGCTGATTTGATTCCCTCTCTTGTTCCCGATGTAGTTCTTCACTCCCCGCTTGTTCCCAGTGTTGATCTTTATTTCTCTCCCCCCCCCCATTTTTTCTGATGTAGAACCTCATTCCCCCCCCTTCTTTCCTGGTGGGGAGCACCATTTTGTGGTTTGCCTAAGGTGCCAAAAATATCTTGGGCAAGTCTTGGGTTGGGATTGGCTCCCAAGAATGAAAGAGTGATGGGAAAGGACTGCACAGTTCTGTTTTTCCTTCATATATTCAAGCCACAAAATAACTATCATTAAAAGGGAACATGCATGCACACATGGACAAACACATCAAAGTTTTGAAGAAAGCTGAACGGTGACAAGCAATCAGACATATATTATCTTCTCCGTTTTTACAGTATGCCTCCATTCTCACCTTTGGTACGTCTTTTTTCATTTAGGAATGGAGTCCTGCTGCGAGAGCGAATGCCGAACGCTGGGCAAAGAAATGTCATTTTGGCCACAGCCCACAAGACCAAAGAATTGCTGGCAAGTAGAGCTTTCAGTAAGCACTGTAGAAATATTTTAGAGACATCTATAATATAATCCCCATTCAATCAGCATTCACTTACTCCTTCAACAACCTTGCAGTTGTCAGTCTGAGCATAATATTTTAAAAAAACACACTGGAGGAATGCCACAGAAAGGGAATAATAGAGAGGAATGTTCCAGTTCTTTCTAACATCCAAACTCAGAAATCAGCATACCTTTGCCTCTGTACATGCTGAATCCACCTTTGATGCATATAATTTTTAAAGCATCACACAGCAGTTCATACATGTCCATTCCGGATCCTGGAAGGATGTAGCTAATCACTAAAACAATAAATCTTTTGCCGTCACTAACAATTCAGAGATGACAACATCTTAAAGCAAGACCTTTCAGCTTCCACTTTCTGAAGGTATTAAAAGATTCATCAAAAGATGCCATCTATTGAGCAATTTATACAGCACAGCTGAGATTAGCCTTTTTTGGCTGTATGAAACATGGAAATATTTAATGTCTTGTATGCCAACAGGTTCTAAATTCAGGATATTTTAATTTGATCTAGTGAGCCTATGGATAGTCACCAAAGAATCAGAACCACATGAAAAAGGAAGCTCGTTTAACATTTACTAAAAGTAACTGACAAATGTTTCTTTCTGGTAACACCTTTGAATAAGTTTACTCATTAAAATTAATTCTTCATTATTTATTGCTTGTACCAAAATGCAGACTCTTCTTTCTTCCTCTACCTTTCGTTGCAACTCGGTTTTCCATATCAAATGTAAAGCACAAATTATGCCCACATCTGAGACTCAGCTAGACTGGTAAAGAAAAAGTGATTTATATGCACTGTCTGTGCCAGGGGTTCCCAAACTAAGGCCCGGGGGCCGGATGCGCCCAATAGCCTTCTAACTCCGGCCCGCGGACGGTCTGGGAATCAGCATGTTTTTACATTTGTTCTTTTATTTAAAATGCATCTCTGGGTTATTTGTGGGGCATAGGAATTCATTCATTCTTTTAAAAAAAAATATAATCCGGCCCCACAAGGTCTGAAGGACAGTGGAACGGCCCCCTGCTGAAAAAGTTTGCTGACCCCTGGTCTGTGCGATATAACATTGTGCCACCGACGTGGAGTCCTGTTTTTTTCTACCTGTCACAATGGTTTAAACTGAAATGCTTCTAGCTAAGAATATACCCTACTGAAACCAAGACTTCTGTCTCTAAACAGGGATTATAATATTGGTTGAAATAAAGATATTCTTGTGTAACAAACATTTAAAATAAAGACAAATGCCTGAGCAATTATACAACAATCACCCCCCTTAGTGTTCATATTTTATATCCCCCCTTTCACCCCAGAGTTTAAAACTGAACAGCTGCTTCCCAGTTTAATTAGATATAGGTAACTCCTAAATGCTAAGCAAGAAACATGGAACATCAAAAGGTATCCCAAATCAGAGTATCAAAGTAGTTATAAGATTTATCATTCCCAAATAAGCAAAGATTCTGTGTTGTTCAAGCACTGGCTCAAATGGGTCACATACATAAAATCTCTCCTTTGCGGGTGAACAAATTCTGCTTGGAATAAACAAGCTTTTACCTGTTGCAGCATGTTCTTGTTTACAGAATTTCCTAGATCAGGAATCATGAGTTTTGTTAATGCTTACCGTCTCCACTTCTAGATGGCTTTTCATGCGGTGAAAATATATTTTTATCATCTGACGCTACTTCATGGGATGACGTGATTCAAGCCTGGTACGACGAGGTGGAAGATTTCAAGTATGGTGTTGGAGCAGTCCGTCCAGGGGCCGTAACTGACCATTACACTCAGGTAACTCAAACAATGTTTTGTATCTTTGTCAAGTGCATGGTTCAGCTACTAAAACCATGGCTGATAGCCCACTCACATCTTGGCTTGCTGCTGCCTGGGACATCACAAAAGGAAGAAAGGAAACCGAGAAAGGGTGGTTGTGTTCCTCGCGTGTCACCCAGTACAGTAGTTTTTTCATATTTTTCACATAGGAAGTTCAGATAGTGGATTCTCTTTATCTCTGCTGTGCCTTTGTTTCTGTGGTTTCTTCAGACCCCCCACGATACCATTCACATTCACAGGTGTATGCATTTCTGAGCTGCATCTCCCATAGGAAGAAAATTATTGGAATTGTTACTTGGAAATTGTTTATTTCTTTAGAGACAGTGTGGTGTAGTGGTTAAGAGCGGTAGACTTGTAATCTGGGGAACCGGGTTCATGTCTCCACTCCTCCACATGCAGCTGCTGGGTGACCTTGGGCTAGTCACACTTCTTTGAAGTCTCTTAGCCCACCCACCTCACAGAGTGTTTGTTGTGGGGGAGGAAGGGAAAGGAGAATGTTAGCCGCTTTGAGACTCCTTTGGGTAGTGATAAAGCGGGATATCAAATCCAGACTCTTCTTCTTCCTCTTCTTTAGTATCATACCCCCTTTTCAAGGTGCTCCTAATAAAACAACACAAAGTGATGAAATCCAGGGGTTGTTTATTTTTTATTTTTAATGCTGATGTTAAATGCATGTTTTTCTGGCTCATTATGAAAACAGCTAGATTCTAATGTATTTTCTTGTGTGGATGTTTTTATATCTACAGGTGGTTTGGTACAGGTCTTACAAAATTGGTTGTTATGCTGCCCACTGCCCTCATAATCCCCTGAAATACCTCTACGTTTGCCAGTACTGTCCTGCGTATGTACTATTTAATTATTTATTGAGCTTGTTAGCTGTTTGTTACACAACGTCTTCAAGGGATTTAACAACACATTTGAAACATAAATTTTAGCTATGGTTTAGGTAAAGGGACCCCTGACCGTTAAGTCCAGTCGCGGACGACTCTGGAGTTGTGGTGCTCATCTTGCTTTACTGGTCGAGGGAGCCGGTGTTTGTCCGCAGACAGCTTCCAGGTCATGTGGCCAGCATGACCAAGCCGCTTTTGGCGAACCAGAGCAGCACATGGAAATGCTGTTTACCTTCCCGCCGGAGCGGTACCTACCGTTATTTATCTACTTGCACTTTGATGTGCTTTCAAACTGCTAGGTGGGCAGGAGCTGAGACCGAGCAATGGGAGCTCACCCCATGGCAGGGATTCGAACCACCAACCTTCTGATTGGCAAGCCCTAGGCTCTGTGGTTTAGACCACAGTGCCACCTACGTCCCTTAGCTATGGTTTAACCTTGCTTTAATATTGTGGAAAGGCACAAAAGGCAGTGCCCCCACTCCTTGCAGCCCTCCTCTCCTAGTGCCTATGGCTTCCGTCATCCACCAATACACACCAGCAGCATATTCAACATTACGTGAGCCACAGTGCCTCAGAAAAGAATGTTCTTATTTATTCATTTACATATTTATTAAGTTTGCTCTAAACCAAGGCTCAGAACCTCCAAGCTGGCCTCCCTGTTTGACCCACCAGGATATTTCAGCCAGGCCAAGCCACACCTGAGCAGATGGGGGCAGATAAATACCTGGCTCAGCTGAAAGAGATTTTCAGGCACCTCTGTTAGGCAGACCAGTGGCAGCTGCAAAGCCCTGTTCAAGGGGCTTAACAAAGGCTGGCATCTTTGACAAGCAATGCAGAGCCAAATTCTTAAAAGTTCTGAACCCAGGAAGTTTTACCCAGGAAGGTAAAGGATTCTCTTGAAAAGTGTATGGAGATGCAGGGACCCCTTGTTGATATTTTGCTGCATTGCTAGTGGGCACATATGGTAGAGTCTCTGAATAACACCCGTGAGATTCTCTTTACTGATGATACAGCCCCAGGAGGTATCCAGCTATTAACATTCCTGAGAGGTTACATAACACTGGGAGGTCCACAAGATAAAGGGAGTTAATAGCAGATTGTTAATGGGACAGAATAATCTCCACAGAACATTAGAATAATCCAAATGACAACATGCTGTGTCCATGAAGTTCATTTGCATTGGCTTGTTCTGGGCGTTGAGTTGTCACCCTTGCCTCTTTAGAAACAGGGATGTGGCACCATGAAAGCAGCTTAGGTCACATAGGAAAATAAAGTGAGTTCTGTTTTATCCCTCCCAATGTGATGTCCCGCCTTTCTAGACTTCTCCTCTCCAGCCATCCCAGCCTCATTTCCAGCATTACTGAACTGATGCCACTAGATTGTTCCCTCTGAATACTGTACAAACAATCGGCTACAGCATACCATGACTGATCTGCTTTGGGGTTTTTTAATATATTTATATAATTTTCATGAAATAAATGAAACTGTGGCACTTTTTTGCATTTCTCATTCCAGAGGGAACATACAAGGCTCACTTAAAACCCCATATAAGTCTGGACCACCTTGCGGGGACTGCCGTGATGCTTGTGACAACAGATTATGCAGTATGTACAAATAACTTCAAATGTTAAAGCTTCTTCATCTTTTCCTTAGAAAAGGTACCCAGAATTCAGAGCTCATTGGGCCTGTTAACTGTCACCAAGTTAGTATAAGGGAGAGTAGGAAAAGCTGTGCTGATTTCTGCTTACGAGCCCTACTTCTGGATCTGCCCAAATGTGCCCTGGGAGCAACACTGGTGTGATGTGGAAGTTTTGCATCCAGATATGATACTTCTGCGCTGCATGCACAGTACACTGCCAAACCGATGCTCAGCCCTGACAGTTTAGCCAGTAAAAAAGCAGGAGATGGGCAGGCCTAGACCCACTGCTGCTTATGAAGATCTATGTAGATATCAAGGCCAGTAACATTTATTGGAGTAAAACTTGTATTTTCTGACAATATTTTCCATGCGCTTTGTCTCCAGTCGTGTCTTCGTAATGTCTCTCTTCCCTCAAGATTACAAGGTTATTTGTAGAGGGGAAGGGATATTGCCAATTATATTCTAAATTTGAATGCTAAAACCAGCATATTCCAAACCTAGTTACTCAGAAGAAAATCCCACTGAATTTGATGGAAGCCGAGGCAGCACCACTAGAGGTGAAATGGGAAGTTCTGTCTTGCCTTGCTGCCACTCCCACCATCACCTAATTGCTCCTGCTGCTACATCTGCCAAAGGCGGAAAAGCAGCGCTCCCATCAGCACCAAAGATCTTGCCCCAAATGGACACAATCTTGCCCAAAATTGGCACTGATGGAAGTACCGCTTCTCTATCGATGGTGGGGAGGTCATACCACCTGCGGTAAGGCTTCTGCCTCCTGAGTCACAATAACCTTTTATATTTTTAAGGCGAAGGTAGGAATTTCTACATAATGATCATAAGATGTGGCAATCAAAGCATGCCCAAGTTCATAGCCTCATAGGATTGTAGAGTTGGAAGGGTCATCTAGTCGAACCTCAACAAAAGCATCCAGGGCAGATGGCCACTCAACCTCTTCTTAAGGACCTCCAAGGAAGAAGAGTCCACAATCTCCCAAGGGAGTCCATTCCACTGTCAAACAGCTCTTACTGTCAGAAAGGTCTTCCTGGTGTTTAATCGGGATCTCCTTTCTTGTAATTTGACTCCATTGGTTTAGGTTCCACCCTCTGGAGCAGGAGGAAGCAAGCTTGCCCCATGTGACAGCCTTTCTGATACTTGAACTTAGCTATTATATCACCACTCCATCTCTTCTTCTCCAGGTTAAACATACTCAACTCCCTCAACTATTCCTCATAAGGCTTGCTTTCCAGGCCTTTTCCTCTGAGTTATGGTCAGGGTTGCTAAACTGTTTATGAATTTAATTATTACATCCATTAGAACTGTTAAATAATATGTTCAGTGTTCTTTTTTCTTTTGTATAATCTTCAGTTTTGATCTTAAACTCCAGTATATGAACTAAAAATGAAAGCATCCTTAGAGTTTGAATCTATTGGGGATGTTTTGCTTTTGTTAATGTCCAGACTGATGGTATTGTGTTCTTCTTTTCACTTTCAGCCAATCCTTGCAAATATACAGATATGTACAGCAACTGCCCTGACTTAGTGAAGACACAAGGATGTAGGAAACAAAACATGCTGAAAGATTGCACTGCTTCTTGCCTGTGTACCAATGAAATAAAATAGGTCTCCTTTGGGCATTTATGATTTTCGTTGAACTCCACAAACTCACCTTCAGCATCTTTTAATGATCCTTTCCGAATGAAATTTGTAAACATGATTTTAAAATTGAAAACTCATAAATTATCTCGCATACATGGATGTATTTTTTGTGTGTAAGGTGGGACTGGAAGTTGGGATGGGAGGAAAATTTGCAATTTACAAAATTAGCAGCTGCTACACCAGGGCTCACACTGCATAGCATAGTTAACATCCTATGCTCAATGAGAAACTGAAACAATCACTCCAAAATGCTAGGGAGTGGTGCTGTGGGTTAAACCACAGAGCCTAGGGCTTGCCGATCAGAAGGTCGGCGGTTCGAATCCCCGCGATGGGGTGAGCTCCCGTTGTTTGGTCCCTGCTCCTGCCCACCTAGCAGTTCGAAAGCACTGCAAAGTGCAAATAGATAAATAGGTACCGCTCCGGCGGGAAGGTAAACAGCATTTCTGTGCGCTGCGCTGCTTCTCCAGAAGCGGCTTAGTCATGCTGGCCACATGACCCAGAAGCTCCCTCGGGCAGTAAAGCGAGATGAGTGCCGCAACTCCAGAGTCGTCTGCAACTGGACCCAATGGTCAGGGGTCCCTTTACCCCTTTACACCAGGGCTCACACAGCATAGCATAGTTAACATCCTATGCTCAATGAGAAACTGAAACAATCACTCCAAAATGCTAGGGAGTTGTTTAAAAACAATATTAGAAACTCAACTAGAGTGCAAGCCACAGATCAGCAAAGGTAACATGAAGACCAAGAGGGTGCCCGTGTGGTTAAGTAGTGGAACCTAAGGAGGCTTTCTTCAAAAAACTGGATTCTTGTTCAAATTAAGGTAATGAAAAGGAACACAAAATTTGGCCAAAAAAATGGTAAGCAGACAGTAAGGGATGCTAAAAAAAGAATTTGTGGAGCAGGAACACATTGCTAAAAATATTAAGACTGACCAAAAAAAGGTTCTTTGAATACACTAATATCAAGACACTGGCTAGGGAGGCAGGTGGGCCTTGGGTGCCAGGGGAGTCAAAGGAAAATGAGGGGACTGCAGAGGAGCTGAATGAATTCTTTGCATCTGTCTTCCAAACAGAAGATATAGGGCAGATCCCAGCGTCTGACTAACTTTTGCAGTAAGAGTCTCTGAGGAACTCCAACAAATAGTGGTGACAAGAGATGAAGTTAGAGGCATAGCAGAGAAAATATAAACTGAAAAATTGCTGGGTCCAGATGACATCCACACAAGAGTTCTCAAAGAACTCAAATATGAGGTAGCTGATCTTCTAACAAAAATATATAACTTGTCCTTCAGGCACACCTGAGGACTGGATGTAGCAGCAATTTTTTAAAAGGGAGGCAGGAGGATCCTGGAAATTAGTTTCATATTCCTGCGGAAACTAATGGAAAGTATTGTAAAGAATCATATAACCAAGTATATATAGAACACCAAGCCTTGCTGAAGCATAATGCTCTGAAATGGAGGATATTTTTTAAAAAAGATAGATGGTGAAGAAATGTGAAATAAAAACAGAACATGGAAATGGAAACCTTAAACTTGACTTCTAGTTAACAAGTAAGGCAGTGGATCTTAACCTTATTTGGGTCATGAACAGAATCTGATGAAAGCACATAAACACAAAATTTTGCATTCAATTTATTTTATTGCATTGGAAAATCGTTTTCTGCCCAGTTCATGGAGCTTCTCAAGCCCATCCATGGACCACAAGTTAAGAGCCCCAGATACAAGTTTAACCAGTGTAACCTTTTCAATGAAATCAGTAGAAGACTCCATCAAGCTGTTTCACTGTACTCAGCATTTTCATATAATTATTTAATAGCCAATGTAAGTGGTGCCTCACTAGACGAATTTAATTCGTTCCATGGGTCTTTTCTTATAACGAAAAATTCGTCTAGCGAATCCCATAGGAATGCATTGAATATTTTTTTTTGCCCATAGGAACACATTAATTGAATTTCAATGCATTCCTATGGGAAACTGCGATTCGCTAGACGAATTTTTCGTAAAACGAATTTGTCTAACGAGGCAACCTCCACTAGAAAAAACCTTTCGTTAAGCGGAAATTTTGTTAAGCAGGGCATTCGTTAAGCGAGGCACCACTGTATTGTGCTTTAAAATGTTTAGGAACACTGTAACAGTTAGAAAGTTTTATTTTTGAAATGCTGCATATATTTAAAGTAATGCATCAATACAACACTGATTATGCCACACAATGCTGAATCAATGGCAAAAGTCCTTTTGAATTATAAGCAGAGATTTAAAGCGCTCTGATTTCCTGATAGCAGACTAGCATTGAGACCTGGGAAACTCTTGGAATAACTGGTCAAATCTTCATCTGAATAAATAAAAAAAATGAACAGTTTGCATGTTATGTCTATTTAAGACGCAGTTTGCCAATTCTTTGGGGTCAGTGGCCATATTTGAGGAAATTTTGAGGAAATGTCTTAGACGTTACGGCATATCGCAACAGACTCCCTGGAAGGTGGTGGACACTCATTCATTTGAAGCAGAGAGGTGGCTACCTGTCAGGGACTCTTTAGATGCGATTCCTACAATAGATGGGCCTTGAGGTCCCTTCCAACTCCACAATTCTATGATTCTATGAACAGGGTTGCCATGGAGATGCAGTATATTACAAAAAGGATTGCCACAGAAGCGTGGCATAACACAACATTGCTGCCACGGGGGTGTGCCATTACTACTGCATCTGAGAGACAGGACCACAAAGTGATGTGGGCAAAGCCCCACTAGCTACCTCATCAAAGCAAGGCAACTAGACCAGCCACTGGCACACCAGAAGGAAGCTCTTGGTACCTCTCCTCTGTTCAAAACAGATGAAATGGGGGCATGTTCAGTGTAGGGGAGGGTGAGCCAATGCAAACAGGAACTGAGTAGGAAGAACAAGTTCTTCTGTATTGTGGGTTTTTGAAGAGCTATTTATGGAGGAGACCTACAGTACCACTGGCGACCCCCGAGCTAAGCATTTACTGCTACGCATATTAAGTCATTTTGTTTTTCCAACTATAATTAAAAAGTTACCGGTTGCTGCAACACTTACCTAATTTTTGTACTTTTTATATTTTCCTCATCACTCTCAAAAAACTTTTAGTATAAAGGTTTTGTCACTATACTGAGATTCATGACCGCTGAGGAATGAGTATCATTTTCACAACCCCTTTACAGAATAGTAAACCTACATTTTGAAAATTCAAAGGATGAGTCCATATTGATATTATACTATGAGCCACCTATTGGACTGTGCCCCAAAATGTGACATATAAATAATGGATGGAAAGGAATAGTGAAGACAAAATAAATAAAAATTAGAAGCTATTTTTAAAAATGACAATAGAGTACAACTATGTTTTGAAGTGGGATATGGGTGGCATTGTGGGTTAGAGGAGGGAGAAAGGTTGTTTTCTGCTGCTCCAGAGAAGCGGACACGGAGCAATGGATTCAAACTACTAGAAAGAAGATTCCACCTGAACATTAGGAAGAACTTCCTGACAGAACAGTGGAATTTGCTGCCAAGGAGTGTGGTGGAGTCTCCTCCTTTGGAGGGCTTTAAGCGGATGCTTGACAGCCATATGTCAGGAATGCTTTAATGGTGTTTCCTGCTTGGCAGGGGGTTGGACTGGATGGCCCTTGTGGTCTCTTCCAACTCTATGATTCTATGATTCTAAACCACAGAGCCTAGGGCCTGCCAATCAGGTCAGTGGTTCAAATCCCCGTGACAGGGTGAGCTCCCATTGCTCAGTCCCAGCTCCTGCCAACCTAACAGTTTGAAAGCACGTCAAAGTGCAAGTAGATAAATGGGTACCCCTCCAAGTGGGAACAGCGTTTCCGTGTGCTGCTCTGGTTGGCCAGAAGCAGCTTAGTCATGCTGGCCACATGACCCGGAAGCTGTCTGCAGACAAACGCCGGCTCCCTCAGCCAGTAAAGCGAGATAAGCACCGCAACCCCAGAGTCACTCACGACTGGACCTAATGGTCAGGGGTCCCTTTACCCTTACCTTTTGAAGTTAACAAGTGTTCACAGATGCTACAAATCTAGTATTTGTATCTCAGAGTTGAATCTTGGCAATAATTAGAATTATAGCTGTTTGCAACTTTCCCCACTTCTAAGCTCTGCTGAACTGATTCACATGGGACTTGGCTACATTCATCGATTTTATTGTTATAGACATGTAACACCAGATGGCGCTGTAGAGCTGTTATTCCTGATTGAAAATATTGCCCAATGGTGAGTGTGGGGTTCTTGTGGACCAGAAGCTTCCATTGCTTCTCCAAGCTTCAGGGCAAAATGTACAACTAGAGGTAGATGATTTTCACTACTCATAGAGGAACTATGCATTCTGAGAGTGACACACCCTTCAACCACTGTGCAATAGTACATTGTCTGGGCTTCAATTGACTCATTTACTTAAGTTATCACTTAAAATTAATCTCCTGTTTTACTAACATTTAGACTGCCCCATTTCTCTTTTGAGGGTTTTATGAAAATTTTTATGAATAGAATACAGTACCAAAAAAAAAAAATCTATTTGCTTAACCAGGAATCGGTGTTCAACCAAGAGGGGGACAGATATGAGGAACAGCCAATGCTTGTTTGTCCCAGAATCCTAAATGCAAAACCTGATACTGTACCTACTGCACTAAATAGAGTCTTACCAGTTTGCAATCTCTATCCTGGAACTGTGTCTGAAAGCTAAGGTTGTCCTTGAATCTATATGCATTTTTTCTCTGTTCCTGCCATGCTCTGTGGTCTCATCACTTCAATCTGTGTTCAGGATTCCAAGCTCTACAGCGTACCTAGGAAATACCTAGGACTTGCCCCCCACTTTGGCCAAAGTGGACAAAATATTGAGGCGTAACTGGCCTCCTCCAGAGTGGATTAAGGCTGCCAAATTGCAGACAAAGCCTTTCCAGTCGGGGTTTGTGCTGTAACTTTCCTTCATAATCTATATTAGGGCAAGTAAAGCAGCAAAATCCACAGCAGTTGCATATTTTCAAAGGGGGCTGTCTCTTGTTCTTTCTTACCTTAAAACAATACTGTAAATAGAAGGTCCATGTGATGTGTATTATTGCTTCTACATTTAAAAAAAAAAATTCCTGTGGCTGTTTGTGTCCTCCAAGATAGGCCTTCAGACGTCTGATGGAGGCCTCACAATATGAGGCTGTCTAGAAAATGGCCTGGGGAGCTTTCTTTTGGTTTGATTTGCAGGGCAGCAAAAAAATTATGAAAAAGATGTAAATTTTAACTTTTAAAAAGTATCCTCTGCTGCTGTGCTTTAACAAAAATCAATCCAAATCTCTTCAGTGCTCTACAAGCAACATTTTTGGCAGTCTTGTGTTTTTCAAAGCCCCTGGACCTAGAGAAACAGAGATATACAAAAAACAGAACTATTCTGTACAAAACAAGCAGAAAATCACACGGCCTTGTGAGAGCACTTACCCAGTTTTGAGAAGGGGAATTATATACATTGTGCTTCAACTTAAAGGTAAAGGGACCCCTGACCATTAGGTCCAGTCGTGACCGACTCGGGGGTTGCGCGCTCATCTCGCATTATTGGCCGAGGGAGCCGGCGTATAGCTTCCAGGTCATGTGGCCAGCATGACAAAGCCGCTTCTGGAGAACCAGAGCAGCACATGGAAACGCCATTTACCTTCCCGCTGTAAACCTTACCTATTTATCTACTTGCATTTTGACGTGCTTTCAAACTGCTAGGTTGGTAGGAGCTTGGACCGAGCAACGGGAGCTCACCCCGTCACAGGGATTCGAACCGCCGACCTTCTGATCAGCAAGCCCTAGGCTCAGTGGTTTAACCACAGCGCCACCTGGGTCCCTGTGCTTCAACTTGGGATACCTCAAATCAGCCTAATTCACCTTGTTATTCAGCCTCTACACACAGCTAACGCACACCTCTACTAAAATCTATATACTTTATACAGTATTTGCATATTTTTCCTCATTCCCCTGCCCTTGCTCTATGTAATATCTTGCCTGATTAAGAATTTTGGAAAACACAAATGCATAGCTGCCAAGTTTTCCCTTTTCTCGCGAGGAAGCCTATTCAGCATAAGGGAAAATCCCTTAAAAAAAGGGATAACTTGGCAGCTATGCACAAATGTTTGCCACTGCTTTGTGATATTTCGATTTGTCCTAATAAGGTATTGCCAAACTGTAAATTTTGGAGGGTTTTTTCCCCTTAGGGACCAACATGCTACCTTTGCTTTTTATAATAAAAGGAGTAAATGAAAGGTAGCCTCAGTGTCCCAGGGTGCCTTCCATCAGCTTTGGCTGGTGGCCCAGCCATGCCCCTATCTGGACAGGGATAGCCTAATAACTCAGGGGTCAGCAAGGTTTATCTTGCCTGGGCCGGATCGGTCCCATGGAGATCCCTCCATGAGCCGGATTGCAAACACAATTTTTGGCGTCTGCGCAGACGCAATTTTCGGCGTCACGGAAGCGAGTCCCTGCGCCATGCTGCACCGTCTTAGTGCAGCGCGCAAGCGGGCGGCTCGGTTCAGGGGCGGCTCGTGGGCTGGTCAAACAACCTCTGCGGGTCGCTTCCGGCCCATGGGCCTTAAGTTGGTGACCCCTGGCCTAACTAATGTTGCCTATGCTCTGGTAACCTCTAAGGTTGGATTACTGTAATGCATTATATGTAGGGCTGCCTCCGAAGATGGTTTGGAAACTTCAGCTAGTGCAGAATTCAGCGGCCAGGTTGCTCACTGGGGCAAGATGGTTTGAGTGTTTTACACCGATCCTGCTCTGACTGCACTGGACACCAATTAGTTTCCAGGCCCAATTAAAAGTGCTGTTTTTAACCTATAAAGCCTTAAACAGCTCAGGACTGCAATACCTCAAGGACCACCTCTTTCCATATGAACCTACACAGACCCTGAGATCATCTTCTGAGGTCCTTCTTCGTGTGCCTCCTCCACGAGATCCATAGGGTGGGAACACATGTTTTTCTGTAGTGGCTCCGCATCTGTGCATTGCTCTCCCCAGGGAGGTTTGCCTGGGGCCTTCATTATACACCTTTAGGTGCCAGGCAAAAACCTTCATCTTTAACCAGGCCTTTTTAAAATGTGGGGGAAGGATTATTTGGTTGTTTTTGTTTTGATTATGAATTTTGTGGTTTTATATTCTGATTTTATCCCGGTAACCACCCTGAGACTTGCAGATATAGGGCAGACTACAAATTTAATAAATAAAATAAAATATGTCAGTTGAAAACTCACAGCTGATCGGCACATTAAAAATGCTTCAAAACTCTATTTGCACCAGTTGTTCCTTCCCCCCCCCCTCTCTTATATTATTTGGAGCAATAGAATAAATGCAAAACACCCAAACCCACACAACATGGAAGCAGCCATGTACTTCAATTAGCCTTCATCATCACTGGTTTTTTCTGTGGCAGCTTGTTCATTGTTTTCATACTCAGAAGCATCCTGGTCATCGTGATCTGGCTGAGCCTCCATGTCCAGCTCATCTTCAGAGGCTTCCACATCCTCCTCATCACCATCCTCCTCTCCACAGGACTGGGCAGAATGGAGTTGTGAGCTCTCCCATTCTCTCTCAAATTCTCCATCTCCTGCTTTATTTTCATTATCACTACAGGAGAAACAGAAGAAAAATACTGCCCATTGGCATCCTCTGAAGAACAGCTGAATACATATTATGACCCAATCAGATCACACCCATAAAGAGCTGTTCTCAAATTTGTCAAACGCCACGATTTTGTGTTATTGCAATGGGGACAATGTTATTGCATTGTAAAATTTAGTTTCAACTTGTGTAGAATTATGGCTGGCATCCAATGCAGCACTAAGTCACAGGTCCATCCGGGCAAGGATTTCTGCTTTGTGCAGCAGGTCTGCCCCTCTTTTCCTCCCCCCACCATGTGCCCTGCACCCTCCCAGATACCCTCAAAGGAGGTATCTGCAGAGAGACAAAGCCACCCATCTTGGAATGCCTCATGAACAAAGAAGCCATCAGGCTACCATGCACATGTATTCAAAGAATGCACTGGTACAGAAGATGAGTGTCCCCCCGATGAAATGAATCATAAGCCCACAAGAACAAAGAACCCCTGGAGCAAACTCTAAATGCCTGCCC
Organism: Zootoca vivipara; assembly: GCF_965207765.1. Lineage (NCBI taxonomy): Eukaryota > Metazoa > Chordata > Lepidosauria > Squamata > Lacertidae > Zootoca > Zootoca vivipara. Next base: position 1,854,242 of record NC_142586.1, read on the forward strand.
TTCTCCATCTTGACTGTGAGAAGACAGTAAGTGATAAAACCACCACTGTGTCCTTTCTTGAGGACATCCTGAAAGCAAGTCTCCAAACAGCCTGCTTTCTGTGTTAACAATATACTGTACAGAATAGCCTTGTTTTTAAAATTAGCACTCCGATGTTGGAGCCATGTATGTGGTTGGTCCTCATACTCATGGACCTAGCTCTGGCTATGTGCCAGTCAATCTAATCAGCCACAAGCCCAGCTAGGCCAACTCAATAAGAAGATATCAAGCTAAAATGACTAATTTTCCAACACGATTGGTATATATGGGGTGGTTCAGGGGATGGGCTCACAGCCCCTCCATTCTAGGGAACACTCCTGAAAAATAAGGGCAGCTACGGTATTGTCATGTCTACTAGGGAGCTCCAAGTCTGCTGTTGTTCTTCCTAAAGCTGCAAATAAAACCTCTTGGCTGCTTGATTACCTTGCCCATTCCAGTTCTTGCAGTTCTGATGTAATAACCTAATAACTGAGTAAAAAAAGGAAATGCACACTTAGCATAATCCCAGCTAGAGGAAGCATCCGTGGACTTTTAGGTTTTGGCAGTTTGCTTTACTTTGAGTACTTTTACCATCAATTCTTCAATCCACCAATCAACTGCAGGTATAAGGGCTGTGAATATTTTCACATTCTTTTGAATGGGTGAAATCCAACAGTATCCATCTGTCTGTAGAATGACCACAGTTGGCAGGACAGATCCCCCACCACCTCCCATACAGTCCCCTGCATACTCTCTGGAAAGTTGCGGAACCCACTAGACAAGACTGGGATGGCATGGGGGCCAGCAGAGGAAAGAAGAGGAAGGGGAAGCTCACTCACAAGATGCTGACTGTCACCCAATGGAGATTCAAGAGGAGGCGCAGACATACTACATGCATATGAGGCTTTGGATTTTAGAGTTCTGTGCTATTGGAATAAGCTACAGCAAAAGGGGCAGCTTGAGATTAAAGTTGTCAGTCTCCCTCTTAAAACATCTAGAGCAGGGATGGGGAATCTGTATCCCTCCCAATTTTGTTAGAGCACGGCTTCCATCATCCTTGATCCTTGGCCACATTGGCTGGGTAGCTGCTGGCAGTTGGAGTCCAACAACATCTGGAAGGCCACAAGTTGCCCATCCTGATCCATGGCAACCACTGGCAGTATTTACCTTTCGCCGTCTGCTGTCAAAATGTCAGAGCCACCACTGGAATGGTCCTGCAAAAGCATTTTTGTAGCCGTTTCACCTTTCTTTGAAACAAACTCTTCACATAGTCCCAGCTCTCGAAGAATATCAGAGTAATGCTTCTCAGCAGCTATTCGTGCATTTTTCTATATTTTAGGAGAGGTAGAGTAAAAGAATAACAACAAAATGCGTTACTAAGATACTCTTAAATTTAAAGAATATATACGGCTGTGGATGTGTACATTGGTTGCCAAACATCCATGATCTCAGAGCATGAAAATGTTGTGGAACACAAACACAAAGCTTTAGACAGTGTCATTTTTAAATTTGGTACTCAACACCTCTGCGCCGGCACACATTAAATGCTTAAATTACATATTAAAAATATTAAATCTTTGGATTACATATCTGCTCAGCTGCAGCTGGTTCGTCCATCTCTGCCCTTGACTTGCAGCTTTAGGTAGAAGAGAAGACACACTACCACAGAGCAATATAACATGTGCTAGAAATGAAAGCAGCAGACCTAATGTTGTTGCATTATTTTAAGTAAGCCGCTTGGGATCCTTCTGGATCAAAAGGCAGACTAGAAATCAAGCAAGCAAACAAAACAAGTGTAAATAATCACAGTTAAATTAAGTGGTGTCTCCTCTACCCTTCACACTGTGATGGGTGGATTAGGAATGCAGAGTACAGTATAAAATAAGAAGCCTTAACTGGAACATTACTGTACACAATTATAACCAGGAAGGCAGCAATCATTGCTGGTTGAGAAAGCACTGACAAATGAAATGAGGCATACAGAAGTGATGCAATGGCGAGACAGGAGACTGGGAAGGTGGCATAACTTACATCACCTCAATGACAGTTCTTGATCATCAGATAAAAAAGAAAGCTGGCACCCCAATATAGGAGAGATGTCAATAACCTGTGTAGCTTGTTCCAACAACAGTGGCCTCTTTTGCACTCTTTCTTCCATTTCTTCCAACTCCTGGAGATATTCTTTCATTCTCTGCTTTTCATGTTTCCTGTTTTTTTAATATACCACGACATGGAAATGGTATGGAATTTAATCATGAACTTTCACAGCAAAGTAAAAATAGAAGCAGCAAGACTATACTATGTTATACTCTTTGAGGGCCTGCTACTGAACTAATGCTCTTGCACCTATTGGGTCAGGATTTGGAGGATACATTAGCAGAATACCTGAATATTTTAAACTTCGATTTATGCATCTGAGCTAGACTTTGATGGGGATCATTTGCCTCAGCCCGGGTGTGTATAAGTCTCTGTAGCTTTCTTGCTCTTTCTTTTTGTTTTGTTCTATTTTTCTTCTTCTCTTCTTCTACCTTCCTTTTTTCCTCAGCTGACTCCCTAAATAACAAAATAAAGTAGAACGAAATAAATTTAAATTGAGAAAAGGCTTTATGGATTTTTTCAAGGATACACTTACACAGATCAAGAAGTAATGTACTTCACGCAGGTGGCAAATCCCACCCAAATATTATTTCATCTGGTGCCTGTGTCCTGTCTTGGAATACTGCCATGTTGCCTCTTTTGTGTAAGTATATTTTATTATTATATAAAAATATGTTTTATCTCTTTACCCTTATACATGATCGTGCTCAATTGTTTTTCTTTCTTTCTTTTTAATTGCTGGAATGTTTTGTTAGTCTTGTGATACATTTAATAAAAAATGATGTGAATGGCTGTGTGTCAATCTGAACTTTTTCTATGACTTATTACTGTAGATCATGGCATGAGTAAGAAGTTTGGCATAACTTAATATAACAGGAGATCCCCATTATGAATTTGATTGATGCTGGTACCAGCCGTATCTCAAAAAATATGTCCTGGAAGGCACTGAAGAGACACCCTGAGCTCCAAATACCTTGTGTAAATATCAGCACATGTAAATCTAGCAACTAATAACATCTAATCAACACCTGAATGGATGCCATCATGATAATAGTAAGGTAACTTTAAGACAGGAAGTAAACAAGGATAAACAGTTCAGTCATTGCTCACTAGATTCTTTCAACATTTTATTAAGCAAAATAAACAAAATGGGAAATAGGCAAGAAACCCCCAGAAGAAACAACAGAACAATAGAAATACTGAAATAGTAGGAATTGCTCGTCTCAATGCTCCCTTCCTTCTCCATTAGAATGAATTGGCTAAAATTATTACAAAAACCCTAGATTTTCAATTGTTAGTTAGCTCTCCAAGCTCCAAGAAAGAATTCTTACTTAGCACTCCAATGGAAACAACACAACCTTCGCTTCAAGGACAAGTATACCTTCCCCCGCTCTATTTCTTGACTTGCTATTAGTGTGGGTCTTGTGGTGAAATTGTCACGCTCTTTTCTATAAGCTTTTGAGAATAGTTAGGGATTCTTTCACTCACTCTTTGCCTGCTTAAATTGTAATTCTGCTTTCTGAAGCAACATTTATCTATTCTGTCACTTTCATTTCATATAATACACCAAGATTATTTTATTCCTCTGGTGTAGGAACTTCTTGTGGCTATTAGGTAAACACCTATTCATAAAGGACACACATCATGACTCTATCAAAGGACCCTAAACCTCTCAGTAGTCTGTGTATGAACACACATGAGTGTGGGACATGCATGTGAGTTCAGACATACATGCAATGTAACAATGTACTTCCTCTAATGCTCCACCGTGAGACTAATCAAAGATGGGTTTCCTTACCCTAAAAGAGAGCATAGCCAACCACCCATCCACAGTTCTCTGGAGACATGCATTGCTACAACCACTACATCAAGAACACTGAACTCAGGAAATTGTTGAGCCCCTTGGTCTTGTCAGTTGTGTAACTAGGGGAAAGTGACTGGTGCCCCAACACCAGACACAAGATCTGGGAAGAGGGGGTGCAAAATCAGCTGCTGACAATGGAGTGTGGCTTAAAACAATTATGGGGAGGAAAAGGACTTCCCCACCCGCCACCCCCATTCCCTGAAAGCCCCAGAACAGCACATGGACGAAGGAAAGAGGGGTTCATTTCACCTGAAATGCTTGCTCTGATGAAATGACTGCCTTAGTGCAACACCGAATTCCTCTCCAAAATAGCATGAATTTCACACATTCAAAGATAATCTTCATATTTTGTTATCAAAAAAACATGATTAACATGATTATGTTTAGTTGTCTACTTATGTTGTTAAACAAATAATCTGTTTAACAACAGATTCTGTTGTTAAACAGAAAACCAATAAAAATTACTTCTTTAAAAAAAAATCCACATGCAATTAGTAAAACCATTATAAACAGAGAATAATAGTTTTATTAATCCCATGTGGATCGTAGTTTTTAGTATCTTAGTATCTTATTGCATCAACATGGTTTAATTTTCCACAGGCAACTTGAAATTAAACTAATGACAATTACATCAGTCCAGGCCTGTGAACAGCTCACCTGACTGCTTGCAGTCGTCGTCTTGTAGATTCTGTAATTCTTGGAGATACAGATCCTTCACAGCCTGAAGGAGATGAATTTGCATTCAAAGACCTCATCTGAGGCTTCGCTCTTGAAGAGGCATAGGGCCAGCGTGTTTCCTTTAATTTTTCTTCATCCATTTGAATGTCCTCAAGAATTTTCTCTTTGTTGGACGCTATATTTGGTGTACAGAGATTGAAGGGTTCACAGGCTGTAATGTGTTTCACATTCTTCTGTCCCTGAAGCCGCTTCAGGAATTTTTGATGTAAACTTTCAAAATCTGGGACCTTGGCTTTGGTCTTTGGTTTGTGTTCCACTTCTTTAGTCAGCTCAAGATGATTTTGCTGCCTATTCTTATTAATGCCTCTGTTTCCTAACCTACTGTTAGGGACAGATGAATTGCGCAGAAGCTCTTCTGATCTCATCTGAATTCTAATATCTCTATAAAGCTCTTCTTCCTTTAGCCTCTCATTAATTTCTGAACTATAAACAAATTTAGGAACTGGCTTTGCTTTGAATACTTTTGCTTTCTTTTCTGGTGAAGAAATGCCCTTCAACTGCATTTTCTTCATTTCTTTCTTTTGTGCTTCCCGCTCAATAAACTGAAATGGCTTTTGTGAAGCTAGAAGGATCTTTCGCCTTCTCTCTCTTAGTGCCTTTCTACGTTCTTCGTTTTCCTGCATAATCTCATGATAGAGAGGGACAAAAACATAAGCAGGCACTGGATTGGCTCGGAATTTCTTTTGACATTCTGCTTCCTCCTCCAATTCTTTCCTCAGCAAGTTATTTTCTAGTTCAATCAGTGACTTTGACTTTATGTTCTGTTGTTTTATCCTAGCTTCTCTGATAGTCATCTGGAAAGGCTCAGGTATTGTGATCTTTGGGGACCACTTTTTTTTCTTCCTCCTGCTCTTCCTCAAAGTCTGTAATTTGGATAAAATACTTTGGTTGCAGTGAGAATAGTCCTCCAAAGATGACCCATCCCATGAATTTTCAGCTTGCTCCTTACCAAAGGTTAGTGATCTGTCTTCACTGTCATTTTCTTCTAACTCTAATTCTTTATCAGATATATGAGATAAATCTGAATGAAAAGAATTGTTCAAATCAGGCTCAGAAAATGATTTACACATATTCTGAGGTTGAAAGGGGCTTGGCTCCCAAGATCTAAAAGGAAATAAAAACGTGAAGGTTAGTTCTCTGCAAGCAGCAAAATATAACCAGACTGCTTTGATGAATAACAGAATGGAGGAGCATTTCAAGTCTAAAGAATCCCACCAGTATAGCAGGTTGGCCTATGTGTCCTAGCTCATCACCTGTGTTACCAGAAGCCTGAAAAATAGCTCTCCCCAACCTGGGTGATCAAAAGCAAACTTAAACTCCACTTGCTCCTTATGATAAAATGTACAGTTTAGTAAAATATTTGTATTAGGACCAGGCAACCTTAGGCTGGATGTTTGAAAACAGTTTTTAAAGGGGGGGTTGAGTTAAATCATGAGGTTAATCAGGGGTCAGCAAACTTTTTCAGCAGGGGGCGGTCCATTGTCCATCAGACCTTGTGGGGGCCCGGACTATATCTTTTTTAAAAATATGAACACATTCCAATGCCCCACAAATAACCCAGAGATGCATTTTAAATAAAAGAATAAAGCAAATAGTTACAATCATACAAAAATATACATTGCTATTACATTTCATTAATGACATTCCATTTATAATTGACCCGCCTAACAACAAATAATGACAATGACAACAAATCAAGGCTTGACATATCTTGCTTTGCATGTCATCCATCTATCCCATAGACTGGTTTCGCCTTTTAAGTTGTGTTACTGAAATCAATGCACTTTTCGACGATATTCTAATTTTCCGAGTTTCACCTGTACTCATGTAAAAACATGCTGATTTCCAGACCATCTGCGGGCCAGATTTAGAAGGTGATTGGGCCGCATCCGGCCCCTGGGCCTTAGTTTGGGAACCCTTGTCTAAAACTTGTTTCAGTCTTAAAATGGCAACAGGCAACATTGCTGAAGACTTAATCAGATTAGAACCATGCATTGCATTCACATTTGTTTCAGACACAGAGAGAAGCAAGGGGAGAGTTCCCTTCAAAAATACTAAGAAGTAATAGTTAGCTTTATGTCTGTGATCAGAACTCACATCACTGGTCTCCTGTAAGACAGAGAATAGAAGTAAAAATAAGAAGGATTCCTATTAGCAAAACTGAAAATTAATTTTAGAAGACACTCCCTAAGGAATATCTGCGCAGTGTTCTAAAACCTTTGGAAAACCCTAAGCAAAAGTAATTTGTTACTATGAATAGGGAGACAGGCCATAGCTCATGCAGAATGTCCCAGCTTCAATCCTTGGAATTTTCAGGTGCTGCTGGGAGAGAACTTAACTGGAAACTCTGGAGAGCTGCTCCCAGTCAGTGGAGACAATACGGGGTTAGATGAATCAATGGACTGACCTGGTATTAAAGCAGCATACTATGTTCCCGAAATTTCATTTCAGTCCCATTTCAGTATTTCTGTCCTAAACCATGGCTTCAGATTCTGGTGTAAGCAGGAAGCCTGGTTAGTCTTAGCATCAGCTAATGCCACCATCCAATGTAATAGTTAATGAGTGCTAAATTCTATTCATGGTGTTGGGAAAGATTGAGGGCACTAGGAGAAGGGGACGACAGAGGACGAGATGGTTGGACAGTGTTCTCGAAGCTACCAACATGAGTTTGACCAAACTGCGGGAGGCAGTGCAAGACAGGAGTGCCTGGCGTGCTCTGGTCCATGGGGTCACGGAGAGTCGGACACGACTAAACGACTAAACAACAACAAAAAAATCCCTAGGAAGAATTTATACTCCAGTCCAAAAGGATCGAGCGGGGAAGAAAGTGGATGCAACCCTGCACTCCCAATTGCTTAAGCATAGTTAAGCAATTAGCAGTATTACACACTCGGTAACTCTGAAAGTTAAATAATTACCTTCTGACATCTATATCTATATCTATATCTCTATATATAACCTATTGTACACCATAATAGTTGAACCAATTCTGACGTTTTCAGTAGGATTAAGGAGTTTATCCTACAGTTAAGGATATTTTCAAACAAATCAAGGCAAGAAACACACACACACACACACAAAATACTCAGTTCTCTTCCTTGTTCAGCTGTTCTTTCTGAGTTACCTGCAGGGAAACAAGTGTGGCCCGATACAAAAATCTAGAACGGAAGGTTCTTCGGCAGTTTAAAAAAATTAAGCTGTTGGAATATAGTAAATAAAACACTGTTTTGGTGAGATTACCAGCATGCAGATTCCTCCATACTATAAACGCAGTGGCTATTTCATGCAGGGGTTCCATTCCTGGCCCCTGCATGTCAGCAAGAGCACACATAAGCACATCCCACCCCATTATGCCCTGTTCCGTCCCGTCCCACCCATTCTGCCCTCTTCCAGGTCCAAAAGACCTGCACGTCGGCAATCACGTCTCAACCCCTAAAAGGGTTGCTGCCTGTCACTACAACATTTAACATCTTCAGACAAATAAGACTACAAAAATAGATTATAAACCATACCTATCAATCATACTATGGGTCACATCCAGATTTGATAAAGGCTGAACATCTTTTAGATACAGTTTATTCCGATACATGTTTTCCAATTTTGCCATGGTCTCCAGGTGAGCGTACTTAAGCTCTTCCAGCTTTAAATAATATTCTTGATTTGAAAGGTACATTTTGGAGAGGTCTATCCAGTCTCTGCAGTCGGCGTGCCCAGTAGAATGCTGCTGTTTCTTAGGACTCAAACTATCCTAAAACAGAATATTATTATAATGTTTTCATTTTCCTTGGAGAAATACCGGTAAGTATAAAATGCTAGTAATTTGGTCAAGTGGTAGGTGCCATAAACTGTGGAACTCAGCATCTCTCAGCATTGAAAACGGCTGAGACATGATAAAAGGAGGGTCCAATCTGCATGACATCATCCTATAGCCAAAGTTGCTCAACTGTAATAAACATTTAAATCTATTTTTATTTCTAATTTCATATGAATACTTGCATTTTATCAACAGATATACTACAACACTGTGCACCTTTCTGGTTAGCTGCATGTAAACTCATTTCGACTCCTTTCATGTAAAGCTCATTAAGAGATTTGTGTAGGCTTAGTATACAAATACCATCTGGTTCCTATATAAGCCAATACCAATACTGTCCAAACAGCAGTATTTGTGACTTACAAATTCCCAGAAACATTACCTATGCTTCAATAAAAATGCAGTAAGAGAAGCTCTGAGGTTTTTTAACAATCAAGTGGTGTATAAATTTTATGAAATAAATAAATAAGCAAAAACAGTAAGAAGATTTAACTTCCACCTAGCATAAACCCCCTCCCTGCTCTTTGGCAATATAGTTGTTTACCTTCTAATTACTGGGTGGGAACATTCTTCATTATTATTTATTATTATTCTTTCTTTATGGTTATTGCACGTGTGCGTGTGTGTTTAATAGACCTTCAGGAGACAAGGGACTATTAAGTTTAATAAATAATAATAATAATAATTTTAAAACAACAACGCGCTCCTCCCCTCCGCTCTTTTGCCTCGAGACATGCAGCAAGTGCCACTTTTCCTGGAAAGGAAAGCAAAGAACCCCAGCCAGACAGGGAGGAAGGGGGAAGGCGCCTCCTGCCGTTTCCTCCCGCGGCCACCAGGGGGCACCAACCCGCCGACTCAGGCGACGCGGGCGGCTGCAGCGGCCTCCCCCGCTTCCGACCTACCCGCCTACCTGCCGCTCGCCGCCCCCCGGCGCGGGCCTTCCGGTCTCCCTCTCGTAAAGCGCGACCGGTGCCCTGGTGCGCGGGTCTACCGGCGTGTGGAGGCAGGAGGCCGCGAGCAGGGCGGCTCGGTGGGCCGCGTCCATGGCTCTCTTCGAGCGGGGCAGCGCAAGGCCGCTTTGCCCGGCTCGGTTGCCAAGGCGACGGCGCTACGGCGGCTCCCACGGGACAGAAAGCCCTCGCCTGCTCGCGAACGCGCGCTCTGGAGCCCCGGCTCCGAATCCAATATGCTCTTCTCATCCTTTCTCTTATCTCCTGCATTGTAGACTTGGAAGGGACCCCAGGGGTCATCTAGTCAAACCCCCTGCGATGCAGGAATCTCAGGCTGAAGCATCCATGACAGATGGCCATCCAACCTCTGTTTAGAATCCTCCAAAGAAGGAGAGTCCACCACCTCTCGTGGGAGTCTGTTCCACGGCTGAACAGCTCTTAAAGTCAGAAAGGTTTTCCGAATGTTTAGTCGGAATCTCGTTTGGGACAGCTCTTAAGATATTTGAAGATGGCTAACATATCTCCTCTCAGTCTCCTCTTTTCCAGTCTAAACATCCCCAGCTCCTTCAAGTGCTTCTCATAAGGCTTGGTTTCCAGACCCTTGATCATCTTGATCGCAGTTCTCTTCACACATTGCAGCTTGTCAACACCCTTCTTAAATTGTAGTGGTACTATTACTTCCCTTGATCTGAACGGTATACAGTGGAACCTCGGTTTATGAACACCTCGGTTTATGAATTTTCGGTTTATGAACGCTGCGGACCCATTTGGAACGGATTAATTCACTTTCCATTACTTTTAATGGGAAAGTTCGCTTCAGTTTATGAACGCTTCAGTTTATGAACAGACTTCCGGAACCAATTACACCCATGTTTCAGTTTATGAACGCTTCAGTTTAAGAACTTCACGGACCCGTCTGGAACGGATTAATCCACTTTCCATTACTTTCAATGGAAAAGTTCACTTCAGTTTATGAACGGTTACTCCGCGGACCGTCTGGAACAGATTAATCCACTTTCCATTACTTTCAATGGGAAAGTTCGCTTCAGTTTATGAACGCTTCAGTTTATGAACAGACTTCCGGAACCAATTGTGTTCATAAACCGAGGTACCACTGTACTTCTGTTGATGCAGCCTAGAATAGCATTCGTTTTTTTGCTGCTGCTGCATCATCATATTTCTGACTCATGTTAAGCTTGTGGTCCATCAAGACCCCTGTATACTGCTAGTAAGTCAGGTGTCCCCCATCCCATATTTGTGCATCTGGTTCTTCCTGTTTAAGTGCAGAACCTTTGTCCCTATTGAAATGGATTTTGTTAGCTTGTGCCCAGTTCTGCAATCTGTTTTGGTCATTTTTGAATTTGATTCTGTCTTCTGCACCATTAGCTACCCCTCCCAGTTTGGTGTCATTTGAAAATTTGATGAGCATCCCCTCAATTCCTTTATCCAAGTCATTTATAAAGACGTTGAACAACAACAGACCCAGGAGAGAACCCTGCGGCTTGTGACTTTTTTCCAGGATGACAAGGAACCATGAATAAGTCCTCTTTGGGTTTGGTGAGTCTACCAGCTACAAATCCACCTACACATTTTACCAGGTTCCTTGCAAGACTATTATGGGGAACTTTGTCAAAAACCTTACTAAAATCAAGATACACTATGTCTACAGCATTCCTCTGATCCCCCAAGTTTGTAATTCCATCAAATAAAGCAAATCCGATTGGTCTGGCATGACTAATTTTTGAGAAACCCATTCTGGGTTTTAGTAATCACAGCATCCCTTCCCAAAAGCTCACAGGCTGACTGTTGAATTACCTGTTCTACAACCTTCCCTGGTATCGATGTCAAGTTCCCTGGTCAGTAGTTACCTGGGTCTTCCTTTCCCCCCCTTTCGAAGATGAGGACATTTGCCCGCCTCCAGTGTGTAGGGATCTCACCTGTTCTCCAATAATTCTCAAAGATAATAGACAAAAGCTCTCAACTTACACCCACAAGCTCCTTTAGTGTCCTTGGGTGCAGCTCAGCAGGCCCTGGAGATGTGAGCTCATTTAAAGTAGCTATGCGTTCCCTTACTACCTCTTTTCCTATCTTGAGCTGCAGCTCCCTCCTTACATCTTTTATTCTGTCATCACCAGGTTGGGCATAACTTTTCTTTTGGGTGAAGACAGAGGCAAAGTGAGTGTTGAGTAGTTCTGCCTTTTCTCTGTCACCCAATAGCATTTCTCCATATTCCCCACACAGAGGACCTACCACTTGCTGGTTCTTACTCTTACTTCGGACATAGCTGTCAGAGGGTCGTCGTGGCTACTCTAGAGTAACTCCGCTTGAGTACAGTTTGTCTTTAAATACTTTTATTGTGCATTTATTGTGTATTTACAGTGCAGAGATAGCTGAAAACATGACCTCAGTCCGAACCAGAATCTGGCAACGGCGTACGTCTGTTCCTACGCCAGCAAAGTAGTCGGGGCACTCCAAAACGCCTCCCCCTTGACCTGTGTCACGGTGCGCTGACTGCTCTCTCCCTCTGAGTCTCTCCCTTCCCCCCTGGCTGCTTCAGACCCCCTGCTGCTCCCTCTGCTTGGCGAGGTGGACGTTAGGATGATGGGGGCTGGCTCCCTGTAGGGAGTCACCCTTACAATAGCCAAATAAACTTTTTTAAACAGCTCTCTATAAATTTCAAGAGCTATTGCCTTATTTGGTTTCTGCTGATGAAATACAGTATCAGGGGCAGATCTCCACTCGTTCTATGCTGTACAACTATATTGTTACCCAAGTTGAAGAGAGCACTGGGTGATAGAGATGTATGGTTACTGCCCTTGAACTGACTTAGCTAACCATGTCTACTTTACTGAAAAGTAGCAATTGCATTGAAAATGGACAATACTGCAAGAGACCTTTCAGAAAATATGCGCCTCAGTTTATTGTACAGGTAAGTATGGTCCTCTGAACCCAATGGCAGCATCAAATTAATGCATGTGCATTCTGCTCTATTGATTTGTATGCAGAGGTCCCAAATAAAACAGGATTTTTTCCTTTCTATCCCTGCACATTACACTAATGTGCAATCATGTACACACTTGGGAGTAAGCTTAATTATAATCATAGTGGCTTACTTCTGAATAGATGTGTAACAGATTTCATTAAGAATATAACAGCTGTTTTTTTTAATTCAGCTTATGACATTTATATCCCACCTTTCCTAGCTCAACATGGGTTACATTGTTCTTCCCCTCCAACTCTGCAAGGTCAGTTAGGCTGAAAGAGTGACTGGCCAATAGCCATCCAGTAAGCTTCATGGCTTCAAAATTCAAAATTGGGAAAGGAGTATGACAAGGTTGTATATTGTCTCCCTGCTTATTTAACTTGTATGCAGAATTCATCATGCAAAAGGCTAGACTAGATGAATCGCAAACCGGAATTAAGATTGCCAGAAGAAATATCAACAACCTCAGATATACTGATGACACAACCTTGATGGCAGAAAGTGAGGAGGAATTAAAGAACCTTTTAATGAGGGTGAAAGAGGAGAGTGCAAAATATGGTCTGAAGCTCAACATCAAAAAAACTAAGATCATGGCCACTGGTCCCATCACCTGCAGGCAAATAGAAGGGGAAGAAATGGAGGCAGTGAGAGATTTTACTTTCTTGGGCTCCTTGATCACTGCAGATGGTGACAGCAGTCACGAAATTAAAAGACGCCTGCTTCTTGGGAGAAAAGCAATGACAAACTTAGACAACATCTTAAAAAACAGAGACATCACCTTGTCGACAAAGGTCCACATAGTTAAAGCTATGGTTTTCCCAGTAGTGATGTATGAAAGTGAGAGCTGGACCATAAAGAAGTCTGATCGCCGAAGAATTGATGCTTTTGAATTATGGTGCTGGAGGAGACTCTTGAGAGTCCCATGGAGAAGATCAAACCTATCCATTCTGAAGGAAATCAGCCCTGATTGCTCACTGGAAGGACAAATCCTGAAGCTGAGGCTCCAATACTTTGGGCCACCTCATGAGAAGAGAAGACTCCCTGGAAAAGACCCTGCTGTTGGGACAGATTGAGGGCACAAGGAGAAGGGGACGACAGAGGACGAGATGGTTGGACAGTGTTCTCGAAGCCACCAACATGAGTTTGACCAAACTGTGAGAGGCAGTGGAAGACAGGAGTGCCTGGCATGCTCTGGTCCATGGGGTCATGAAGTCGGACACAACTAAACAACAAGAAGCTTCATGGCGGAGTGGCAATGCTGATCTCCCACACCCAACACTCTAACTAATAAATTACACTGGCTTTTTTCAATGGTGACAGACTTGCTCAGGACAAATTGTAGAGGCAATTGTATTAGTTGTAGGTTCTGTTGTTACAAAATATTAAGGTAGCTTAGAAGACTGACCTCGATTTATGGTACAAGAGCTCATGTCACCAGCAGCATGAACTGATGTAAGTTCTGACGCCATTTGTTTTAGGCGTTTAATGAAAGCTGAAATGAAAACATGTCGTCTCAGCTGAAGCAAAGATGTGGAATTACCGACAGACGAGAAACAGAAATTACTTCCATTCTTATCCAGAAAACCCTTTGGCTTGTCTTCTGTTAAGTTTGACTTTGAGTTTGAAGCTACCATGGCTTGCTGCCTAGCATAACTATAAACGTTTTTAAGTGACTGATCAGTTGAAATCAAGAATGGCAACTTTGGTTTCTGTGGCAATACTGGCTTCTGCAGATTCTACATGAGGGATGAGGGAGTGGCATCCCTCCTGGCTGATGGAAGTTGGGAATTCAACAGCTGCAAACTACTGCAATGCACTCTGTGGGGCTGCCCTTGAAGACTATCTGAAAACTGGTGGTATAGAATGCACTCACCAGGCTTCTGAGCAATACTGTAAAGTGGGATCACATCTCACTAATGGAAGCGTATTTACTTACTGGGTCCCATTTCAGATTCTGACTCCAATATATAGCATCCTGTATGGCCTGGACCAAAGTACTTGGAAAAGGACCCTGGTCAGTCCAGGCCTTAAAATCTGGGAGACTCTGCATATGCTTATCTACAACTGTGGGCCTTCTTTGTTGTGGCACACGACTCGCAGAACTCATTCCCAACCCCCTTAAGTACCAGCATTTTGTTGCCAAGTGGAAATTTCTTTTGTTCCATCCAATATCTGAGCAGGGGTGGGCAGAGAACAGTTTTGTTCATTGTAATACTCTATACTTTGAAATTAAGTTTTAATGGTTTCACTGCTGTAAAATAATTGATATGAGATTATACTTCTATACACTGCCCTTGAGATGAAGGGTGGTTTAGAAATTTAACCAACCAATGAATAACTAACAAATATACATTGGAGAACCACTGCTTTCCCGAACCTGATGAACATTGTAGAGCAAATGTTTTTAAATAATCTACCATTGGGCAACTTCTTATACATCTCTTTGTCTGAAATCTCTGCATGCCAATCAAGGAATCCTTGCAAATTGCAAAGGGATTATGGGGCATGCCAATTACACCATAGTGTGTATGCACAAAATACCTTCTATTCCAGGCACCCCCAAACTGCGGCCCTCCAGATGTTTTGGCCTACAACTCCCATGATCCCTAGCTAACAGGACCAGTGGTTGGGGAAGATGGGAACTGTAGTCCAAAACATCTGGGCTGAAGTTTGGGGATGCCTGTTCTATTCCATTGCACCTGCAGGGGAAGAGCCAGGTCCACTGTTACTAATCTTTTCCTGTGGAAACCCATAATTTTGATTACCCTCAGCATTCCTTACGGTGTGAAAGCTACCAATGTAGCAAATATTCCAGAACGTGACGAAATCCCCAAATGTGAAACTTTCAGCATACCGTATTAAAATTGATTTGTTTTTATTCTGTCTTAACGCTCTTCAGTTTTAACTCTAACAGTATCAATTGTTGTAAACTGCCGGGGGGCAGGGGCGCTTTGTTTAGCTATAAAGACAGTGTAAACAAGATATGCCTTGAGAATTTAAGGTTTTATTAATTTAAGTTGACAAGTATACATGAAATGTAACTGGGAGTTATGCAGATGTCCAATGAAGGAGCTGCATTCCAAACTTGCGACACTGTGCTGAGCTGCACTGTCTGTTTCTTTAGTCATCTCATCGAGTATTCACCTGCGAAGAGAACAGAATGGTATGGAATGACACATTTAACCATTACCTTCAGATGTCTCTGCATCACCAACATTATTCTGTATCAGTTTTTTATCCAGCATTAATCTACACTTTCACTAAGTTATTTGTCTCATTTCATTAAATCTGAACAGCAACTTTAGTTACAAATGCAGCATGTTAACTTGCAGTTTCACATCATGATATAATAGGAATTGTCATTTAACATTTGCTAACTGCTATGAAATATCCATTTGTGAGAATGTTAGCCTTTAAGTGTAACTTACCACATCATCAATCTTAAGAATACTGCGGACTGTTTCTGTCGCTAGGGTCAGAGCACTGATAGAAACCAACAGAGGCTGGACCACCAATTCTTCCAGAATATTGGAAATTCCACCCTACAAATTAAGAATGGAAACGTCAGTTTATAAACAAATTATCAGCATAAATTACATGAAATTATGTATCTCAACATTTTCATTCTGGGGAAATGCACTTCTGCCTCATCAGTTGGCCAATCAACTCACTTAATCATATTCACAACCAAGATTACAAGTGTTTTTGAGCATGCTGTACATGATCTCAGCTTGTAGGAAAGAACAAATATTCTTGTGCAGTAAGTATATGAGGCACTGATGGCATACAGCCAAGGAATATATTTAATTATACTAATTCTAGTTGAAGTAGCCTTAAAATAATCAAATATTTTATAGTGCTGACCGTTAATATTTACCATTTTTAATAAAACCGCAATAAGCTGTGCAAGCAAGTTATATATAATTATTTTGTAACACCAGTAAAATGTCATAATAATAATAATAATAATAATAAAGACTTCTCAGTTGTTACATACAGTAGTAGGTTTCCATCAAAGATTAAATTTCACAACATGAAAATAAAAGCAAGCCACTTTTTCTGTTGCTTAACTCTGGGCAATCAAAAGGTCACTTTTGATGGATCTACAGACAGAGCCAAATATTTAATTCTTGGCTCCTTGGATCAGTAAGCCCCAACAATCAATTATCTCTAGGTACATTCCACTATCAAGCTTCAAAAACCACACTTGACATTTTTCAAACATACAGGTAAAACTCAGAAAATTAGAATACAGTATCATCGAAAGTGCATTTATTGTACTTCCGGTCTACCACCAGCACTGATCGGCGAGGAATCCTTAAACTCTGATAATCCTGGCACTGTGAGGGAGGGGGGAGCTGCGAGAGCGCCGCGGTTCCCCGATAAAAAACCCCCGATTGAGCTTTCTGGGGACGTGAGAGCTCAGCTACACCCAAAAGTGACTCCTCTGCCCCCCGGTAAGCTCTTTTAAGAGCCCCGAGAGCGAGCGGAGTGCAGAGTCACGGGCACCATTTTCGAGCAAATCGCTACCCTCACAGAGCGAAGCTCCGAGCCAGCAGCGGAGGAGCAGTGGATTTTTCCCAAAACAAAGGATCTGAAGACATTGGACACCGTGGGTAAGGGAAAGAAATTTTAAAAAAATTAAATTGAAAGGAATTGGCCACGGGAGGAGAGGAGTCTGTCTCCCCCATTGAGAGAACGGTGATGCAGTTAACTTGCCTGCAGCCAGAGAGTTTGACAAGAATTTAATAACTTCCAAGGACGGGACTTAAAACCTTCCCCCTGAGGCAGGGTAAAGGGGAGAAGGATTAATTACATTAAAATCCCTGTAAAATTTTTAAGTTGGACTGAGGAAAGCCCCCCGGGAACTGGAGTCGGGTCCCTGGAGAGATCAGCCAGCCGCCATTGTGACATCACAATAGGAAAGAATTTGTTTACCTCTTTGAGGCTGAGAACTGTTAACTTTGAAGAGAACGCAATATAAGGCTGTGTACAAGAAGGTTGACAATGCTCTTTTCAGAAATGGATTCAGAATTCAGCAAGATTTTTAAAATATGAACAAGAATTAAAAATGAGAGTTGAGAACCAGATCGGACATAAACTTTGTTGCTGAGGTTTGGAAATATGAACAGCGCCACTTCCTGCATTGTAATCTGTGCAGTCCCCATGGAATTTGAGACGAGCAGGATGACAGTAGACACATCATCATCTGGCTCTTTACTTTGTGGACTTTCAAAAACTTCTGGAACTGGTTTTGGATGTGAGAGATGAATTGCGGCAGAATAATATACAGATTCGCAAAATAAGACAGAACTGTGTGGAATGTGAAGGTGGATTGGTTTCAGTAGAGAATGAAGAGAAGCAAGATGAACAAGCACCAGCTGGGGACAATGTAAATGACTTTACAGAAGAGGAGGAAGATCCATCAGTCCTGGACAATATAACTGAACTTAAAAAAGAGGAAAAAGTATGGAATATTGTTCCCCCAGTGGGAGAGGGGGAAGAAGACTTATGTTCGATTCAAGGAGTCCTCAAAGAAGTACCAGCATGGAATAATGTCCTCCCAGTGAGTGAGAGAGGGAGGGCAGGATCCATGCTGGGGCCTGAGCTCAAGTGGAATAAAAATTGAGATACGGCTGAAAAGTGGAAACATAGCTGGATGGTACTGTGAGTTAGAAAATTGGGGGGGGCAGCAGGGGACAAAGAAGGGAGAGTGGTGGATAGGTGGCAAAAAGTGGGAATAGGGTGAGAAGCAACAATGGGTTATTTTCTGATTAAGATGGTCCGAAACTGGAACGTTTTATGGAGCTGGTTGATGCATCTGGGAGACCCGAAGTCCAGGGGAAGGCGGGGTAGAATTAGACAAAAGTGGTTAAAGTTATTCTGATAGAAGAAATAATATTCGAATGTATGGAAAAATTTTGGGGTATAAATTGTGAGGCTAAAGGAAGAATTAGAGATGGATGGGAACTCTTGGCGCAGGCTCTGGCTCTGGCAGGGGCTCTGGCTCTCACATTCGCTCCATAGCATGCAGCGACTTTTTCCCTTCCATTTTAGGAGGGAAAACATGCATGTTATGGTCCGAAAAATGCAGCAAATTCTATGGAATAATATACAGTAATATGTATTTGTTTTGTCTCACCACTTTGCATCTTACCTTTCTGACATTAATTCCTGCAGTTCTCTCCCCTTGTGCATGTCTGTTTCTCAACTCAGTCACAGTAGAAATAGGATTAAGGCCTGCATTTTCAGCCAGGGTGGATGGAATTATTTCCAAGGCCTCTCCATAAGCACGTACACAATAAGACTCCATGCCACTCAAGGTGCGAGAATATTCATCCAAGCGTAAGGCCAACTCTATTTCTGGTGCTCCACCACCTGCAATCAGGGCTCTGAAATTAGAATTTTGCAGTTTGAAAATGTTAACAAAAGGCATTTGTAAAGTTGAATGGTGACTTTACTGGTCTATAAATCTTATCCATTACCTTTTCTTTACCAAACAGCGTATGACGCATAAAGCATCATGAATTGAACGTTCAGCCTCTTCAATTACTAGTTTGTTGGAGCCACGGACCACAATTGTTACCGTTTTTCCAGGGCTGGCACAACCTGTAATCTGCAGGACAAAAACAGGGTCACTACAATATTTAGAGAATTAACAGCACTGCTCCTATGGACAGCCCTGCCCAAAGAGAGTCAATAAAGCTTCCCCAAAGGCCATTCGGGATCTCATTGAGCAGAAAGAATTGACTTCAATGTCCAGACAATCCCAATGGAGATGAATAAAGTTCTTGATCAGATGGATAGAGGATGACAATCATGCATGTCCACCTAAAATACTGTGTGGTGCCTGCTTGGGGCTGCTCTTCAGATTGTTGGAAGCTTCAACTGGTAAGAAATGTAGCAGTCTATTCGCCTATAGGGCTGTATCAGCAGAAGCTTATTACCCCAGTGTTCCATTAATGGTGTGTTGTACAGGCTAACAATGTTATAAGTGGCTTGGCCCATCACAAATTAGAGATGACTGTCTTCCCCAAGTCCCGATACAATCTCCTGGTACCAAGAAAGGGTGGACTATGTTTTTGCCAGGTGAAGATGAGAATCTCAATGAGGAATGTTCACAGTAGTCCAAAAGTTATGAAAATACCCCACAGCAAAACTTCAGCATAATTTCTTTTGGGAATCAGCTCTATGATAGAGGGATCATTAACTCTTAAGGTGGTGAGGTTTCATTCTGTGTGGAAGGTTGTGTTACACACACATTACTATTAGTATACAAAGTCCTTGATACAGTCGTACCTCACTGTTAAGTTGAATGGAATCTATTCCGGAAGTCCATTCGATTTCCAAATCGTTCGAGAACCAAGGCACGGCTTCTGATTAGCTGCAGGAAGGTCCTGCAACCAATTTAAAGTTGCAGAACCTGTGTCGGACGTTTGGGTTCCAAAGACCGTTCGCAACCCGGAACAATCACTTCCAGGTTTGCGGTGTTCAGGAGCTAAAGAGTTCGACTCGCGAGGCGTTCGATTTCTGAGGTACAACTGTAACTTGGGACCAGTTTACCTACGAGATTGCCTTACCAAACATGTGCCCACTTGACAACTTCAATCGGTGCAACTGGCACTACTACAGGTGCCACATAATACCCCTTCCACATTTGTAATAACTCAATAGTTTAGTGTGGAACTCCCTGCCTATTTATATCAAACAACAGATGCACTTTCACTGTACAGCTGTACCTTGGAAGTCAAACGGAATCCGTTCCGGAAGTCCATTCGACTTCCAAAACGTTTGAAAACCAAATCGCAGCTTCTGATTGGCTGCAGGAAGTCGCGGAAGCCTGTCGGACATTTGGGTTCCAAGAAAACGTTCACAAACAGGAACAATCACTTCCCGGTTTGCAGCATTCAGGAGCCAAAACATCAGAGTTCCAGGGTATTCGGGATCCAAGGTATGACTGTATTTGTTTTGGGCTGTTAAAGACATTCTTGTTTATACTAGCCTAACCAAATGCTTGGTAATGATATGAAATTTTAATCTTAGTTTTTAAATTTCTTGTATGTTTTAATGCAAGTGGTCCAACACACAGCACAGGGGCCGTCTGCCACCCTTGCGGCCTTTCTGGCGGCTCCCTGAAACATTTGACCCCCTCTCCATCCCACTTTCCCAAAGCTGGGTAAGCAAGGTGCTGGGCTTTGGGAAGGAGGCATGAGGGCTCTGAAAGAGACCTAGAGTATGAAAACTTGGGTCTCCCTGTTCTAATGTACTGTATTTATTAAAATCCTGATTTTATGGTTTTATCTTTTTGTAAACCGTTTTAAGGTTTTTTACAATCAAGCAATGTATACATTTTATGAAAATGAAATGAAAATTACTTCCTCAAGTGTCATAAAGAAGCAAGCTAAATAGCTAAACAGGAGTTCTGCTTACCTTTACTAGCTTTCCAGATCCATTTAAATTGACCTCTTCTGCCAGTTCAGCAGATCCCAGCATATCCCCAGAAAACTGATCAATATGAGCAACTGGCTTAGTTCCAATGGTCTTTTCAAAAATAAATCAACACAGGGACCATAGATTAAAAAGGTATGATATAGTTCAACATGCTATACTTTATACGCAGGCTGCAATCCTATATCCACTTACCTGGGAAGAAGTCCCATTACATTTGGTGGGACTTACTTCCGACTACTCATGTATAAGCTTGAAGTAAGACAGTTTACAGCTGCATCTTCATAAGCAAGATGACACATTACTATTTCCTTGGGAAGAAGTGAGACAAATAGAGCCTACTAATTATTTCACGTATTGCTTCCTACCACAGCCTACATAAAAGTGTATAACAAATTCCAAAGCAGCGCCAATCAGTATTATGACAAATTTCAATTACTTTTTGAATCAAATATTCACCTACAGCAGAACTAGTTAACAGCTCCTCCTTACCTTACATATAAACTCAATGTCTTCTCTTTCAATATCTTTAATCACCATTATCTTCATTTTATTCAAGAAATGTAGTGCTAGATCACTTAGAGCATCCCTGAAATCAACACAATGAATGAGCTAGAAAATCAACCAGAGTCACAGCAGTGTTATTAGTAATGGGCAAGCTACTCTGATCAGACTCAGAATTTCCTAAGACCCAGAACACACCTTTATGTATCTGGGCCCAACTAGATGTCATTATTTATCCTGGGCCAAACTGGATGTCATGAAGTGCATCAATGGTTTGAAGCTTTTCCTAAATCTCTCCAAAAGGCTGACAAGCCCCCCCCCCCCTCTCTCTACTTCCCACTTTACTCAAATTGCTGCTTCAGCAGCAGACTAGAGCAGTGTTTTTCAACCACTGTTCCGCGGCACACTAGTGTGCCGTGAGATGTTGCCTGGTGTGCCGTTCCGAACGCAGGCGGCGGGCGGCGCCCAGAGGCCCGGCGAGAAGCACCTCCCCAATTCCTTTGTTGTCGCTGCAGCGGCGGCGAATGCGCACGGAAACTCCTCGGCGAGCCGCTTCAAACTGGCCAGGGCGCTAGTCCCTGGCGTTGCGTCAGGCCGCTGGCAAGTCAGGAGGTTCGCCCTCGCTGAGGAAAAAGCTAACGCTCTCTTGAGCCGCCGCCTGCCTCGCTCGGAGTTCCGAGGCAGGCGTAGCCGGGGCTGACTCGCGTCTTGTCAGGATCCTTCGCGCACACGTGGCCGCCCCTCCCACCCCCTCAGAAGATGTTGTAGTTTTGGCTTGTCGGCCAGCCGAAAAACAGCGTCCCCGAGCGACGTCCCTCCTAGGCCCGCCTTCCCCTTGTCTGTTAGAAAAAGGAGGAGGAAAAGGCCCGGCCCGGGACAGCAGGAGACATCAAGGCAAGTGGCCTTTTTGTTGCCTTTGTTAAGCAGCACAGCACCAGGGACTGGGCCAGAGGCTTTGGGCTTAGCAGGTCCAGATCTCAAACCACTGTCAGCTTGGATACAAAAAGCTTGAAGTTTCATTGTTATCATATACATATACTTTCTTTGTTTTTATTTGCTTCCTATTCAAGAGAATTACTTTATATTTAGTCAATATAGGCACAGAGTTAAAAAATTTAATGTTTTCTAATGGTGGTGTACCTCGTGATTTTTTTCATGAATCAAGTGTGCCTTTGCCCCAAAAAGGTTGAAAAACACTGGACTAGAGTGTGTTATTTCAATTACCTGATACAGTATAATAGGTGGTTGGAGCAGACATTCAACCACATGTGTGTGGGTGAAATCTGACAGTTGGTCAGAGCTACACAGGTGGCTGAATGTCTGATCCACTGGCCAGATTCAGTTGCCTGCCCCTGGTTGAAGGAATAAGTTTCAGAGCAAGTCTCAAGACTTGCTCTTAAGCTTTATCACACCGTGAACAATTTTAATCCCAAATATCTTCAACAGCAAGCACATTAATGGAATAAACATACCGCAGAATAGATTTCTGAATGAGCAGCACATTGCATCCTGTCTTCTTAATTTGCTTCACTAAATTGAGAATGTAAGCTCTCTCTTCACGCAAGACTCTGTCCATTTGAGTGTAGTCAGAAACAACAATTTGGTTATCCATCTATCAGGAGAAGAAGCATAATAAAGCTTAACTAAGCATCTAAATCAGAGACAGACATTGTGGTACAACTCCCACCATTCCTTACTAATGGCCATGCTGCCTGGGACTGATGGCAGTTGGAACCCAGCGACATATCAGAGGAAACATGCTGGCTACCCTTAATCAAAAATTTTTTATGCAGCATAGTAATATATAACTCACTGTCTACAATCAAAGTATTCAGTTGCAAGCTAAGCAGTAAGATGTCCTCTTAAGCTTAGTTTATAGATGAATATGACACTAATGACCGTTTCTTTTATGTTAAGACCTCTTTTTCAGGCTTAAACTGAAGAGATACAGGCAGTTCAGTAGTGGGCCAATAGTTCCTGCTGATTGCTGGCATTCTCGCAAAGAACGCTAGCCAACAAGGCCCTAATTTGGAGCCTCTTGTGTTCTTAACAGGAAACCTTAACAAAGATTTGACTTCAGTAGCACCTTAAAGACCAACTAAGTTTTTATTTTGGTATGAGCTTTCGTGTGCATGCACACTTCTTCAGATACACTTGAAACAGAAGTCCTTGGACTTCTACACTTGAAACAGAAGTACTTGGACTTCTGTTTCAAGTGTATCTGAAGAAGTGTGCATGCACACGAAAGCTCATACCAAAATAAAAACTTAATTGGTCTTTAAGGTGCTACTGAAGGAATTTTTTTATTTTGCTTCGACTCAGACGAACACGGCTACCTACCTGTAACTAAAGATTTGACTGTTAAAAGCAAAAGTGTTTAATATCTGATATGCTGTTGGATCACATAAAATCTATGTAAACAACCAATCATACAAGTCAGCCCACCCGTTTTAAGTTTTTTACATGTAATTCTATTCAGAAAAATAAAATAATGTAAGTTGCAATCAACATGTAAAGATAGCTCATAATGATGCAGACATAACAAATTAAACAAAGCAACTTACATCTGTCTTTGGAGCTGACAAGCAAAATTGAATGAGACCTATCTTAGCTTTTTCAACTCTGGTTATACCACCATTGGACACTTTCTGGGTGAGGACCAGTCCTTCAATCAATTCACAGTCATCAATTGTTCCTCTAGAAAGAAGTATTGAAAGAGTAAGCTAGCACAATAAAAATTAAAAATAAATAGGTTACAGAATTTGTATTTTGAGGTTACTACTTACCCAAGCTTTTTAACAATTTTGATGTCTCTAAGATCTACACTGCTAGCTGTATTTGGATCTATCACCTTCATCACAGCTTCCACACTCATTGGAGAAAGCAAACTAGAATACTGTGATACAACCTGCAGGGATTTAGTGAAGACCCACATTTTACTTTGGATGTTTTAATTGGTTTTGCACATTTCCATAAGAACTTCCACCAACTGATCTGAATTTCAATCTACCTAACAGTTACATTAAATTAAACAAAAAAATTCTTCCAATAGCACCTTAGAGACCAACTAAATTTGTTATTGGTATGAGCTTTTCATGCGGCTCGATGTGGTGCCTTCCACACTGAAACAGAAGGGTAATACCCCTCCCCACCCTCTCACTATATATATAAGGTTCTGGTGACTTCTGTTTCAGTGTTATCTGAAGAAGTGTGCATGCACATGAAAGCTCATACCAATAACAAACTTAGTTGGTCTCTAAGGTGCTACTGGAAGGAATTTTTTTATTTTGTTTCGACTATGGCAAACCAACACAGCTACCTACCGGTACCTGTAATTAAACAA
Organism: Zootoca vivipara; assembly: GCF_965207765.1. Classification (NCBI taxonomy): domain Eukaryota; kingdom Metazoa; phylum Chordata; class Lepidosauria; order Squamata; family Lacertidae; genus Zootoca; species Zootoca vivipara. The sequence goes on from NC_142586.1 coordinate 1,879,001, forward strand.
ACAGAGATCAACAGTTTGTATTGTTTCTTTGTAGGACTTATAAATGAAGTAATTGGCATGTTGTTTTCTTAATTTTTCTTTTCTTATTTAAGACAGAACCAGAGAGCAGTATGGAGGTTGCAATTTCCATTCTGAATCTCTAAATCAGGCTTCCTCAACCTCGGCCCTCCAGATGTTTTGAAACTACAATTCCCATCATCCCTGACCACTGGTCCTGCTAGCTAGGTATCATGGGAGTTGTAGGCCAAAAAACATCTGGAGGGCCAAGGTTGAGGAAGCCCGCTCTAAATAAATCTCTGACTCAGCAACACAATTTTAGTGGTGAAGGTAAAGAGCAGCAGAGCAAGATTTAAGTGGAAAGAATACTCTTTTCTGGCCAGTGCAGCTGGAATTCTCACTATTAAAAGGCAACATTGCAAGTAAATAATGATGCCACAAGCATTCAAAGGATCCTGCAGAGGGAGCACCTCTCTTTAAATGCTAGTAAGCAGGATCAGGGCACCACCATAAAACATTCCTCTCAAAAAATGCCTGGCAATTATTGAAGCGTTCCTGGTATTACTGTAAGGAGGGTACAAACTTTGGTCTCACTTATTAGTTAATACAGTTGCATGCAATTTACCATATATTTAAAGCACGAGCTAGACATGTTGTTACCACATACGTCACAAGTTACCCACCTTAGAGTTCAGTGCAGTGGCTGCATTGTTAAGTAGGGTTTCTCTGTCACTCAGCTCAACAGGCTGCCCCATGCTGGTCAAGATCTCAGTACCTTTATCCAATGCCTTCTGGAATGACTCAGAGATGATTGTGGGGTGAATTCCTAGTGAACAGTTTAATTTAAGTTTATTCAACAACACTTAAAAACAAGTCATTGGGGTGAAGTTTCCAGTTGAATTAGCATATAAAATATGCTTTGCAATACTGCACATTAATATAGCTCACATCCACTTATTGCCCTTAATCCTGAATATTAAACTGGTTGACAAATGAACTCTAGCAATAGAATTCCAAACCTTCCACTGCCTTGACTAAAAGAAAACACTAATCATCCATTTTAGCTGGACCCCACCCCCATTATTTTAGAGAAAACATGCATGAAAACACACTTTAGGCCCATCATAAAAACGATTGTTTCTTTTTCTAATTAAGATCCAATTCCTTTAAAAAAACAACAACCCCAAAACCCTAATAAAATTATAATAAAGTTTGCTGGAATATTTTCCTTCGTCATATCCTGATCTATCATCATCATTACTAACCTCCCAAAACTTTGTATCACTGAACATATACAGTCATACCTCAGGTTACACGTTTTCGGGTTGCGGACTGCGGGAAACCCGGAAGTACCGGAACCAGTTACTTCCGGGTTTTGCCGCTTGCACATGTGCAGAAGCGCTAAATCGCGCCAGTGCAGACACGGCAATTCAGGATGCAAACGCTGCGGGTTGCGGACATGCCTCCATCATGGATTACATCTGCAACCCGAGGTTCCACTGTACACAAAAATCCATTCAGGGGGGAGATATGTTACAATTATCACAGGTAAGTAATAGTGCCAATACAAAAATTTAGATACATCCAATAGTCATATGTTAGGAGTAGGGCTGGGCAATATTTGATTTTCAACATGGTGATACAGTGGTGCCTCTCTAGACGAATTTAATTCGTTCCGACGGTCAATTCGTCCTACGAAAAATTTTCTTGTGAGGCACCGTTTCCCATAGGAATGCATTAAAAGTTAATTAATGCGTTCCTATGGGCTCTGGGGGACTGGCGGCAGTGGCAGCGCTTGCTCGCTTGGCTCGCGGAAGGCAGGCAGACAGGCGGCAACAGCCCCTGCCTGTCCTTGCCGCCTGCCTGCCTGCCCTTGCTGTTGCCGGTGGGGGGAGAGGAACGAACGGAGAGAAAGCTGTCCTTTCTCTCTGTTCGTTCCTCTCCCCCCCCCACCAACAGCAAGGACAGATCCCAGGACGGTTCGGAAGCCCTGTCAAATGCCGCTCTGTCAGGCTAGGCGGCGGGGGGGGGGAGCGGAGGAACGGATCGTTCCTCCGCTTCCCCCCCTTCTTCCCGCACTAGTTCCCCTTTGTGTTCCGCTGGTCTCTGCCGGTTGCCCCTCACTGCTCGCGGCAACCGGCAGAGACCAGCGGAACACAATGGGGAACCAGCTGCAGCGTGGGAAGAAGGCAAAGGAAGATCACACAGCTCATCTTCCTTTGCCTTCTTCCCGCTACAGTTGGTTCCCCTTTCGCTAGAGGAATACCCTGTAGGTTTTGTGGTCAGAGGTTTTTATGGCCACGCTTCGCAAAATGAAGCGGCGGCCATGGAAAACCTCGTCGTCTTGCAAGGCAACCTCCGATCGCAAAACCCATTTGTCTAACGGAAAATTTGTCTAGCAGGGCATTCGTCTAGCGAGGTACCACTGTATATCACCAGCTAAACATTGTGATACACTGATATATCATACTGTCAGAAATAAGGATAGAGCTATGTAGAGGCATTGGCTGGCTTCACCCCCCCCCGGCATATATTGTGATTTTTACATGGCACGGACACACAATATGATTCACAATATATTGCCAGGTCAAAAACTGTGAAACTGATATCATTATATGGACTTCAAACTGGCTTTGGATATATCAACGTATCCAAAAAATAGTAAGCCCAAAATAGACAACCACCTTCCCCCTTCCCTCCCACAGACCAACTAGTACACATACTTCGGTAAAAGAAAACATGTATGCTATACTTAGGACTACACAGGTGTTTACATCTTCAGTTTTCAATTTCAATTTCATCCTTTTGCGTCTCCATTTATTTCATATGCCAAAATTACCTATGTATTTTTTAAAAAGTGAAACCTACCTTTCTGAAGGAGTCTGGAACAAGCATCTAACAGAGCTCCGGCAATGACAACAACAGAAGTAGTGCCATCCCCAGCTTCAATATCTTGCGCTTTGGATAACTCCACCAGCTGTGTGTTGCCAAATGTTAAAAAATAATTATTATTTACCCTAAATTGCAAGAAAAAATGCAAGAACCAAAAATAATATTCTGTGATCAACAGTATACTGAATATGCTGCAAAACCTCACTGCAGTAACTCTGGAGAAGTATTAATTCAGTTGACGCAGCTCTAGCTTACCACATTTTAAGTAAATTGAAGTCAATACATATTAGCATCTAATGAAATCTCTCAACCAGTGCTACCGTAGAAACTGAGATTTGAAAGCTAGGAGCTAAATGGCACCATAAAACTAGGTTATGGGTGCAACAACGGAATGTCTAGGCACTGTTTTTATAACAAGAATACAAAGCTGAAAATGAATGAACTGCAGCTAAAATAGTGTTCATTTTCCACATGGTCTAGTCCAGGGGTCGGCAACCTAAGGCCCGTGGGCCGGATGCGGCCCAATCACCTTCTCAATCCAGGAATCAGCATGTCTTTACAGGAGTAGAATGTGTCCTTTTATTTAAAATGCATCTCTGGGTTATTTGTGGGCCATAGGAATTTGTTCATTCTTATTTTCAAAATATAGTCCGGCTTACCACATGCGTCTGAGGGACGGTGGACCGGCCCACGGCTGAAAAAGGTTGCTGACCCCTGGTCTAGTCCTTCCCCTGCCTACCCCCTAATATTCTTAAGAGGGTCTCTTCTACAGTCTTCAGAGAGTAGCTGAAAGTGGGGAGGCAGAAAAAGGTCCTTTCTTTCTCTGCAGTTTTAATCTGAAATCTTGGGTGCAGTGCTGCCCCAGAGCTCAGAAACTGCTCGCGCTAATGAAATTCCCAGTCACAAAATGCACCTAGAACAATGAGAGTTTTGAACACCGCTCTCAACCCTATGTTAGACCATTAAGCCCAGAACATAAGATTATCTAACTGCACCACTTGAAGAAATGTTTTTAAATATTGGTTATGGGTGATACCTAATGTCATACTCAGAGTAGACACAACTGGGTTTGATTTAGCTGTCACTCATCAATTATATGCTCTTCTTGTCAAGGGGCACTCTGGTCAAATACTGTAATAATTTAATTCATGTTACTCAGCCTGAAAATCCATTGTAACAATCTGTCACAATGAACATTAAATTTTACCTAGGATGTTCTGGCAATCGCTATTTGTCCATTGTTACTTGGAATGGTACACCAATAACCCTAATTCAGGTTTTTAAAAAAATGTTTATCAGGCTTATGCATTTTACAATTAATGGTTTTCTGTGACACTTTTGCCAGTTGTCTTTTCGGGAGGGGCTGTGTAATGTCCCAGATTCTGAAAAAGGATCAACATTATGTGTACTGAATCATTGTAACAGTCCTTCATATTTTTTTTGGACAGATGCCATCAGAAGGAAGAGTTCCACATATAGCTGCACAAAATTCTGGACCCAATGTTGTTTTCTACAAACAAAAGCTAAAAAATTTGGAGGATTATATGTGCATGATTTGATGCCACCTTGAGGACTGACAGGAAATTTTATTTAAATATGACTTGCCATTTTAGCTGCAGGGTGAAGGACCTGCATCTGCTTCAGAATTGTTGCACCATCATTTGTAATTGTTACATCTCCTTTGCCATCTTGGATCTGAAAAAAACACAAGTGTTGTAGACCAACTCATGAAAGAGAAAAACAAAACCAAGGGTGCATGCTATGCTGCCTGATTTTGAAAGGCACCATGTACCAAATTACTACGCTAAAAGCTTTGGCTTGTACCAGCAGTGCCATCTGGCAGCGAAGATTGAGGGGGCCTGATGCTACATATACACAAGGCATGCTTGTGATGTTACATGTGCAACATGTGACGTGTGCTTATGACGTCGTGAGAAAGCCAGGCACTGCTGGGCACATCCCAGTCGGGAGGCCAGGCACCGCACCAGAGCACCCCGTAAATTGGGGTGGCTGGGCCCCCTCCCTGAAAATATTGAGGGGGCCCAAAAATTCCCAGCCCCTATGAGCCAGCACCTCTGGCTTGTGCTGAAGCTAAGTGAATGTATGAAAACTGAGACAGTGAGGAGGGCTTCTCCAGATGATCACAGTGATCTGGTCTGTTTGTAAAGGGCAAAGCTGGTTCCATCAAGTGTGACAGATACATGCCCTTCAACATCTAAGCACAGCTACCTTGGAGCTCTGATTAGGCTATCACTCCCCAAACATATTTAAAGATGTAGATCTGTCATTTACATTTCACATGTTTATGGTGGGAAAAACGGAAATATTTGCACCAATTACAACTGCCGCAAGAAGCATTAGGTACCCTCTTTGCTATAAAGGTCAAGAACACAGTTTAATCCCACCGTACTCTTTTCCAGGTCCTCTTTATTCTTCAACCCAAAGGATATGCCCTCCCTTTGGACTATTCAAAATCCTGAAGCATCTTGCCACTCAACAACCTCACTTTGTTTGCATTCTCAGCAGAATCTATTTATGTTTGTCTGCCTGCATAGTTAGTGCTAACCAAAATAATTCATTCCACTCAACACGGAACCTGCTCCATGACAATTGAATCATAAAGCCTTTTCCCCACAAATGAAAAAGTTTATGAACAATAAATAACTTCCCAGCAGCTTAGAAAATGGATTATGTAGAATTCATAAGCACCATTAAAAAAATTGCTACATGCACAATATGCTAGGCATACACTCAAGACATACCATTTTATCCATTCCCTTTGGTCCAAGGCTTGTCCTAACAGCATCTGCGACCGCTAAAATAAAAGTGAAAATGTAATTTTTATTTTCCAACAGACATTGGAATGAACCAGGCAGCAACCACACATGGCAGATCCCTGAAGCTCTGATGTTCATATAATTATTCTACATTGGTTCTGCTGGCTGTATAGGAAAGCCTAGCCATGGACACCACTAACTGATGTAATGAAGCTAGTAGAAATGCTACCCCATGCATTCCTTTGGGCTCTGATCCCATTACAAATCTATCCCTGTCTGGAGCCAAACTCAGCCTAGACCTGGGAGGTGATGGAGGATGGGACTGAAAGCACCACTACCTATGGGAATTTCCCTTCTCTCTGAGGTCAAGAGGAGCTGTTCCCTGCAGCACTTAAAATGTATTTGTTGACATCCTGAGGCATGTCAGGTTCCCAAACAACCTCATGATGCCCCCTAAATTTATTTTCTTCACTTATGCTTAGGTGCCTTTTTAATTCTTCCAGTTGTCAACAGGCCTTTCCAGGTATGCATGCACATTTTATGAGATTGGCCAGTTCTTTATGATTTTGTGATTGGTGAATTCTTTACAACTTTTTCTGCTTTCAGTCTTCTTACATTTGTCCTGGTTTTATGTTTGTTGTACACTGTTTAGATGTTTTCAATATACGTAAGTTAACCCTGTCATCTCCAGCCCAATACGTGAAGGCACCATGGTGTCCATGAAAGCCTTCCTCAGTCCTCTGGGCTGTTACTATCTTATAATGACAACTCTCTTACACAAAATACAGGAATGCCTTTCATAAAAGGTGAAGCATATTTCAGATCACTGTAATTCTATATTAGTATTTGGGGGGTCCACAGTCCACCAATATGTTCAATTGTATTTACAGTACTTTGTTCTGATAGCCAAGATACATAGAGTCAAACCTCGGTTTGCGACCGATTCGGTTTCCGACCACCGCGGGCCCGGAAGTGTTTACATCCGGGTTCTGGCGCTCGGATGTGCAGAAGTGATCTATCGGCACTTTGCGCTCGCGCAGAAGCATACCTCAGGGAGCGACGAACTCGGGGAGCGACCAGCTCCCCGGAACCAATTGTGGTCGTAAACGGAGGTATGACTGTACTTCCAAATTATTCATTATGATTGTTACAGCATTATCTATGTACATGGTACATGCAGTCTCAAACAGTAAGCGAGCAAGGGCCTGATTTCTGAGTAGGTATGCACATGAATGAGCAACACAGAAAGTGTCCCGTCCCTCCAATAGCTTTTATTCAGCAAGCTGTGTTTGCACTATTAATACTGTAGTGTTTCATCTTTGGAGATCTTCTGGCTTTGCAGAGATGCCTCCTTTCCTTTCCCCTCACACAGCAAAAGATTGACTTCAGCAATCTTCAGCATGGTTACCTTTGTGCTGATCCTAACACCATAACTTACTAGTTCTCAAACTTTCCTCTGGGTCAAACTTTTAGAATAAAAATTTGCTCATGCCGATTCAAGTTTTTTATTGATAAGAAATGCATTGCAAACAAAAAGAAACTGCTACCAGTGCTTGATTTATAACATAGAACACGACCCCTTTAAAATAGGAGCATGAGACATCCAGATACTGTAGTATGGAACAATGCAGAACATGAATCATTCCCAAAATAGTGATTTGATTGGCAACTGTAAGAATAGGATGCTAGATTATTGATCCAGCGAGGCTCATATTACTATTATTTATTTATTTATTTATTTATTAAATGTATATACCACCCTTCATCCAAAGTTTCACAGCACAATATTTAATCAGTACAAGTGGTACATTTGTAGCTGAAAAATAAGTAACTTGCATCACAATGTAATTCTGCACAATCACTGTCTAGGATGCTTAGTTATTATCCTACTACTGTTATTATTATTATTATTAATTAAATTTGTATACCGCCATGCATCCTAAAATCTCAGGACAGCTCCCAGCATAAAAATACAGAATACAAAGCACAGAATAAAAGCAAGAAGAAAAACGAAACAAAGCAATAATCCCCTATGTTCCCAAGCACGTTCAATGGATTCTGCACAGCGCCAATACCATACACGGTGCCACCTGCAAAGAAGGGAAGGGGGAGCCGCGTCCGCAGCGCCTGGCAACGTTGGCCGGTCCGCGAACGTGCCAACAGGCCCCTTTTTCCCGAGGGGTGGAGGGACGACGAAGGGCGCGGCGCGGCCTATGAACCCCCCCCCCTCGCCCCTTATCAAGAGACAATGGCGCATTCCGCTCACTCTTCTCCCCCCCCCCACCGCGCGGCCTGGGGACAATGGGCGCTTCCCCGGCCTGGGCCCGCAACATTACCTTTCCCCGCAGAGATGTTGCTGAAGCGGATCTGGGTGGGCTTGTCCCTGTCCTGGTAGGAGCCGCGGCTCCCGCCGAGGCTACGGCTGCCCGCGCCCACAAGGCCGCCCTTCGTGCCCGCATTCTCCGGCATGACTGACCCCCGGATGCCCCTCTGGAGCCCCCGATGGAGATGGATTGCGCTGCCTCCCCCCGCCCGCCAAGCTCCAGTGCCAGCCCCAACCGATGCTTCCTCGCCGACACGAAAGTTCCAGAAGGCGCCGAGGAGCAGCCGGGGAAGAAAGGGGCCTTTCCTGCAGTCGCCGAGAAATACGTCATTCACAAAGGCTGTCTATCACAACTGCCTTTCCTCCGGACCAAAAATAAATTTATTTATTTTTAAAAATGGTTTGCTATGGTATAACTCTGGAAAAGAGAAGCAGGAGCACGTAAGAACAGACATCTGACAGAAGCCAAAAACATTTACAAACGGGGACGAATAGGAACTGGCGAGTGCGATAGGCACCTACAGGCAGCGCTGTTCTGAATTCTGATCTCAGAGTGCAAAATGTAATATCGTTTTGCTGTTCCAGAAGGCTTTTAATTATTGCTCTCTTGGTTTTATTTTAGTGACGCTACCTCTGTTACTGATGTTTATTTGGAGTTCATTTGTTGTAATTTTTAAATTTTTATTATTATATTTATATGTCACCTGGAACTCCCAGGAGCTCAAGGTGGCATAAGCAGTTTTATTTTCCCAACAACCCATTGAGGTAGGTTAGGCTGAGAGACAGCAGCTGGCCCATGGTCATCCAGTGATCCCTGGTTGAACAGGGATTTCAACCCTTAACTCCCAGATCCAGCCACTACTGCATATTTTTATACTGGATCTGTTGTTCTTTATCGCTTTGAACTCACTTCGTGAAAAAGGTAGATGTAAGTGTTTTAAATAAAACAAATATTGACTTTACCACCCTGTGATCCTCAGATGAAGGGCAGTATATAAATTTAATCAAACAAACAAACAAACAAACATATATTAAGCTTCACAATGCATGAGACTACAGGTTCCTGACCCCAATGAATTTACAATCTGTAGACTTACTACTTTTACAACATAGCATATGAAATTCTCCTTAGATAAAGTAGTTAAGGTGAAACTGCAGATTGGAGCAGGTTGACACATACGAGAGACTTTGTCAAATGCAGGTTTACTTGAACATATGCCCCACTGAAATTGGTGGGATTTCTGGGTAAACATTCACAGGTAAGGGTAAAGGGACCCCGGACAATTAAGTCCAGTCGCAAACGACCCTGGGGTTGCGGCGCTCATCTTGCTTTACAGGCCGAGGGAGCTGCGTTTGTCCACTTCAGCAGACAGGTTTTTCTCCCGGCTCATGTGGCAAGCATGACTAAGCTGCTTCTGGCGAAACCAGAAGAGCACACAGAAATGCCGTTTACCTTCCTGCCGGAGCAATACCTATTTATCTACTTCCACTTTTTTTAGCGTGCTTTTGAACTGCTAGGTGGGCAGGAGCTGGGACCGAACAACAGGAGATCACCCCATCGCAGGGTGGTTTAACCCACAGCGCCACCCACATTCCCTCTAACATTCACAGGACTGGGCTGTTAAAATTCCAACTAATCATCCAAGTGCCAACAAAACATTTTGAATTCAGTATATGTTACCAATAAAACATTTTCTGAAGGTAGTTTTTGGCAGGCGAAAATGCATTGTTCCACTGTTTCATGCTAGTACACACTGTTTGCTGATCATGGGACGAAAAGGCAAGTTATTACCATAATGCAACAAGAGCAGCGTGTGATCCTGTCTGATTTGCTAATACACTGAATAATAGACTTAGATATATAAATTAAATGTGACAAGAGAGAGCACCAGTATTTTCAGTGATAATAACAACTATCAGTGAAAAGGAGACAATTTCCTTTAAACATAGATCCACAGAGATATTTCAACAATGCAGAGAGAGATTCATGTAAGTTTACATGGTTATGAAGAGTTGTCTATTCCTTACAAACATATTTTGAATGGAAATAGATGTGTGTTAGTAGCACACCTCTTTTCACATCTATAAAGAATGTTGCCTATGTCTCTTCATTCATGAGTCAATAAGAGTAGCTCAAAAGGAAATGTGTTCTCTACAGTATTTTTCAGATAGGGGGAATCTATAAAATATGCCCTCTCCTGCATAGGCCACTTTGAGGGTTGCCTCATCTGGTCTTATAGGGAGGCCAGCTCAGCACCTAGCAAGAAAGTTATTGTAACCAGTGCTTTTTTCTGGGGGGACACAGGGGTATGCACACCCCTAAATATATTGTGAATCTAAGTTTGGCCTTATCAAGGAGCAGTATTTCAATGAGTAGGACAATGAGAGTACAGTGGACCCTCAGGTTACGTACCTCTCTGGATACGTAATACATATTTTTCCGGGTTTTGCCGCTCACGCATGTGCAGAAGCACTCTATCATGCTGCGTGCATGCGCAGAAGCAGCACCTCTGGTTACTGATTTTTCAGGGTGTGCACGGCCCCCAGGACAAATTAAATTCGTATCCAGAGGGTCCACTGTACCCCTAAATATTTTTTTTAGGAAAAAAGCACTGATTGTAACTATTAAATGGGATCACGGTTACAATGTGCGAAAATAAGAAAGAGAGCAAGGACCTGAGGAGCTTCTTTGCTTAAGATGGAAATCGCGTTTCCCATGTGACCCTAGAGCGCATCACAAAGCCTTTCTCCTGCTACTTGTGACCTTTCGCACATTACACCGAAGCACTCCCCGTTCCCATGCACTGTGCGGTTAGTTGGCTTAAATAATGTCCTGTGTTTAAACTTCCAGACATGCATTAAAAGGCCATTGTGTGTAGATGGTGGTTTCACCGACGACGCCCCACGGCCATGTCAATGGGAAACCTGCGTTGAAGAGAACGCCTTTACTTCAGTGCTTTTTATTTATTTCATAAAATGAATGCAGCGCTTGATTGTTTAAAAAAACACTCTATAAAAAAACCCCTGCGAGCTCAATCGTGAAAAAAACAAAAATGTTTCCGATGTTAACGAACAACATGATTTATTGTTTCGCTGCCATTGTTATTACTACAGCGACCAGCAGGGGTCACCACCGAGCTGGGTAGGATCGCCCGGCTTACGGCTTGGTTTGTCCCCGCCCGGCCGCCGTCCGAACAAATCTTCCAGGCTGCGGCCTAGGCCCTTCGGGAAAGATGGCGGCCGTAGCGGAACGTCCTCTTGCGGAGGCCGCCGCCAAGCCCTTCCTGGGGCTCCTGAACGGCATCGCCCAATGCACCTTCTACGGCAACGCGGAGATCACGGAGGAGCTGCTGCGGGACCAGCTCTACCCGGAAACGGCGCCGCAGGAATTCCGAGCCTTGCTGGCCAAGACGACGGGGGTCGTCAAGGTAACGGGGGCGGGGCCAGCGGGCGATTTAGAGTGCCGGACAGCCAATGAAGCGGCCCGTTGGGGGATTCCGGGCGGGCTAAAGGAGGGGCGGCGCAGTTTAACAGCCAATAGCTTCGAAAGAGGATTAGACAAATCTGGCCCTGTGGTGTAGTGGTTAGAGCGTCAGACCAGGACCTGGCCGACCCGGGTTCAAATCCCCGCTCGGCCATATGAAGCTCACGGGGGTGACCTGGGCCCAGTAGCCTAACCTACCTCACAGGGTTGTTTGGGGAGAACCTCCGTTGGGATATAAAGGCGGTGAATCAATGAATCAGTTGCGGTGCTTCTGGATATCAGTTGCTGGAAACCACCGTGGGAGGGGAAGGGGCTAGACGGGGGTCCCACTGGCCTGATCAGGATAAGCGCTCTACTTGGGTTCCCATGAAACAGCATGTTTGGCTTGCTCTGCGTCCGGAAATTTCCAGACCTACCCAGACGGAAATCGCTCAAATCCGGACGTACGGGCAACCTTAAATAGCGTTTCTTCGGCGATTTTCCTGTAAAAGTCGCTGAAAACCTTCATTTCTTGCTGCAAATTTGCCAAAAAAGCTCAACAATTTTTCCTACCCCTCCAACCCTAACATGATTGAAAAGCCCGAGTTGGGATATCTTTCTAGTTGCCTTTAAGTGGTGAGCATTGCTCATAAAGAAAGTGCCATGTAAAAAAAACAAAAGGGGGGGGCGGTTCCAGATTATGGGGTGGCCCTGGCAGCATGCTTCCATTTGTTTGTTTATTACATTTATATTTCACATTTTGGGGCCCCTGGGTGCCGGATGGTGGCGATTCCTCAAGGTGTGGACTTGGGGGTGGGGGAGGGCTGGAAGGCCAGAGGCGGCCCCTGAGGCTGAGGGTCTTCACCCATCCTGAGCTATTCTTGTTGTGAGCAGTGCTGCATGGCAAAAACTTTCCATGGCGGTAAAAATAATAATCTGTTTCATAAAGTTCATTAGTAGCAATGAATGCATGCCAACTTCAAATAAATATCAGGCAGACTTGGTAGTTTCAAAGTGTTTAGCTTTGTTTACTAAACACAAGTACAATAAACATGCAAAACTTGCTCACTCTTTAGCTAACTTTTCCCAGTGCAAATTACTTTTAATTCATTTCCCCCCCTGGAAAACACACATCACTGTTGAGGAGGTAGGACAATTGTTTAAAATAATTTTTTCCCCATAAGAGTGCTTCAGGCTATGTGAAGGATGCAACTAGGACATTCTACCTCTGATGGGTGGATAAAAATTAACATAATTCATTGTTAAATATGTTGTGAGTGATTTTACATTCTCTTCTGACATTGCCAAATGGTAGGGGCCTTCTGATTTCTTTCCATTTATGTAATATATTTCAGTTTACAAGTCTGCACACATTATATTTTATGTTTATTGTTACCTGTCCGTCCCTCTGGATGTTTCCAGTTTAATATGTGGCAATAATTTTTTCTTGGGTCTGGTCTTCTCCTCCTCCCCATAAATCCATGTTGCTCACTTAATCCTTTTCTTTTTGTGTGCCTTCTTTGAGTCTTACCTTCCTTAACCCCACCCCCATGACTTAGCAGTGTGTGGGCAAATACCGTTTCTGCACTGGCGTGACTGACAGAAAATGAATAAAATATAATGGTGCTGGGAAACGTTCTGTGGTGTAGGAATGTCTCAGAGCAAAAAGATTTAGTTCTCTTGCAAGAAGAATTAGTAATGCTGCATGTTAGGCCTGCAGAACACCTTTTTGGAAACATTTCCCAAAGAACGTAAGAAGGGCCCTTCAGGATCGGACTAAAGACCCACCAAGTTCATCACTCTGCTCTCACAATGGCAAGTCAGAGGCCTCAGGGAAGCCCCCAAGCAGAGCATCAGCAAAATAAGCCTCTTCCCGCTGTGATCTGTAGCAACTGGTATTTCAGAGGAATACCTTTTCATGAAGGTATTGCATTTGCTCAGATAGTGATCTGATTTGCAGGTCACATTATTAAACCCTAATAAAATTAGAATCATAGAGTTGGAAGAGACCACAAGGGCCATCCAGTCCAACCCCCTGCCAAGCAGGAAACACCATCAAAGCATTCTTGACATATGCCTGTCAAGCCTCTGCTTAAAGACATCCAAAGAAGGAGACTCCACCACACTCCTTGGCAGCAAATTCCACTGCCGAACAGCTCTTAGTGTCAGGAAGTTCTTCCTAATGTTTAGGTGGAATCTTCTTTCTTGAAGTTTGAATCCATTGCTCTGTGTCCGCTTCTCTGGAGCAGCAGAAAACAATCTTTCTCCCTCCTCCATATGACATCCTTTCATATATTTGAACATGGCTATCATATCACCCCTTAACCTTCTCTTCTCCAGGCTAAACATACCCAGCTCCCTAAGTCGTTCCTCATAAGGCATCGTTTCCAGGCCTTTGACCATTTGGGTTGCCCTCTTCTGGACACATTCCAGCTTGTCAGTATCCTTCTTGAACTGTGGTGCCCAGAACTGTACTCCAGGTGAGGTCTGACCAGAGCAGAATACAGTGGTACTATTACTTCCCTAGATCTAGATGCTATACTCCTATTGAAGCAGCCCAGAATTGCATTGGCTTTTTTAGCTGCTGCATCACACTGTTGACTCGTGTCAAGTTTGTGGTCTACCAAGACTCCTATATCCTTTTCACATATACTGCTCTCAAGCCAAATTAAACTGTGATTTAATGTGAATGGGCAGCATGTTGGCACTTGCCGTTCCAAGGGCCACACTTCTCTTCTCTGCTCTTGTTGCTACCACGCCAGGGAAGAAACAAGCTAGAATCTGCCTGTGAAGCTGGGCTCATGGTTTGTTTTCCCCAAACAAATGACAAGTGGTAAGCCAAGAAGCAAACTTTGGCTTCTGCTTGCATTGTGTTTGGAGACAAACTAACTACGAGCCTAGACTTGAATGTACAGACAAGCCAGACTCTGGCTTGTTTCCTCTCTAACAGGGCAGAAGTGAAGCGTGGACTTTGGAACAGCATGCTGCCTATTTACATTAAACCATAGTTTAATTCTCTTTCCACTTCAGATGCTGGCCATCTCATTGACCGGTCTGTTTACCATAGAAATTGTAACTGGAATAGTTGGTTGTCAAGCAGTAATGTCTCCTATATTTCAGACTGAAACTTCACATACATCTGCAAAAACTATGGATGTATAGTCTAGCCTTGAAAGTTGAAATTATTCCACTTTTTATCCAAAGTATACCATCCTTCTTACTGAAATAATTTAAGCAGAGGCTACTTCACTTTCTGCCTCTAGGTGGCAATACAATATCAGCTTCGATACCAATATTGGTAGGTGGTTCATAGTTCTTGTTTTAAAATTCAGTACTGTACTTAAAATTCATGAATATGTATCATTTCTTAGTCAGAACATACAAAATATATTATGCTGCTGATGCAGTGTGACTTCTGCAGCATTTTGTTATTTCACTGGGTCAATATTAAACAAGTTGCATAAATAATACGGTAGTCGTAATTAAGCTACAGTATAACAATTCATTAAAAGCTTTTTTAGCCTGCGTTTTCATCATGAGAACTGCAAGGTGGGCTACAATGAAACAAAGTTAATTGTTAAAAACAACAGTTTTTAACAGATTAAAACCATAGAGCAGGGGTAGGCAACCTCAAGCCCATGGGCCAGATGCGGCCCAATCGCCTTCTCAATCCGGCCCACGGACGGTCTGGGAATCAGTAGGATGTGTCCTTTTATTTAAATTGCATCTCTGGGTTATTTGTGGGGCATAGGAATTCATTCATTCCCCCCAAAAAACGTAGTCTGCCCCCCCCCCATGGTCTTAGGGACGGTAGACCGGCCCACGGCTGAAAAAGGTTTCTGACCCCTGCCATAGAGTTTGTGCAGTGCCAAAAGCCCACAGAAATAATAAGGGGCGGGGTTCAATCTGTAAATGTGATAGGCAAAGCCCCCAGTGGCCATCGTTCAGGAGGGCATTCCACAATCTAGATGCTGAAACTGAGAGGGCTGAATCCCTTGTGCCCACTTCTGACTTGGATGGTGGGACGTAGAATAGAGTCTCAAGGCAGGCAGGCTCCTCTGGGTGGAGGCAGTCCTTCAGATAGCTAAATCATAGAATTGCAGATTTGGAAAGGACCTTGAGGGTCATCTAGTCTAACCTCCTACAATGCAGGAATCTCAACTAAAGCATCCATGACACATGACCATCCACCCTCTGCTTAAAAATCCACCCATCCTCCAAGGAAGGAGAGTCCACAACCTTTTGAGGGAGTCCGTTCCACAGTCAAACAGTTTTTGCCCTCAGAAAGCTCTTCCTGGTAATTAGTCAGAATCTCCTTTCTTGTAACTTGAAACCAATGGGTTTGGTTTCATTGGTTTGAGTCCTACCCTCTGGAGTAGGAGAAAAGAAGCATGCTCCATCTTCCATGTGACAGCCCTTAAGATGTTTGAAGATGGCTATCATATCTTCTTTCAGTCTCCTCTTTTCCAGGCTAAATGTACCCAGCTCCTTCAACCGTTCCTCATAAGGCTTGATTTCCAGACCCTTGATCATCTTGGTTGCCCTCCTCTGCACACATTCCAGCTTGTCAACACCCTTCTTAAATTGTAGTGCCCAGAATTGGACACAGTATTCCAGGTGTGATCTGACCAAGGCAGAATAGGGTGGTATTATTACTTCCCTTGAACTGAACTGAACATTATAATTCTGTTGATGCAGCCGAGAATAGCATTAGTGCTTTTTTTGCTGCTGTACCACACTGTTGACTCATGTTAATAAGCTTGTGGTCTCCTAGGACCCCTATGCCCTTTTCACATACACTACTGGCAAGTCAGGTGTCCCCCATCTTATATTTGTGCAGCTGGTTCTTTCTGCATAAGTGTAGAACTTTACATTTGTCCCTGTTGAATTAATTCCATTGTTTACAACCTTTACGGTTTTAATCAACATTTTGAATTAATCCTGGATGCAAACAGTTAGCCAAAAAGATGAAACCAATTGATGTTGCATGTCCCACACAGCATACTCTGGTTAATAATACAGCTTCTGCACTTTGAGAAAGTCAGAAATTCCAGGTGCATTTGAATGACAGCCTGTGTGCAGTGTAACAGTAGTCTGGTTGGGATGAGAGCTGGAGATTAATGACTTCGGTTAGGTCCATCCCAATCATTGCCCCTGAGAGGATTATAACTTAGAACACCAGCTGAAACTGTTTACAGACACTTCTGACTACTGACGACCCCTGTATATCCAGAAATGCCAGATCTAGGAGCGCTTTCGACCTGCAAGCCTAATTGTAGGGTAAGCGCAATCGCATCCAAAGCAAGCCATACAGTTCTCTCAAAACCATGCATATACAATGGTCCCTCTGGTTAAGAACTTAATTCGTTCTGGAGATCCGTTCTTAACCTGAAACTGTTCTTAACCACTTTAGCTAATGGGGCCTCCCGCTGCCACCACCACGTGATTTCTGTTCTCATCCTGAGCAAAGTTCTTAACCCGAAGTACTATTTCTGGGTTAGCGGAGTCTGTAACCTGAAGCACCTTTCACCTGAAGCATCTGTAACCTGAGGTACCACACTATTTTAATGTCCCAAGCCCATTAGGAAACAAGACACGCTGATGTCAAGATAATGCACTTCCATGTTAAGTGCATTTAAGAGTGTAGCCTAACAGAGCAACCCAAGCCCCGCTTACGCTGGGCTGCTGAGGTTAGGCAGAGGTGTTGCTCTTCCAAGCTCAGATGCCCTCCAAAAATTACATGGGCAAGCAGGAGGCCTCCTGGGGCATTCCAAGGGAGGAGGTTTCAGATCAACAGAGAAGCCATAGGGAGCCAGTGTGCAACAGGATCAGGGCCGGATTTAGGTTTGATGAGGTCCTAAGCTACTGAAGGTAATAGGGCCCTTTATATGTCCAGCTGTCCTTTGTCACAACAAATTGTCACTGTTTTTTTGTGTTGAATATATGCTATATGGTAATTTATGGGTATCTCGGACGCAGGTGGTGCTGTGGTCTAAACCACAGAGCCTAGGGCTTGCCAATCAGAAGGTCGGCGGTTTGAATCCCCGCGATGGGGTGGGTTCCCGTTGCTTGGTCCCAGCTCCTGCCCACCTAGCAGTTCGAAAGCACGTCAAAGTGCAAGTAGATAAATAGGGACCGCTCCGGCGGGAAGGTAAATGGCGTTTCCGTGCGCTGCTCTGGTTCGCCAGAAGCAGCTTAGTCATGCTGGCCACATGACCCGGAAGCTGTCTGCGGACAAATGCCGGCTCCCTCGGCCTATAGAGCGAGGTGAGCGTGCAACCCCAGCGTCGTCCGCGACTGGACCAAATGTCAGGGGTACCTGTACCTTTAATAGGTATCTAAAGCCATTTGCACATCACAAATAGGAGCCTACACAACACAAAATACTGTTGCTGTATGTAGGCTTTAATTTATTTGGTTTTTATCTGATATTTTGGAAATGTACATCCAGGTGTTTTTTTCCTTTAAATTTTTTTGGGGGCCCCAAGAGAGTGGGGCCCTAAGTAAGAGCTTGTTTAGCTTATACGTAAATCTGGCACTGAACAGCATTGACCTGGAAACAAGCCCTCCCTCCCCTCCACACACACTTTCTGACGTGAGCTATGTATGAGGCATTGGCTTCCCCATTCCACAAAGCCCCACCAGTGGAAGGGTGGAGTTTGGATGGCTTCCTAAATCTGTTGCTTTTTTTTTTTTTGCTTAGCTTATTTTGGAGATGCTAGATATTACGTTGTGCATGACTGCTTTTGTTGGCTCTCCCTCTGTATTCAGGAGTTGAGAAACTGTACCTACGGCATAATGTAACTGAATGATGCCATAGTGGTGGATTGGAAAAGGGATGACACAAATAAGAATGTTAGGGGAGCCTGCTGGGTCACTGTTCTCAGTGTGCCAACCCTAGACCTGGGGGAAGCCTTCAATTAGGATGTGAGCAGAACAGTACCTGCCCATGTGGATTTCCCAACAACTGGCATTCAAAGACATAACTGCCTCTTACAGTAGAAACAGAACAAAGACATAAATGACTAGTAGCCACTTGTCTTGCACGAAATCATTCTTCAAGCTTACATGTTTCTTCCTTCATGAGCACAAAGGCCTAAGGATCTTCCCGTTTCAGTGGGACTGTTGCATCATGTCTGAATGGGTCTAATGGTATGTTGAACTGGTAAGACTTTTGTGTGAGAAAGTGGGACAGTCTTGTGATCTGTCTTTTATGGTCCCTATGGACCGGATTCAACTAAGTACCGGTAGTTGTGCTAGAGCAGGCATGTCCAACAGGTAGATCGTGATCTACCAGTAGATCACTGGACATCTGTGGTAGATCACCAGTAGATCAGTGGCTCCCCCCAAAGAAACTTAAAAACTTTGGCTCCCCTAAAAAAGCTCAACATCTTTGCCCTGCACCCCTAAAATGACCTGAACCACCAAAACAGGGCTTTCCTTCCTAAAAAAAAAAAAAAGTTCAATGTTGCTTTCCTCTTCCCTAAAGAAGCTCAACAGCTTTTACATGGGCCTTCCTCCTTCCTAAAAAAAAGCTCAACAACTTTGACCTGAACCACCCAAAAAGGGGGTAGATCACTCCCAGTTTTTAACTCTGTGAGTAGATCGCAGTCTCGTGGAAGTTGGCCACCCCTGTGCTAGAGGGAGCCAACACAACAGAGCTTCTCCTGCAGCAGCTCCCTCTCTTCAGGCTTATTTTTCAAACAGTGCTTTTCATCCTTAAGAATTAAAATGCTTGTGATTGACCTCTGCTAATTATTGAACAGCAGTTACCAGAATGGTGCAGCTATCTGACAGAGAAACCACGGGAGTTAGGATTACATTGCAGCTGGAAGCATGAGTTTGCTGCTGCACTTTGGGAAGAACACTAATGTCATAACAATAAAGTGTAACACATACCTTCTTCATCCTTGTAGTACAGATGGCTCACTAAGCCATGACAAGACTTGTTGTTCTGCAAGAAGGTTATAGTCAGCTCATGTGATGATTTGTTTTTCAAGTTCCTTCAATTCAGAACGTGTTTCCAAGCAATGACCGCATTTCTCATTCTGAGGCTGTATTATCTTTTATATCAGAGACCTCTCACGAAGTTGACTACGGCTTCAGTCTCTCAATAAAGCTCTCTGTATGAGTTAGCACTCCAAAAACCTTTTGTGGGCATCCTAGGGGCTGCATATTAATCTGTACCTATTCAGGTCTGGATGGGATTAATACGTAGATGGAAAAACCGGTGCAGGGCATAATAAAGAATTGCCAAAGGCAAAGCAGTGAGACTGAAACATTAGCATCTTTCCTGTTGAAACCCACATGGCTTCCCCAATTTACTAAGTATGGAAATTTAGACCACAGCAGCATCGGATCATAGTCTGAAGACAAATGGTCCAGCAACTTTGCTTCAGATCTGGACTCAGGCTGGGTGGGAGACCACTTGGGAACTATGGACCAGATTCAACTAAATAGTTGTCCTAGATGGAAGCAGCACAACAAGGCTTCCCCCCCCCCACTTCCAGCCTCCGCCTGCACAATCACCCGATCATCTCGGGGGGGGGGGAAGAACCCCAGAACAGTCAGTGGGGGAGAAAGGGGGGAGAAAGGAGGAGATTGTTCTATCTGGCAAGTAGAAACGCTTGCACTGATCATAATAGAACAGCATTGAATTCCTCCCTGAGTTGAGTTTCAATGGTAGAAGAAAGAGGAAAGAAATGTAAAAAATAAAATAAGATGAAAAGAGAAGCATCACACATGGCTATTGCTGCAAGGAATAAATAACGTGTTGCTTTTCTTAACAGGCTTTGTTTTCAGACTAGTCTGTAAATAAAACATTACACAGGAAAAGTCGTGATGGTAGAACTAGCATTTGAGCCGACGACTCAAATTTTGGGGATCAGCCAAAATATTTAATATGGTGAACTATGCAGTCCTGTTATTCAAAGACTTCCAGCTTTGGCATGCCTTAGTTACAATTAATGCTAGTTAATGAGCAAACAATGCTGTCGCTCACCCTGGCCTTTGAATGGGCTGCCCAAGCTAGCTTGCCCAGTCTGAGTGTGGGGCAAAGAGCAGCTTAAAACCGAAAGAACTGACAGAGTTGATAAGAAGCGTCTGGCTCAGAAGCAGCTCTTTGGTTTTGCTGTTGCTTTGTGACACTCATTCTAATGTTGTACTGCACCTTGAAATATTTTTAGAACAGTACAGATTATAAATACACAAAAAATAATTTTATACCCTGGAGAATTCATTATTTGAAAGAACATTTGTTGTCTTCTACATTCACTACCTTTTTAAAAAGTTTGCACAGAATAGATTTCTATTTCCAACAATCCTTTGCCAACTGCCCCCCCCCCGAAGACAGGAAATAAATCACTTAAGGCCATTGATTTCAGTGGGTCTACTCTGAGTATGATGAACATGTGATATCACCCATGGGCTCTGTGACTATGCCAAGGTGCTGTGTTCCTTACTTGAATTGAATATGTTTTATTTCTACTGTTGTAGTTCCTCATTTAATTTGTGGGCTTGTACAGTATGTACTGTGCCAGTTAACTGTCTAATTTATTGATACCTACTGGCCAAGCAAAGAAATGAGAACAGCACAAAGTGCACTTCATTGTATCTTGTTGACATAAGTAAGAGCCTGTAAGAATATAGCAGTTGTTTTGCTGAATCATACCAAAGGTTCACCTTCTCCGAAAGCTCACAGACGGCATATTCTTGTTTGTCCTAAACCTATTCCGGTCTTACTGAAAGAGCCATCGTCTTCAATGCTCCCCCAGTCTTTTCTTTTTTGTTAATGTTGTTGTTGTTGTTGTTGTTTAGTTGTTTAGTCATGTCCGACTCTTCATGACCGCATGGACCAGAGCACGCCAGGCACTCCTGTCTTCCACTGCCTCCCGCAGTTTGGTCAGACTTATGTTGGTAGCTTCAGGAGCACTGTCCCAGGGGCAGAGCTAGGGGGCATAGGAGGTGGGCCGCCCTGGGTACCGCCCTGGAGGGGGTGACACTCGGGGCCGCGCCCTTGCCTCCATCCGGCAGCGTTGGAAAAAGAAAAAAGAAAAAATACCAAAGAAAGCTGCAGGGAGGCACATTTCTTTAAGAACTTGCCATAGTTTGCTGTGGTCGACACAGTCAAAGGCTTTTGCGTAGTCAATGAAGCAGAAGTAGACATTTTTCTGGAACTCTCTAGCTTTCTCCATAATCCAGCGCATTCCCTTTAACTTGGCACAACTAAAATGATAAAGTGTGCGCACTCTGAGAACACTCTGTAAATAAGACATACATTTGTGAGTCAGAAATTTAAACATCTGTTGTCTAGCTACCTATTTTTGGAAGGTGATGTGAATTCAGTTAACAGTATCACACATTTTATCTGAATTGTCCCTCTCTCATGTTTGGATTTAAATTGGATTGCCAGGTCTTGAGGGTCAACCTAAAGTTCCAGGGTGTTTAGCATATAGTATGCTTACATGTTCACAAACCTTTAGTGGTACAGTATTCCAACACTTCCTTGCACATGAAGCAGTCCTGCAGAATACCACCCTGCAGTTTCCTCATACTGTATTTCTGAATCAGGTTACAGAATGTAGCAAACCTTGAATGTCCTACTAGAACTAGATTCTAAAGCACCACCTCTACATCCAGGCGTTACATAAATCAATAAAGACTGAGCTTGTGTGCTCTTGTGCACTGCAGGGATTATTGATTGGAGCTAGGCTGCATTTTCCCCATCCCAGGCTCTTCTGCTTAAGATCTTCTCTCTTGACCTCTGAAGTACAAAGCATTACAGCTCTCTTTCTCACAAAGGCAAGGGCTTAGCTGTTTGCCATTTGGAAGAGCTCATTAAATACCGTACTTTTCTGAGTGCACTTTCCTTCTTTTCCTTTCCTTTTAGAGGCAAGAGGATTTTGTTATTTCTCTTTCAGTTTTCTAAGCTTTAGCATGAACAGGCTCATCCAACTGTATTCTATTTAAAGGTCAGTGTCCCTGAAATTCCATAAAACCTTTCTTAATGTAGTTCACAACCCTACAAAATATAGAACCACCTCCAGAGTTTGACAGGATGTTTAAAACATTATAACTATTCCCCTTTTGTTGTGTGTGTGACATCCCTCCAATAATCTCTTTAGCTGAATTATTTTATACTTAAGTATGATTACAAGGATCAAAGAGACCCTGAAACTAGTTCCTTGTGGTCTAGGAGGGCTCTAAACTTTTTTTTTTCAGTAGCGACCCTTGTGCTGTATGGAAAACTGCTTTTGAACAGGGAGAGTTAAAAGCAGTTTGTGGGATTTTAAAAGGCAGGGAAAGAGAAAAATGTACTGGTGTCTGAGATCACCTAAAGCATTTCTCTGGATGACATGCAACCCATTTGCACAACTGCTGTATCAAAAAGGTAAAGGTAAAGGACCCCTGACAGTTACGCCAGTCGTGAACGACTTTGGGGTTGCACCGCTCATCTTGCTTTACTGGCCAAGGGGGCTGGCGTTTGTCTGCAGACAGTTTTTCTGGGTCATGTGGCCAGCATCACTAAGCTGCTTCTGGCGAAACCAGAGCAGCGCACGGAAATGCCGTTTACCTTCCTGCCGGAGCAGTACCTATTTATCTACTTGCACTGTGATGTGCTTTTGAACTGCTAGGTGGATAGGAGCTGGGACCAAGCAACGGGAGCTCACCCCAGGGCCATCTCTAGGCCTGGGTCCGGTGGTGCGGGGCACCAGGCCAGCAGGGGCGCCGCTGCGCCCGCTGAGAGGCGCGGTGTAGGCCGCCCCAGGTGCGCCGGATGTAGTCCTAGGCGCGCCTCTCAGCTGTTTCAGCGGCTTCAGGAGGCGTCGCAGGGGCGTCACAACAGGGGGCGGGCAGCGCCCCCTGGCCCAGGGCCGGCCCTACGGCCAGGCTGGATGGCGCAGGGAGCCGGCCCTCTAGGCGGCAGCCGCGCTGCGCACAGCACCCACCCACCGCTCTGGGAAACGGGGCGGGTGGGCGCCGGAGGGATCCGTTGCGCCAGGGCGCCAGGTATGATTAAGACGGCCCTGGCTCACCCCATCGGGGATTTGAACTGCTGACCTTCCGATCGGCAAGCCCTAGGCTCAGTGGTACAAATAATATGCATAGGGATGTTCTCCTACTGGCTTCTCCAGTGTTTTCCTAACAGAAGACAAGCTGAGCATCTGAGCAGCCAATGGTTCAAGCCAAAGGAGCCAGCATGATGGAGTTGCGCGCCTGGTTCTGCTGAGGGTTGCCGCAACTTACCAAGAGGGGGAGGAGCCACGCATGGGGAGCTCAGCGTGGTGCAGGAGCTGTGAGAGGAGCATCGCCTGCTGTCGCCATGGGGTTCGCTTGAAACACATTCTAGCTCTTGAGGTGACAATCCTGTACACGCTTAAACCCGGGTGTCAGTAGACACACATAGCACTGCATGGCAGGGGCCTTAAATTTTGTGAGTGTCTTAAATCTACTCTGTACTGTACTCCCAATTACTTTTCAGTTTTATACAGATAGGCCAGCTTGTCTGCATGATTTTTTTATTAAATTGGGCCAAGTTGCATTTCCATCTGGCTGAAACTGCAGTTGTACATTTGTGCAGTGAAAATTGGTACAACTCTAAGAGAATGTGGCCTAATAGTTGTAGAGAAAGAAAAGACAACTGTCTCATATACCGGATAAGTTAAACAAAAGCAACATGGTCGTCAGGCAAAGCAGATGCTGGGGCCAATCAAGTCCAGAACATGGCAACCATGGCGGTTTATGTGTATTATTTCTGCCTTTTCCCTTTTTGTTAACGTTTCAGTGGGAGCAATTTGTTCTGTCTTGGAGCCGTGCAAAACAACTTGTGGTAGCTCCTGATTTCCCCAACTACTCCATTTTATTTCTTTATTTTTTGAAGTAGCTGTATTTAAACTAAGAAATCAGTTTCAGTATTTAACATGGTAAACCTGCAGCGTGGACAGTAAATGTTGTTCAATTGATCAGCCAAACAACGAGCGATATTTTTCGTAAAACAAACTAACTAACTAAAACCCAAGAAGATAATCGACAAGTTTTTGTACTTTTTGTAATCAGCAAATGTTGATTGATGGTTGTTAATTATAAAGAAATTGCATTAACTTAAATAAAGCAATTGTATTAAATTTTTGTTCTCCCCTTCCCCCAAGGATATCAGGCTGGCATGCATACGGTAATCCCCTTCTAATATTATCATTGCTTCATCCTTGGGAGGTAGTTTATGCTAAGAATGGGTAATAAATGCAGCCACAGTTGGTGTGTGTGTGTGTGTGTGTGTGTGTGTGTGTGTGTGTGTGTGTGTGTTTATTCCCCCCTGCCTTCCCAACACTGAATGTCATCACTGAAGGGTGGCGCATTGGAGCTCAGAAAGCCAGACAGGTACAACACTGTCTACGGAGCTTCTTGGCTACATCTTCCCTGGATTTCCCTTAGTCCAACACTGCCCACTAAGCAATGGCCTTTGACATTAACTGCTTGTTTTCTTCATGGAAACAATTGAAATTAAAGAAGAGAGCCAAGCTTCTCCCACCAACCAGGTGGCCCCTGACTACTGCAGGACTACGGGGCCAGGGGCAACAACCGGAGCTCCCAGGCTGTAGTCTCATTGTGACATTGCAAACTATTAATAGGTAGATATGCATGGCTGCAGAGCCTGTTACTTATGTCTAGTTCTTATGGGCTAAAGAGGGAATAAATACCAGGATTTGAATATTATTAAATAAATAATATGGGGGAATAAATATCAGGATTGCGACATCTTACTATGCACGTTATGGCCTTGGTTTGGCTATGTCTCAAGTGTAATGTTGAAGCACCATGTCCAAACATTATTATATCTAAAACTTTAGAGCAGGATGGATAAAAATCAAAGTTTTTTTTAAAAAAATCTGATTTTTTAAAAAATTTAAATCGGATTTTTAAAATTTAAATCAGATTTTTAAAATAAAATGCTTTTGGAGGAAAAATCTAAAGATAGTTTTCTATTTAAGTTACATTATAGTTCAAAAGCGATTCATCGGGAAATAAGGATTTGTTTTAAGTTTTTCATGTGTACTAAAACTCAATCTACGTTTTCATTGTTGTTTTTAAAAAACTGTTTAACCACATCAGTTAACAAGCATGGATACATACCGGTATACTGTAATGTTATTGCTTTAGTTAAATAAATTGTTTAAATTGTTATTAAGGAAATAATTATTTTTCTCCTTCCAATAAAGTACAGCATAAAAGTTGTCCAAACATAAACAGTTAACTTATTAAGCCTCACAGTAATTTCATAATTATCTGTCTATGTATTTCTAATAGTATAACCAAATCAGTAATTTTTGATATAAGTGTTAAAAACTACTCTGAAAATTTATTATTCCAAAAATGAAACCTTCATCTGGTTGTCAATATTAAGAGGATCCCAGCGAGGCTGAAGCTTTCTGGAAAAAAATGATTTAAATGCAGTCTTACTGACTAGTGAGTTAAATCGTGATTTAAATCAAATCCACCTTGCTTTAGAGTATTATTTACACAAGCTTTGAGATGAATTCTGTTTACAATTAGGTATATCATACTTGGAAATCAAATAAGTGGAAGCTCTCAAGCATAAAGATGTACTCCTTTCTTAACTGTCTGTGAAATAATACAGTATTTCCACCATCCTGTGGAGCAGTGCACATCTTTGTTCATTACTGTAGTGTGCAGAAAAAATAAAATGTGCAGTAATTGCCTACAGTAACCTCGAGTGAGTGCTGCTATGCTAAATTTAGCCAGAGAGAACTGCAACTTTTTGTCCCTCGTGTCTTCAAAACATGAGCTGACCCGTCTTCTATTTTTAGCTTTCTAAGTGAAACAAGATGAGACATTGAGGTGCAGCCCAAAGCAGCGAGCTGGTTTCCCAGAATGCTTGAAGAAATGTAATAAATAGGAACTCATGATTTTTTTTTTAATGGGAAGGTTAAGGAAGGAGAGTAATTCACATGACCTATCCAGGGCAATGAAGGTCATTTAAAAGTTCTATTGCTTTTCGTCCATTTCCCATAGGTTCCCCCCCCCCCTTCTGCCCCATTTGGTTCCCTTGAAATAGTTGCCTTTTAGACAACAGACCAAATAGGCTCCATTTAATGCAGTTCTTTTATCTGTTAAAAATGAATCCGCCTTAAGGAATATGTCCTATCTGGAACTGTTAATTCTTACATAAAGGTAAAGGTAAAGGGGACCCCTGACCATTAGGTCCAGTCGTGACCGACTCTGGGGTTGCGCGCTCATCTCGCAGTATTGGCCGAGGGAGCCGGCGTATAGCTTCCAGGTCATGTGGCCAGCATGACAAAGCCGCTTCTGGCAAACCAGAGCAGCGCACGGAAACGCCATTTACCTTCCCGCTGTAGCGGTCCCTAATTTGAAAGACCAGTCTGCCCCTGTGAGGGCTCCCAGAGATGGCAAGTTAATGTAATGTCAAAATGACATCAACGAAAAATGGGTAAAATGGGGTACATTTGCATACAATTTGCAAATGCTGATTGATATGTGTAGATGCAACTTTAGAAATACAATAGTCTCACCACAGTGTGAAAGACTGCGACTAGGCGATGATCTAGATACCTGCTCAGTCTGCTCTCCAGGCGCTAACTGCTGAAATCCATGTCTCTGCCTTCTTGTGGTTCTTTGTCTTTAAATTGTCCCTGGACCTGGCAGCCCTTCAATTAGAGGAAAACTTTAAATAAAGGACTGAGCTCTGTGGAACAGAATACAGTGGTGCCTCGCTTGACGAATTTAATTCATTCCACGGGTCTTTTCTTATAACGAATAATTCGTCTAGCGAATCCCATAGGAATGCATTGAATTTTTTTTTTGCCCATAGAACGCATTAATTGAATTTCAATGCATTCCTATGGGAAACCGCGATTCGCTAGACGAATTTTTCGTAAAACGAATTCATCTAGCGAGGCAACCTCCACTAGAAAAAAATCTTTCGTTAAGTGGAAATTCCGTTAAGTAGGGCATTTGTTAAGCAAGGCACCACTGTACATGGCTACCCTCTTGGAGCCATGTCTTTTATAATGAAATAAATCATAAGCATAACTAGGACCCTTATTCCAACTTGTAATGATACAAGCAATACAGCATTGCAGTTTCTATGTTCAGTGAGGAAGTAATGGGGTCAGCATACTTCCTGCCTGTGATCTGCATTTTTCTGGTTATGAAGATCCGTGGGTGTAAGCAAACTCCTTTTCTGCTCACACAAGTGCTGTGACCTTGCAAAGGGCTTTCAAGAGAACGCCTTTGTTTGGAAAGCCCAAGTTTTCTATAGAACAAAGTGTTACGCTACCCTTAGTACCCATTTGGGAAAGAGTTGAAGGAGTGACTAAAACCACAAATACTTTTAGGAGATGAAAGAGAGAGGCCTACACTTTAAGAACTTATAAAATATATGAACTATAAAAAGCTAGCATTAAACACACTTGCCTGCCTGGTGTGCTCTGTGAACTGTGATTTTTTTTAAAAAAAATCTTATAGAATGAAGGCAATTTTTTTCCAAAATAGATTGCTATTTTTATATTTATATTTTGTCCTTTCTAAATTGAGCCCAGCATGGATACATTTATTTAGTTGTTTATTTAAAATACTTATATATACTTCTACACCTCATGTACCCCCTACCCACCAGCTCTAGGCTGATGCTGTACTGAGGATACAGCCCATAGCTGCCAAGTTATCCCTTTTTTAAAGGGGTTTTCCCTTATGCTGAATAGGCTTCCTTGTGAGAAAAGGGAAAACTTGGCAGCTATGGATACAGCCAGGCACAACTCGGAAAAATTAACTCCCCTTCTTCATTCAATTTATCTCATCTCTGTAATGCTAGCCTGTTCAACCTTCTAATCCAGGATCTAATCCTATATCACGGATGAAATATATATTAAAAATATATTAAAATGTCCAGTAGCACCTTAAAGGTAAAGGTAAAGGGACCCTGACCATTAGGTCCAGTCGTGACCGACTCTGGAGTTGCAGTGCTCATCTAGCTTTCTGGCCGAGGGAGCCGACATATAGCTTCCAGGTCATGTGGCCAGCATGACAAAGCTGCTTCTGGCGAACCAGAGCAGCGCACGGAAACGCCATTTACCTTCCCGCTGTAGCGGTCCCTATTTATCTACTTGCACTTTGACGTGCTTTCAAACTGCTAGGTGGGCAGGAGCTGGGACTGAGCAACGGGAGCTCACCCTGTTGCGGGGATTCGAACCGCCAACCTTCTGATTGGCAAGCCCTAGGCCAGGCATCCCCAAACTTCGGCTCTCCAGATGTTTTGGACTTCAATTCCCATCATCCCGGACCACTGGTCCTGTTAGCTAGGGATCATGGGAGTTGTAGGCCAAAACATCTGGAGGGCTGCAGTTCAGGGGTGCCTGCTGTAACCAGTCTTCTAAATTTTCTTTAAGCTGCTCATATGACTTTAATTTAAATTTATTTTTGTCTTCCACCAGCAAATCACTATATTTCAGCCACTTGGTTTCCATATTTAATCTTTTATAGGCCTTAGCCTCCAATAGTGAAATCCACCTAGGTGTTTTCCTTTCTAGCAAATCTTTATATCTAACCCAAACATTATACTATGGTTTTCTAATTATATTATTTTTAAAACTTCTATGGGCCTTTATATTGTCATACCATAGACATGCATGCCATCCAAATACATTATTAAAACCTTCCAAGTCGTAATAATTCAGCATTTTCCAACATAAACGATTCTTTTAACCAACAAAAGGCTGCAGCTTCAAAATAAATCTTTAAATCTGGCAGGGAGAAACCACCTCTCTCTTTCACATCTGTTAGTAACTTAAACTTAATTCTTGGTTCCCCCCCCCTGCCAGATAAACTTAGATAAACCTTTTGACATTCTTTGAAACATTTCATATTGTCAGTACTGTAGTACATGAAGCTGAATTGTTTTTGTTTCTAAAAGCCTTTCATTTCATTGTCAAAATGGCAGCAATGGCAGCAATCTGCAATTTAGAGGGTTTGCTAAACGAAATGCCTCCATGGTTTGGCATGGTAAATTCCTGGATCACAGCCACAGCTGTCGTCAAGAAAAATTCTGTTTCTGGAAACTAACAGTGATATGCTTGTCAAACTCTATTTCTCAGAAAACATAGTGAATTTATATTTGTATTTCCTATTGTGTGTGTAGTAAGGTTGCTTTCCTTTTGGATCTAATATTAAAACCATCTTGTTGATCAATTATTCTTCCATTATGGAAGTAACATTTTAAAGTATTACTATTTTATAGAGTGAGATATGAGAAGGCAGCTGTTTGGAACAATTAGAACCATAACAGATTTATTCTAGGCTGGCTAGCAAACTTCTTTTTTTCATTTTAAGAGCCTTTAATGATTCTTTTCCCTGCTTAAATATAAAATATTCAGAGTTCCACAAATTCACATACCTGCTGGCTAATACCAAGCAACTTTCACTGCTCACCCTTCTCATGAGTGCTCCGTGCTTCTAGAAAAAGGTCTGCCTTGTGGAAGAAGAATTACTTCACGGGGTACATCGGGGCTGAGGTATGTCACCCAGGTGACAGAATTCACTGTTCTCCATTGTATGAGGCCATTAAATCAAAGGAAAATGAAGGTTGGCCTGTAACTTACTTGCATGGGGGTGGGGAGGAAATCAACTCTGAACTCAGAACCTGACAGGAAGTGGCACATTGCTTGCAGCTGCTTATCGTGTATTAAGGACCAAATAATGTACGGTATGTTATGGAAGAGTTTATGCCTTTTCTGTTCACAGTCCGCACTTCCTTGATTATATACTACTGCATTATGTTTTGGGAACTGGTTAACTGAATCCGTAATCCATTCCATGTTTCCTTCTGCAAGAATGAGGAGTGGTAACTAATGTAGTATTATTAGGGACTTGTATTCCATACCTCAGTTTTCCAAGAGGACACTAATGCAGGCTATATTTTTAATTTAATTTTTTTAAAAAATTGTCTACTGGACAATTTATTTCGTCTGCGTCAGACCAACACGGCTACCTACCTGAATCTATATTTTTTTGTGTTTTTGTTTCAGTCAATAGCTTCGGCTGACATGGATTTAAATCAGCTAGAGGCTTTTTTGACTGCACAGACAAAGAAACCAGGAGGCATCACAACTGAGCAAGCTGCAGTTATTGCCAAATTTTGGAAAAGCCACCGAGTGAAAATTCGAGACAGCCTTATAAATCAAAGCAAGTGGGAAAATAGCTTGAAAAACATCAGCTGGAGAGTGGATTTAAAGTCTCAGTCAAGACACGCTGACCAGTTAAACAACCCTGTGGCAATAGTTGAAATGGAACTGGGGAAGCATGGACAGGTAAGCAATTTTTATCTTGTTTTATCAATGCGAAAATGTTTCCTAAAGATTGGGTTCAGCAACAACACAGTCTTCCAACAATGTCAAACTTAACTGAGAAACCGTACAGACACAGATCACTGTCAAGTTGTGGGTGTCTATTGATATAATCGTGCAGAGTTTATTGTTTACTTCGGGGTGGAGAACTGGTTCTCACCAAGAGGACTGATCCTTATCTCCCCCCATCCTCTGTGGAACAAGACTGGCAGGTTTGTCAGTCACGTGACATCACAATGGTATCAGGTGAAGCACTTTAGTTTGCACAGTTTGAAATCTAGTCAAAGGCACAATGCTTTGCAAGGCCCAAGAAGCACCTGCTTATCGGGACTTGCAAAGTGCTGCGCATGGGCTTTCAAAGTCCCGACAATCAGCTGATTGTTGATAGGCTTTCCAGGCGCTGTCAATCAGCTGATCACTGGTGTCTGCAGTCCTAAACAAATGTACATTAGATGTGAATATGGTTGAAAAGTGTTTAACTTATTTTCAGGTAAATATAGGTAAAGGTAAAGGTACCCCTTACCATTAGGTCCAGTCATGTCCGACTCTGGGGTTGCGGCGCTCATCTCACTCTATAGGCTGAGGGAGCCGGTGTTTGTCCGCAGACAGCCTGTTGCCAGCATGACTAAGCTGCTTCTGGCGAACCAGAGCAGTGCAAGGAAACACTGTTTACCTTCCCACCAGAGCGGTACCTATTTATCTACTTGCACTTGACGTGCTTTCGAACTGCTAGGTGGGCAGGAGCTGGGACCGAACAACGGGAGCTCACCCCGTCGCATGGATTCGAACCGCTGACCTTCTGATCAGCAAGCCCTAGGCTCTGTGGTTTAACCCACAGCGCCACCCGCGTCCCCAAGCCTGCTTCTGCAGAAATCCTGTTCTGCAATAATTACACATGTGTGAGCCTGCTTCTACACATGTGTAATTATTGCAGAACAGGATTTGACTCCCAGTTACCTTCTGTGTAAGAAAAACTCCATGTATGAAGAAGAGAGTCTTTGGTTATTGTGATGAGAGCTTTACAATCGCACATGCAAAAACCTATTTTGAGAAATCTACTTGTCTCTGAAGCTCACTTGGCAAGTCACTCTCTCGCAACTTAGCTCACAGAGCTGTTTCGAAGTTCAAATGCTATTCTCAGTTCACTGGATTTAACCAGATTTTGGGGTGGGGGATCTGTTCTCAGCTTTTTGGTTCTTCTTGGCACCTGCTAATGTTAAACAGAAGCATGTCATGCAGCAGCACTATGGCTAACTCTCTGCTCAAGATAAAAGTATTTACTGCTTTAATATATGTTTCTGAAAGCATTACATCTCTTAAATGCATTACTTTCTTAAAATCACTTTCTCATTTTAGTTTTACACTCATCCCAAATACCGGTAACTAAAATCAGATCCTTCATCTGATATTCCTTGATCTGGTCAAAGCCAACTATAACGCCATCCTGTTAATTTTTCTCAAGACCTTTATCTCAGATAGTTTATTGTACAAATAGTTTAAGTGGCCTGAATAATTCTCTCTCCCCTCCCTGTTTCAGAATGTGCTGGCATTTGCTATCATTACCGTATGCCAGCCATTTTAGGATTGTGTTCTTAGGAAACTTGGCATTCCACAGAAACTGACCAGAGATTCCTTGAAGAGATGCTTCGCCTTGGTGGACAAACTGTGGGACTTTTTGTGAAAGGCACTATCTCAGGGGAATGTTGAGTGCATTTTGAAATGAACACTTAATGGAGAAGCAGTTAGGCCTGTATGGCACTCTTCATGACCTGAGAATGCCCTCAGAATCTGTCTCATAATCCTTTGCAATGTGTAGGAATTTTACAGTTATCTCAAAGGGGAAGAAATAGGAAGTTGGAAAACTGTGGTTGTATCAAATTTG
Organism: Zootoca vivipara; assembly: GCF_965207765.1. Lineage (NCBI taxonomy): Eukaryota > Metazoa > Chordata > Lepidosauria > Squamata > Lacertidae > Zootoca > Zootoca vivipara. Next base: position 1,911,711 of record NC_142586.1, read on the forward strand.
TGTTGTTTGAGTTGCTTGCCATTACAGACTGATCACATGAAATGGTGGATTCTACATATATTTTAAGGGATATGGGTGGCCCTGTGGTCTAAACCACAGAGCCTAGGGCTTGCCAATCAGAAGGTTGGCGGTTCGAATCCCCGCGACGGGGTGAGCTCCCGTTGCTCAGTCCCAGCTCCTGCCAACCTAGCAGTTCGAAAGCACGTCAAAGTGCAAGTAGATAAATAGGTACCGCTCCGGCGGGAAGGTAAATGGTGCTTCCATGCACTGCTCTGGTTTCACCAAAAGCGGTTTAGTCATGCTGGCCACATGACTTGGAAAAACTCTGCGAACAAACGCTGGCTCCCTCGGCCTATAGAGTGAGATGAGCGCCGCAACCCCAGAGTCATCTGCAATTGGACTTAATTGTCAGGGTCTTTTACCTTTTTAGAAGCAGACTCGGCAAAGGAAGTAGCGAAGTTAGAGGTGTTAAGAGGCAGGAGAAAGCATGCAAAATGTCTTTTATAGTAGTTGTGGAAAGACTGCACGGGCGTGGAGGAGCAGTAGTGTGTTCCCATTTCCTGCAACTTTAATCCAGACTGTTACATGTCTTTCTTACTTTAGTATGACAAGTGTAATAGTGGCAATTTATTAAAAATATACTATCTCCCAAGTGAAAAATATTAGAAATTGGTCACCCTAGTGACCAGGATAAATGTAATCACTTGAGCTTTGTTCACCTTGAAAATATACGTATTAGCTGGAACAGTTATGTAACTGGATAAAGTGAAATGTGAAAAACAAAACAAAACCATAATAAAAGGGCAAGGTTCACACTGCTGAGGGAGAAGTGGAATAAAACAGATTTATTATGCTGAACCTTGTTTAAACACTGTCCATTATGTCAGTGGCTATTTTTCCTCTACATTATTTCTCTACTACAGCATCAAACACTGAACAAAAAGAAAATGTATGTTAGCAGGATACAGTTGGGAACAAGATCACCTTGAATATTTTCTGTTGCCACTTACGCCCAACCCTCACCCATCTCTGAGCCCACTTCTGGCACCTGAGCCTCATTTGTGAGAGAGGTGGCTGGGGAGTCTTTAGTGCCTCTTTCATTACTTACTCCCTTTTGCTCTTAAATTTTTCCTTTCGGTGTATGTACTGGTATGCTGTTCTTTATCCAGTTCCTTAGAAATTCTTTAGCAGCTGGAAATAAATCAAATATGATGCATCCAAAGAAAATTCAAGGTATTGCTGTATGAGGGACAGGAGGAAGAAAATGTAAATCTTTCCTGTTCACGGACATTTTCACCCCAATTTCTGGCTTTATGCACCAACTGCAGTCCTTTGTTCAGTTCCCATGTCTTCCTCCTACTCTGTCTTATTAGGTCTAATAAGTACAGTACTCCTAAAGAGGCTCTTCCTGGATCCCATCCTGCTTGATAACTGCTGCCCAGCTGCCAAAACCATGTTTTGGAGGGAAGGCGATCAAGAGGGATTTAGTGATGTAACTATGACACTATTGAATGGGATCATTTTTCTAGATGCCTTTCAATCTGGTCAAGAAAAGGAGTTGCCATTTTTGGCCCATAGTGGCAGGCATAGGTCAGCAATAAAAAACATGGGGTCAGCGAAGTTGGCTGTTTATTCAAAGTGACCCCAGTAACTCCTCCCAGTAGGTCTTGTTCCAGTGAGGCAGTTGCAAGGACTGAAGGTCCCCCAACTTCCCAACACTCTCTAAGGCTCCTTCTCTCCAGGGGCTTTCTCAAGTAGTCACAAATTGTGTCTGCACACTACCAATCTCTGCTCTGCTCTTTTCGATTCTCTGCATGTCTTAGGAGATGGGGTGGGAGGGGAGCTGGTCGCAGCACGAGGGGTGCTCCCTGGCTTCTTCAGCAGCCTGCCTCATCTCTGTCTCCTGGACCCCCTCCTCTGCCACAGCATCTTTCTGCTCACTGAACCCTGTTGCCCCTTCAGCTTCTGACACCTGTTCGTCCCAGTCAGCTCCCTTTTCTTCCTCAGGCTACTCATTGTGATCCTACCACTAGTCCCCTGGCTCTGAGCCTTCTTTCCTTGGGGGTTCCCAGCTGGTGCTCACGCTTCTCTGCATCCAGCCAGTCCATGGCACGTTGTTGTTGTTGTTGTTACAGAAGAAAATATAGCACTATTTTAACTGTAGCCAGATGTGATGCTTAAATGTAAAAGGACTACTGTACATTGATTCAGACATTCTAGACTAGTGTCTCTTACAGTCACTAGGTTGTATCCATTGTTAAAAGAGTACACCCATTTAAATTTAATTAATGGGCATGAATAACTTATGTCCATTAATTTCAGTGGGTTTACTGTGAGTAAAACTTAGTTTGGTACAGTATAACCCTCTCTCAGCTTGCATACATTTCATTGACAACTCCTGAGGGAGAACATACACCCTTATCCAAGGAACAGGTCTTTGATACAGGGTGATATCTCATTCCACAAAGTATATACCTGACATTTCACATGAATAATCACCTTAACCTGTGTGCTGTGAAACAGAAGCAGGGGTTGAATGATTCATGTTCTGGATGGCACCATTAACCTCTGTCATTGAGCTGCTGTCTTGGATTTCTGGCAGGACATGTAGGAAGACTGAGCCTTGATAGTCTTATCAATATTATTATACTGCTTTGCAAGTTTTTACAACATACTGATATGTTTGTCTGAACTTAAATGCATTGTAAAATTGAGATACGATGTGAAGAGAATGTCAAAAGTATCTGCAAATACCTTAACTGGATGAATTTGATTTGGGAATGGACTAGTTATGGTTGGTTGGTGCGAAACCACGCTCCCTCATTTAGACATGAAACTAAGCCAGGGAGTGTGGTTTGTTTCTTTCTAGCCTGAGTAGGAAGGAAAAAACCGTCCACCTCCGTGTCTTCACAGTAAACCACATTAACTTTCATTTGCCATAACATGAAAACTGAGCCTATGTGCATCCTTTCTAAACGCGGGGGAGGCTAGGGTTACAGAGGTGCTCAAATCATCTTAGCAAAAATATGTATTGGCACTTTTACTGTGGCTCCTCTCTCAGTAGCAGAAGTAAAGTATGTTTTTACCCTAGCAAACTGAGATTCATAGTACAGTAGTACTTTTTATCCATAAGTAGATGGGGAAAAGTGTGTCTGATGGAGATGTCTATTTCACCGCAATAATGAACCCTTCAAGAAACGTCAGTTACAGTATGTGTGCCTCTGCCTTCAAATGCCAAGGACATTCAGGTGGAAAAGAAATTCAGGTCAACAAGCAACCCACAGCAACCAGGTACACAAACAGGCGGTATAGAGTAAAATTATGTTTCCTGAGTGTATTTTTAATAGAAACTGTGGTTCTTAAAGACCTGTCTTGCTTCTCTTCTCTCTCCACCTTTTCCAGCTCTCTTGCCGTTTGCTTCCTGTCTGAACCTTGCTCCCCCTTCATATGCACCTGGAGTTGGGTAACCACTTTCAGTTCAAGGGCCAGATTCAAACTCATAGATATCCCTGTGCACTCCCTAAGCCAAAGTGGCCCGACTTTTCATATCAAGTGATTTTTTTCACAGCAAGAGTACTTTGATACAGAACCCGTAGGCTGCAAACTGCCTTGTTGTATGTCGGGGGGGGGGCGCCCTGACAGAGTATTATAGCCCTCCCACCTCTGTCCCGAAGCTGACTAGGCCTAAGTGCTAACTAGGCTTTGGGAAGGAGGAGGCAGGACCTGTCGGAGCTCTCATGCCTCCTCAAAGCCCAGTGCCTTGCTTACCCAGCTTTGGAAATGCAGCGCAAAGGCAGGGGGAACATAGAATCATAGAGTTGGAAGAGACCACAAGGGCCATCCAGTCCAACCCCCTGCCAAGCAGGAAACACCATCAAAGCATTCCTGACATATGGCTGTCAAGCCTCTGCTTAAAGACCTCCAAAGAAGGCGACTCCACCACACTTCTTGGCAGCAAATTCCACTGTTGAACAGCTCTTACTGTCAGGAAGTTCTTCCTAATGTTTAGGTGGAATCTTCTTTCTTGTAGTTTGAATCCATTGCTCCGTGTCCGCTTCTCTGGAGCAGCAGAAAACAATCTTTCTCCCTCCTCTATATGACATCCTTTTATATATTTGAACATGGCTATCATATCTCCCCTTAACCTTCTCTTCTCCAGGCTAAACATACCCAGCTCCCTAAGCCGTTCATCATAAGGCATCATTTCCAGGCCTTTGACCATTTTGGTTGCTCTCTTCTGGACACGTTCCAGCTTGTCAGTATCCTTCTAGAACTGTGGTGCCCAGAACTGGACACAGTACTCCAGGTGAGGTCTGACCAGAGCGGAATACAGTGGTACTGTTACTTCCCTTGATCTAGACGCTATACTCCTATTGATGCAGCCCAGAATTGCATTGGCTTTTTTAGCTGCTGCATCACACTGTTGACTCATGTCAAGTTTGTGGTCTACCAAGACTCCTCGATCCTTTTCACATGTACTGCTCTCAAGCCAGGTGTCACCCATCCTGTATTTGTGCTTTTCATTTTTTTGCCCAAATGTAGTACTTAACATTTCTCCTTGTTAAAATTCATCTTGTTTGCTTTGGACCAGTTGTCTAATCTGTTAAGGTCATTTTGAAGCCACCCCTCCCAATTGGGTGTCATCTGCAAACTTGCTCAGGATGCCCTCAAGCCCATCATCCAAGTCATTGATAAAGATGTTGAATAAGACTGGGCCCAAGACAGAACCCTGTGGCACCCCACTATTCACTTCTCCCCAGGGTGAAGAGGAGTCATTGGACCAACCCCTTTGGGTTCGGTCAGTCAGCCAATTACAAATCCACTGAATGGTAGCATTGTCTAGCCCGCATTTTATCATGGGACACCTTGTCAAAGGCCTTGCTCAGCATCAAATGTTGTTGAGGGCCGCATGTTGATTCACCCTGCCAGAAACTATATAGATTTCATTAAAACATTATTTAATTAAAAATATTTATTGCAATAACTCTTCTTATTGGTGGAAAATAATACTGGGGAAAGTGATTTTCAAGGGTCCCTGCAAATTTCTCCTCTCCCTTCTGCATGAATTTTCAATGAGCAGAATTTGACTCACGGGAACTCTGGGTTCAAGCCATTATTGGTTGTTCTGTAGCTGATTGCCTCTGTTTTCTGTTGTAATTCCTTTGCTGGGGGGGGGGGTTATTGAGGAATTTCCATTTTGTGGTGGTATTACTACTGCATATGGTTTGTGGCAGGATGTGGAAGTTCCTGAAGAAAAAGTTATAATTGTAGATTAAGCATGTGACACCATTCCTTGTTGCATGACTTCCTGTCGATTTTCTGTTTCTCACAAAACTATTGCTTATAATAGCCAGCCTTTTAATTCTTAAGCATTTGTACTTGTACAAAGTCCTGTAATTTTGTTAAGTATAGATTTGAATTTCCTTTGTCAAACAAAGAATATACAAGCAGTAAAACAGAGCCTCTAGAGCCTGTTCTCATCATTTTACAATTTCAAGTGGCAAAGCACCCACTATTTATTTTGGAAAGTTGTTTATTGGTTAGCTGTGCTTTTAAGATACCGTAAACAAATTCTGTGAGATCAAGGAGCAGGTTTTTCATCTGTGTTTAGATACAACTGGACACCATTTTTAATCAAGGTAGTGAACTGAACTTTTCAAAACTGCCCTGATTTTAACCACTACTTTCAAAACTACTCTAATTGTTGTTCTTGTTAGCATCCCTAGCATCACCAGAAATTTTAACCAATGTTTGCATAATGGTTCCTGAGAACAAGGAGAAGATTGTCTATATTTAGTAGACTTGGGTGCCATATTGAATCAAGTTGGTAGACTGAGCCTTTCAAAACTATTCTGATTTGATTTTTATTTCTTTTTGGTTCTTTAAATTCCGAAGCAAAACCAGGTGCAGGGCTGCTAGTGTTTTATAACTTATTAGTATGTTCATTCTGTGGAGCTAGAACAATAGTAAGCAGCACTTCATAGATGTAAGAATGTTTTCCTGCAAATTGCAGAATGATAATGTTGAAGTGCTGTTTGAGGATGTCAGTTAATAAAAGTGTTATTGAAAGTTAGATCTTTCATGTGATGCTTAAACAAGTAAAATGCCCACGTGCAGCTTTTTTATGCCTTGCTTTCTATGTTAGGATCGCTGTGAGGATTCATTGCATAAACTGTAATTCAAAATAATCTATTTACCCACAGATATTTCTCAGATTATTGCAAGTTTTTCAGTACTGCAACTGCAGTATGGGCTCGTGGGAGTGGGTACATTCTATGCGCCTGAATATTTGGATGGGTTACACTTTCATTATATGACCCCTGTGAAGAGTAGCCCCCGTTTTAGTTGTTTAAAAAAACCTTTCTGAAATAGCCCATGCCTTAGCTATTTTAAGATTATGTTGCTTTTCAGGGCTCCGTAAGGAGTGAATCTGTCTCCCCAGAGTCTGAAGGTATGAAATATGCACAACCAAGGCAGTCTGGGCGGAACGGCTCTGACCCAGAGACCAAGTTTGGACAAAAGTTTAAACCTTCCTAAACCCATTATCCATACATCTTTTCCTACATTTTCTTTTATATTTATGTTTGGAAGTGCCACCAACTTACTCCTCTCAGCAGTACCCAGACAATAGTAGTGGCAGTTCCAGGGGATCATACTTTTACCAAGTCCTTATGCTTAACTCTCAGCTGTGCCATACAAAACGCACCGCAAGCACAGACCTTTCTAGAACTCCTTTTCTTGAGATACATGTTATAGTTCCACTATCCTTTTCAGTTCCTCTCTTTCTGGCTCAGACTTAGCTACTGCATTGAGATGTATGTCTGCTTTCACACATTTCTACATAAAGGTCGTGTGGGCGCACGTAAAATTTTACCAGTGGAAAGGCTTTCAGTAGAGACCATAATGTGCTTGCGAGTTTTTCCTGTGTGTATTGCCTTTTGGATGTTTCACAAATAAACAGAAAAAAATGAAAAATTTGACAGCACTAATATAGACACCTAGACAGCATCTTAAAAAGCAGAGACATCACCTTGCCGACAAAGGTCCGTATAGTTAAAGCTATGGTTTTCCCAGTAGTGATATATGGAAGTGAGAGCTGGACCATAAAGAAGGCCGATCGCCGAAGAATTGATGCTTTTGAATTATGGTGCTGGAGGAGACTCTTGAGAGTCCCATGGACTGCTAGAAGATCAAACCTATCCATTCTTAAGGAAATCAGCCCTGAGTGCTCCCTGGAAGGACAGATCGTGAAGCTGAGGCTCCAATACTTTGGCCACCTCATGAGAAGAGAAGAATCCTTGGAAAAGACCTTGATTCTGGGAAAGATGGAGGGCACAAGGAGAAGGGGACGACAGAGGACAAGATGGTTGGACAGTGTTCTCGAAGCTACGAACATGAGTTTGACCAAACTGCGGGAGGCAGTGCAAGACAGGAGTGCCTGGCGTGCTATGGTCCATGGGGTCACGAAGAGTCGGACACGACTAAACGACTAAACAACAACAACAATAGTGATTCACTGCTTCCTAGTTTCAGGCATCTTGGATGTCTAGTCAGCTCCACACGAGAGACAGACGGAACATGTGACAGAGGATAAAGTGGCTGCTGTGGCTGGAGTTTGTAATGGTGCTTGAGGAAGTGAGTCACCAGATCCTGCCACATTTAATGATGTTCTTGGAAATCTCATCTCTCTCTAAGCACCTCCTTGGTGTTTAAAGTTTCATTTATTTACTTAAAGGAAATATACACTACCCTTCAGCCAAATACAGCTCCCAGGGCAGCTAACCAATCATTAAGAAGGAGTCCTTGTCCTTAAACTGACAATCTGTAGTAGCCTTCCTCCCTCTCCAGATGTTGGACTCTCATCTGCCCTATCAGCATTGCCAGTATCCAGGAATGTTGGGAGTTACAGTACAGCAGCTTCTTGAAGGCAACAGGATAGGAAACCTGTTCTATGGTATAATTCTTAGTGTAACTACAATTCAAGGTGGGTTTTTGCAGAGGAGAAGAGAATTATTAGTAAAAACCACTATTCCTGATCTGAGGTATCACCCCAATTGAAAAACACCTCTATTTCTATAGATCTATTCATCACAATATTTGTGTGTGTGTGTGTGTGTGTGTGTTTGACACAACATATATTAAACATTTTGTAAGGGTGACAACATCGGTTATATCCTGTGCTGTGAGAGGTAATGGAAGGAAGCAAATCAGTCAACCCAATCTCCCTTGCAGCTCTTAAAAGACTAATATTTTATTATGGAATCCACTTTTTGTTGGGTTTATTTCATCAGGTTGTGTGAGAGAGATAAAACTAAAGTAACACTTAAATCATGCAAAATAAATAAGACAGTTCTGAGCTAAATGTAGTGGTCTTTGTACAAAGCAGCCTCCTGTGTTCTTGGAACAGATTCTGCAGTTTGGAAAAGGATACTTTTGAACAAACGCTTGAAAATGCAGGAACAAATCTTCCTAACTGAGATCAATAAATCCCATTTCTCCATGGAGAATTCTAGCTGGTTTGCTTCAAATGTTGGCTTCTTCCTTTACTAATTTCATTTTGTCCCATGGCAGACAATCATCAAAGAGCTCTTTTAGCTTTTCTGTATGTCTGCTGGGTCACAGAAAAAATGTGGAACATGACAAAACATTTATTTTGAGGTCTTTAGACCTTTCACATGATTACCATCCCAAGTTCTGTGGGTGTGTATTTGCAGTGCTTGGCAGAATGAAAACTTGTTTTTATTGATAAAGAACTGAAGCCGAAATATGCAAACACAGCAATGCTATGTGTGTATGGGGCTGATGGCCCGTTTTCCTTCTGATAGCACCCCCTCACACCTCATATTCCACCCTCAAGTGAGTGGCATACATGGAGCATGGCACACACTGCTTTGGGTGTATTTTCCTTTGTCATGGTTTGGGTGGCATCAACGATACTAGTGACATCCCCCAGCTTCTTTTCTAGAATAGCAAACATTTCCCACTCTTTGCTCCCCCGACGCCAACCTCCTTCTCAATGTAAATGTGGAGCCTAATGTCTGTGTGGGAAAACAAGGGGGTGGTTTGGAAGTCCTGCACACCAGCGATGGGAATACTAAGACTGAACCATGGGTGTAGGCAGGGGGGCAGTTGCCCCCCTAAATCAAGTAAATAAATTAAAATGCTTAGCTAACTGACCAAAGTTTGGGGGTGCCTGCTCTACTGGATGGCACAGAGTTAAAGGTAAAGGTAAAGGACCCCTGGACAGTTAAGTCCAGTCAAAGGCGAATATGGGGTTGCGGTGCTCATCTCGCTTTCAGACCAAGGGAGCCGGCATTTGTTCACAGACAGCTTGCTGGGTCATGTGCCCAGCAGGACTAAACTGCTTCTGGGTCAATGGAACACTGTGACGGAAACTAGAGCAGACGGAAACACCGTTTACCTTCCCGCCACAGCGGTACCTATTTATCTACTTGCACTGGTGTGCTTTTGAACTGCTAGGTTGGCAGGAGCTGGGACAGAGCAACAGGAGCTCACCCCGTTGTGCAGATTCGAACCGCCAACCTTCTGATCGGCAAGCCCAAGGGGCTCAGTGGTTTAGACCACAGCACAATGAGGATGCAACAAGTATGTTTTATTTGCTGCCTTCACTGCCACTAGGTACAGTGTTCAATTGCTTTCAACTGGAGTTTTCCGCCACTCATGTTTGAGCCATTTCCCAGCTTGTTTCCTCACCCTACGCTCTGGAATATACTAGGGGGCCAAACAGGCTCCACAAAGTGGGAGGCAGCTCAGGGGCTATTGTGTCAACAGCCTGAGCCATTTGGGTGTTCCCAGGGTCAGCCATGGCTTTGACAGGAGCGCCAGTCATATCAGCCAAAGAAAGCCAAAGTGCTTCCATATTTGAACCAAAGATACGCTAACTTTAAAGTGGGAAAGCTTCCCCCCTCTTTTTCATGGCATAGGGAAGGGAGCACATATGTTTTTGTGCAGTCTACCTAGCAACATACCCATGAATCTTTCTGGTCTACTGATTTCATTTGTATTTAATCCTGCGGTAGCAGTTATCCTGTAGTAAGAAAGCTGTAATCTCTTGTTTCTTTTACATTGCATATAGCATTTTGCAGTTTTGTTCAGATTTTAAAATGAAGCATGAATGTTGATTAGATCTGTTCTGTAGACCTTTCTATATTGAAAAAGGCAGCACTCAAGGCAACTCTCACAGAAATATAAAAATAAATAAAAACAAAATTAAAAAGAGCATTAAAACATGGCTGACTTCTATATGTTATACAAAGTAGTGGAAAGCTTGAGGCTTTTCTGAAATTGTGTGCTTTAAGCTTGCCATGTGTTACAGAAAAATTGATCAGATAGTTGCTGGAAATTTGTCTGATGCCAGTTTAATAAAGTGAAAGCTTTCCACAGTGTCATCAAAATGGGCTTTCAACAATCAACCTTTCAACAGATTGATTGTAATTAAAGGATTTAAAGTGAGTTATATATATTAAAGGATGCTCTATAGTCACATGAGGTGAGAGAGATGAGAGTACTGTATGGTCCAAGCCAAATATTAAGAGGATTTTTGCCAGCTGGTATGAACACATGGCTGCTAATCATGAGAAAAGATTTAATCTATATTTTAGGGGAATTTGTTTTCTAAAATTATTCTTTCCAATTAATTATGCAACCAAGTAACAAAATCCTATTTTCTAGTAGGACTCTAGTTTTGTCTAGCATCTACCCAATAGGTGAAAATTTAGCAGCTGTCCCTCGCGTTGAGATGAAATGATAGCAAAATCTTCACCAGTTACATTTGTACATGCTGACAGGAAAAAGAGGACAACCACATCCTTAGTTTGGCTGAAAGTTGAGATCCATAGTAGTTCACTTCTCTCTTTCTGAATGACAATGCAGTTTAGGGACTTCCGGTTGGTCGCGGCGCCATTGAAGTCGGAGATTCTCTCGTCGGAGAGGACCTCGGCGCTTCAAAGCAGGGGGCCACCGTCCCAGTGAGACGGACTCCCGTGAAGAACTCCAAATAGTGCGTTTTGGAGGCAGATTGCTTGGTGGACATCAAAAGCGGGCTCTCCCCTCCCCCGGTAAGGCTGCAATTTGGAGCCCCCGAGAGTGGGGGGGATTGGAGCTGCGGCGCGGCAAGCACACATCGCTAGCTTTGTCCTTCAAGGGAACCTCAGGATGCGGAGCTACAACGCACCCTCTCCTGATGGCAAGGTTCTGCAAGGACTTTCCCTTGAAGATACCATCCAGAGGCAGCAGGGGGGCCTTTTGCCTCGTGTGCCAAAATGTCTTGGGCCGGCCCTGCTGTTTATCATACAATCTGAACAATTTCAGGCACTTTATATGCATTACAGCAGAAGCATTGGAATTGATGGCCTCCGTAGGATTGTTGTAATGATTAAAGGTTCGCCATTATGTGGGGAGGGGGGCAGTCGCACAGGTCCTTGGCACGCAGCATCTGCCTCTAATGGGATTCTGCATGAGCAACCTTGGTACGGTTAGGACCTTTAAATGTTACAGCAGTGCTGTGGGATGAACCCACGAGTAGTGGTATTAAATTCTCGAGAATAATCTTTTGGAGAATATTCTCAATTAATGAAGTGTGTACATTTAAAGCAGCTGTATAGACGACACAGAATTTACAGTTTGTGGAGAATATTCTCCGGAGAATTTTCTAGCACATCACTACCCACAAGAAAATCAGCACCCACACTGCTGTAGGGCACCAACACAGGGAACTGACTACAGCAGGTCATTTTGATACACTTTGGCCCCCAGAAGCTACTATTAGGCAGCTTGGTAAGCAGCTAGTAACTCCATTTAAAGCTCTGCAAATGTGATGTTTGTAAAACTTTGGGAAGATGTATGTTTTCATTGGATAGATTATGTATGTTGATAATTTATCATGGGCTACATCAAGAGAGGTTAGTTTTTCTACTTGACAGTTTCTCATATCTGTAATGAGTAAGGAGTATGTACTGGGAAGATCCGCCTCTTTTCAAAATAAAATACTTTCAACATGTGTATACATCTGTTTAAGGAGCTAACAGAAATCACTGGATTAAAGCTGACCGAAAGTCCAGAGGTAGCATTATTATCAATTTATGATGGGGTGGAAGGTTCACAGGCTATGAAGGACTTGCTCACAAATTTATTTACAGCTGCACGAATTATAATAGCTAGGAAGTGGTAGGGGCAAGCAGAATATAAAATGGAAGAAAGGTATAAAGAGGTGTGGGGTATAGCTATTCGTGATAAATTAACATGTGCCATTAAGGTAAGACGGGGGAATATGCAGAAAATGATTTTGAGGAGATATGGAGGGTGTTTGTAGAATTTGTACTGTTAAAATGGAAAGGGTCAAACCATCGCAAGAGGTGTTGAAATTTTGGGAGGTTGGATAGTTACAATGGAATGGTCTCGGTGGTGGGGTGCACATTTTTATTCTTATTTATTTATCATTATTACTTTGTCAAAATAAGAAGAAGAAGAAGAAGAAGAAGAAGAAGAAGAAGAAGAAGAAGAAGAAGAAGAAGAAGAAGAAGAAGAAGAAGACAAAAAAACAAACAAATGTGTATATATCTGAGTTTTACATGTGCTCCGTGATTTTAGGAAACAGACTGCAGAGTCCTAACAAATAGTTTAATGAATGCTGTTACTTTGATGACCACTAGCTTCAGAAAAGAATTCAACAAATTCATAGCTGTTATACATGATAGCTAATTGAAACTTTGTGTACAAAGACAGTAAATCAATCTCTCTTTCTCAGGGGCACTGGGGCAACCATACGTAGATGGCGGCATTCGGTATTGACATTCTTCTCCACTTTTGACTATGTTTAGTGGGGGGGGGGAATGGCTACATTCTTTGAACCTGAAGTTTTATAACCTAAAGGTATAAAAGCCAACTATGTTTTCACAGTGATTAAATGTGAAGTTGCCTGTGTTTTTGAGCCAGTAGACACATTTGGAATTTTGAAAAAGTGGCCACAAAATGGGATGAGCATGCTCCCTTGGCCCCCATCAGAAGCAGGGAAAGAGGCTGACAGTATATTAACCACCACAACACTTATGTAGGGAGAACAACGCTTTGCACCTCTCTGTTCTGAACAGAAATGAGGGTGGTTGTCCAGTCCAGGCATGCAATGAAATGTGGGCATGTTAAGTCACTTCATTTTTCACTTTCCAATGTTTCTATCCTCAGCAGGCTGCAGCAGAAATGAGAGATTTGAATGCAAGAAGTGTAATTTCCAAAAGTTCAGTGAAAGGTTTGAGAAGAGGGTTTGTTAGAAAACTTAAGCAATCACTAGTAGATGATATTATAAAAAGCTATGCAAAAAATAGCTTAGTAAACACAAAGACAAGAGAGAAAAACAGACATGGTAAACTTGAAGGACAAAGTGTTCAAAATGATTTTTACTGTATTGAAATAATTTCAGTTGACTGATGAGAAAGACTATACTGTAGAAGGATTTTTAAAGGAAGTTATTTTCAGGAGATAGCCATTGTTACTTAAGCAAGAGATTTAGAAGAATAGAACACCCACAGACTTGAAAATAATAAGCATCACTCTTCAGAGCACTTAGTGCACAGGTGGAATTCAGGAGGTCTCCATTTCATATCTTGTGTTTATGAAGTGTTTTGCCACAATGGGATCCTAACTGGTGTGTCCCAGGATGAATGTTATTGTAGATAAGCTGTGTCCTAACCCCCTTTCATAGGGTTGGATCCAGAGTGGCACTCAGTGGAACTCTTTTAACCAGATTCTAAAATTCAAAGAAACCAATATCCCTTTTAAAAATAGCTTAATATTTAGTTTTGTATGCAATATTATACATACACTTATTTATGTCATACTTTATATATCTAAAATGACAAATTCATCTATTTTATATAGATTCCAATACAAAAGAAGCTCCATTCAATTTTGTTGAAAATTTTATTTTGCCTGCATCCTTCCATCCCATAGTTGCTTATATCTCATTACTTTATTAATGATCTTTATGTCCCAGATCTTCCTCTTCCATTGGTCAATTGTTGGTAGACTATCAGTTTTCTATCTGATAGTATCAGATTGTCTTTACTATCAAATAACACTCTGCAATCAACATGTGTGGCTAGAACAAAAGAGTCTCTTGCTGTACCCGATGCTGTTTCATCAGCCTTAAAACAACTGAGAGCCTCAAGCTCAAAGCAAAATAAGCTACAATTCTTGTTTCAGATGTAACACTAAGCCACAGACTGTCATTTGTTTCATCCATGCAATAGCAGTTTGCAAACTGAGAAGAGAAAACCACCCAGAAAGGCACATTCATTGTAAACTATTAATTATGCTTTACTGTGATATGTGAAGTGGGGCACTGGCCAGAGTCTGAGCTTCCAAGTATATAATAGGCAAGTCATGGATTTAAAGCTTCTTTTTTGTTTGGATTTTGGATTTTAAGCTTCTTTTTTGTTTATGTTTTTCATCCTCAGAACAGTTTCATAAGTTCAGTTCACTTTCTTATCCATTATTGAGAAATCTCTAGAAGCAGAACTGTGGTTATAACTATCACTTGTCAATTCAGGCATTCAGCCAAGCAACAGTTTGCAAATCACAGTTTCTGTGTCTGGTTTCCTAGCTGATCACAAACCTTAGTTTGTCAATATAGATCCACTTGCAAACATGTCCCTCTTGAAAAGCAGATGTTTTATGAATACAGACCTGGACCTCCTTCCTGGCATAGAGGATAATTAAATTGTTGTTCTCTTCCATTGTCTTATGGATAAAAAAAATTGGTGTCAAAGAAGAAGGCAAACTTCATTGTATTAATTTCCCAAATTGAAATATTGCTGTTTGTATAAAAGCTTATTCTGGGAAGGCTGCTTTTCAAACATGGTGCTAAAAGATGTTTTGATGTGCCCTGTTTTATTGGCTCAATTTCTTTAAGACACTGAAAGAACAGTATTACAATGTAGACCCCATACTTTAGCTGATCTTACTTTGTGCAACAAATTATGAATTATATGTTTAATGAAAATACAGACTATAAGCAAGGACAACAGGATCTGTGTGGGTGGGCCCCTAGGCCTTTTGTTTGCTGTGATATTCAGCACAGGTTTAAGAGAAAAGTCTGCCCACACAGATGTCTCTGCAGAACTGAAGCTTCCACAGTTCTTTCTGTACCTTTCATTTTTTTTCCTTGTCCTTTTTCTAGAATATTTCTCTCTAAAGAGAGCTTGGAAATACCATTGTTGACAGAGAATATCTGTGAGAACAATCTTCACAAAGGATCTAGGAGTCTTGGTAGACCACAAACTTGACATGAGTCAGCAGTGTGATGCAGCTGCTAAAAAAGCCAATGCAATTCTGGGCTGCATCAATAGGAGTATAGCATCTAGATCAAGGGAAGTAATAGTACCACTGTATTCTGCTGTGGTCAGACCTCACCTGGAATACTGTGTCCAGTTCTGAGCACCACAGTTCAAGAAGGATACTGACAAGCTGGAACATGTCCAGAGGAGGGCAACCAAAATGGTTAAAGGCCTGGAAACGATGCCTTATGAGGAACGGCTTAGGGAGCTGGGCATGTTTAGCCTGGAGAAGAGAAGGTTAAGGGGTGATATGATAGCCATGTTCAAATATATAAAAGGATGTCATATGGAAGAGGGTGAAAGGCTGTTTTCTGCTGCTCCAGAGAAGCGGACATGGAGCAATGGATTCAAGTTACAAGAAAGAAGATTCCACCTAAACATTAGGAAGAACTTCCTGACAGTAAGAACTGTTCAACAGTGGAATTTGCTGCCAAGGAGTGTGGTGGAGTCTCCTTTTTGGAGGTCTTTAAGCGGAGGCTTGACAGGCATATGTCAAGAATGCTTTGATGGTGTTTCCTGCTTGGCAGGGGGTTGGACTGGATGGCCCTTGTGGTCTCTTCCAACCCTATTATTCTATGATTCACTAAAACGTGCTCAGTGTACTGTTGCTGTATTTTTAATACATTACATTTTCCATTATTTACTTTATATGTTTATTTAACAAAATATATTGCTTGGCTGTAGAGAGAAACTCTAACCAACAGTTAAAAGCTATAACAGATAAAAAGACCTGCCACCCTCTACATACCTAGATAGGCTTGCCAAAACAAAAATGTTTTTAAAAGGTAAAGGTAAAGGTGCAGGTGTCAAAAAGGGTTCAGCAAAGGCACCTGTCTGGTGCCAGTAGGTAGGGAGCCCCAATATGTGGGTTCCAACAGGCTTTTTAGAATTGACCGCTTTTAATGAATGGGCTGGTGCCATGCTGTTTTTACTGTTTTTCCTGTAATTATTTCATGTTTTTAAACATATTTTAATATGTATATAGTTTTAATTCTGTTAATGCTTTTTTAAATGATTACCCCCAATATGTTTTTAGCTTTTGATGCTTTTATCTGTAAGCCGCCTTGAGTCTCGTCAGGGTAAAATGCAGGGTATAATAATAATAATAATAATAATAATAATAGCCAGTGCTGGTCTCTAAGCAGAAGTGAACGAGGCTGAGACTAAATTATGCTTTTTCATTAGCCTGTTTCAGAGCTTATTCATAACCCCACAACCCAGTGGTTTTAATGCACTCTGACGAAAGATACTCTGAAACATTTTCACTTGTGCTTTGCCTAATTACCAGACAGCAAAATGTGCTGAGGATTTTTATCATATTTTAGCTTTATTTTTTTAATCTCGCATCTGCACAAACATAGCTGTACACTCAGCTATTAATTTTCTAGTTACTGGGAGTCCTTATATAAGCTACTATTTTACAGCCTTTGTCTCCTCTCTGGGGATAATGTACAGTATATGAAGTATATGCATGCTTTGCTTTGCTTTGCTTTGCTTTGCTTTGCTTTGCTTTGCTTTGCTTTGCTTTGCTTTGCTTTGCTTTGCTTTGCTTTGCTTTGCTTTGCTTTGCTTTGCTTATAGAATCATAGAATTGTAGAGCTGAAAGGGACCACAAAGGTCATCTATTCCAAAACCCTACGATGCTGGAACCTTTTGCCCAGTGTGAGGCTCAAACACACAACCCTGAGATTAAGAGTCTCGTGCTATACTGACTGAGCTATCAAAGGATTATTATTATCATTTTAATGTCTGTCCCACCATTCACCATAAGGTCCCAGGGGGTTACAACAATTTCAAATACAACATCAGGATGAGTCCTAAAAGCACACATCTCAAGCTGCAAAGGCCAGGGTAAAGTGGTGTGCCTTTGGCATCTGCCAAAAGCTGCATGTCTGTGGGGAAGGAGTTCCACAAGTTAGGGGCTGCCACAGATTGCCCTCTTCTGAGGGTGGCAGAACTACCAAGAGATCTCCTTTGCATGTTGCCGTCAGAGAGGAGAGGGTCTGTGGGAAGGAAATGATCTTTCAGATTTCTGGGGTCTAAGTTGCTTTAAAGGCGAGTGTGAGCACCTTGAATGGGGCCTGGAAACCAACTGCCAATCAATGCAGCTGTTTTAAAATAGGGGTTATACGAGATCTACAGTATATCAAACCCCAGTCCAGTTATGGCTTCCTTGTGTTGGTCGTCAATATTTCTGTTATCCCATAACCTGCTGAGTCTTTTTTTCCTGTTTCTCTAGAGCACGGGTGTCAAACACAAGGCCCGGGGGCCAAATCCGGCCCGCCAGACCTCGTCATGTGGCCCGCCGAGCGCCCCAGCCAGCGGGACCCAGCAGTGGGACCTTGCTGCTTAAGCGCCGCGCCAACAAAGCGCCGACAAACAGCTGGGCCCGGGGAAATGCTTTTTGCCCCTGGGTCCCTTCGCGCTCTTTTCTGGCGACCCCCCCTTCCCTTCCTTCCTTCCTCTCTCTCGTTCTTATTCTTTCTTTCCCTCTCCTTCCTTCCTTCTTTATCTCTGTCTTCTCTCCCTCTTTCTTTTTCTTTCCTTCTTTATTCCTTCTTTCCTACTCTTCTTTCTCTCACCTCTTTCCTTCCTCTCTCCCTCCTGCTCCCTCTTTTCTTTCTTTCTTTCTTTCTTCCTTCCTTCCTTCCTTCCGTCCTTCCCAACTTTCTTCCTCTCCCTCATTCTTATTCTTTCTTTCCCTCTACTTCCTTCCTTCTTTCTCCCTTTCCGTCTTCTCTCCCTCTTTCTTTTTCTTTCCTTCTTTATTCTCTTCCTTATTTCCTACTCTTCTTTC
This sequence comes from Zootoca vivipara, assembly GCF_965207765.1. Lineage (NCBI taxonomy): Eukaryota > Metazoa > Chordata > Lepidosauria > Squamata > Lacertidae > Zootoca > Zootoca vivipara. Next base: position 1,929,858 of record NC_142586.1, read on the forward strand.
TCTCCCCTCTTTCCTTCCTTCCTTCCTCTCTCCCTCCCACTCCCTCCTTCCTTCCTTCCTTCCTTCCTTCCTTCCTTCCTTCCTTCCTTCCTTCCTTCCTTCCTTCCTTCATTCCTTCCTCACTCCCTCCCTCTCCCTCTCCCTCTCCCTCTCCTCAGAAACATAGGATGCTGCTTTATACTTCTGGCCCTTAAACCCTGGAACCAGGAGAGCAGCTCCAGTGAGTCAACCTCAGCCAGTCCCTTTGGTGAAGGGTGGTGGCTCACTGGCAGAACATCTGTCCTGCATGCAGAAGGACCCCAGCACCTCCAGGTACTAGTAGCTCTGCAAAGGTCCTGCATGAAACCCTAGCGAGCCTCCACCACCCAGTGCAGTTACCAAAAATCATTTTTCAATAAATTGTACAATAATTGTACATTTGAATATCTACTTGCCATTATTCTGACTATGTTTCTGCTTTCAGAGCTAGTTATTACTTACATTATTACAAAAAAACAGTAATAATTGAATGCAGTGACAATAATTTATGATAATAAAGAGTGGACACATAGTCCTACAGATACAACCGGCCCTTTGAGGGTGACCAAACTGCTGATGCGGCCCCCGATGAATTTGAGTTTGACACCCCTGCTCTAGAGTCACATGCAGGGGCTTATTCCAGTGAACTTGTGCTATAAGGTGTAAGAGAGGAGTTTGCTATGCAGTACAGTTGCTTTTCAAGTTCATTAATTACGATCCTCACAAGAGCCCTGTTGGTGGTGCTGCCTCTGGATAATGCCTGGTTGACCCGTGACAGGGCCTTCTCTGTGGTGGTTCTGCTAGTGGAATGCCCGCCCTGGTGAGCTTTGTCAGTCTCCCTCACTATTAAAAACATTCCTGTTTACTCAAGCGTTTGATGGCTAAACTATGGCATCTATGAAATTAATAACTGCCACCCTGGGCTCCTCCGAGAGGAAAGGGTGGATAATAATAATAATAATAATAATAATAATAATAATAATAATAATAATAAGGGCCCTCGCTCCTAGGTTTTGGAGGTGTCTTCCAGATCTAAACCAGATTTGCCTATGCTAGCCTACTGAATATAATGGGATTTAAAATACTCCTTTTCTTTTTTCTTTCAAAAATGAATTGCTATGTGGTTAGCAGTTTAAAATAAGCATTATTGTTACATACATACATACATACATACATACTGTTGTGTAGTGGGTATTCAGTGATTTCAGCCCGGTGCAGATAAGAAGCTGGAGGCGAGGATCTGGTACAACATCTCTTTACTTCAAAGAACAGGTCAGAGCCAGAACACAGGAATGGGGAAAACTGGGGCTTATATAATAACAGAGGACTAGCAGGGAAAAGATACCATACATTTTGGCGGGAACCAATGGCACGGATTCCCTCTCGCGGAAACCATCCGGCAGAGGAGCCAAATCCTGCACCGTGAACCAGCAAATGATAGACGTTCCCGCTGGAACTTGTACACTCAATACAATAAACTCTATATTACAATACATACTTGGCTGTGCTATTACTTTAATACACAGCACATGGTTTTATTTGTATGCCACCTGTCCACAGTTCAAACCATGAACAAGGCAGCTTACAACACAGAAAAATATATATAATTGCACCATAACCAAGTAGTCAGACAGTAAAGAAAACATTTAAACATACCGGTACACAACCAAACTGAAGAATTTCCACATAAATTGATAGGATCTGAAATCCAGCAGTAACACTGTTGTTTCTGTGTGCCCTTCACAATGGGCTGCAATTCAGTTTGGAGTTTGGAGTGTGAATGAACATGCTTGTAGCCTTGAGAATTACCAGTTGTATTAAACAATTAATATTTACAACACTTTTATGTTTAAGCAACCCCAGTATTTTGTTTCAGGGAAATGCATTTTGTAATGCCAGGTTACAAATCAGAGTTAAGGTTTTCTTGGGCTGGTTCAAGCTCCACAAAGCCAGGAAACTGGAAGTTAGGCTCCCATGACTCCCCCCAAAACAACAATATCTACACAGCTTTTGTATTCTATAGTGAAGAGACTTCAAGTGCAATACTGGCTTGACTCCCCAGTGGCTGACACAGCGGGGCTCTTTGTGTGCGACAAAATGGAAGTGAAGCCAAGGCATCATGGTGTAACAAAATTAAGCTGTGCCTCTTCTGCCAGAATAATTTTATTCAATTCTAATGTGTGTTTGTTTACTTAAATGGGAGCAGCGCTACAAATGCTTATTTCAGCTTTGAAAGCATTGTCTCTGTAGATTGCCAGCAGGGTTACTTGCTTACAGTGCCTAATTTAACTGTTGGCTCTTTTGAATTTGTTTTAGTTTTAATGCCTTTCCATTCCTACACAAAATGTTCCATCATGTTTGGCTTTAAAGATAAGGAAGGTTACTGACAACCACTCCAGTCAGGGAAAATTATCTGTGTTAAGTTGAACACCTTTCAGAATCTCTGAATCTTCTACCTTGTGAAGAATAAGGAAGGGTATTCTGCTCGATTTATATCAGTAATATTTGTTTTTCCTCTTACGTCTGCAATGCAAAAAGTACTTAAATGTTCATATGATAGAATAAAAAACAGTAAGTTTTTCTTTCTGGAAGAGGTGAGAACTTTAATTTTTTTTAATGAAGTTTTGGAAAAAAGAGCGACTGCTGCCGTGTCGTCGGAAAAGGACAGTTAGAAAATCAGGGACCAACTCCTTTTCTCTAGTCTAGTGTGATACTATACAGTGGTACCTCGGTTTGCGACCGCAATCTGTTCCGCGGAGGCGGTCGCTTGTCGAAGCGGTCGCTCGCTGAAGGCACGCTTCTGCACGTGCGTGAAGCGCCAATAGAGCGCTTCTGCGCATGCGTGAGCTGCGCAGATCGCGTCTGCGCATACGACACTGCGGAACCCAGATGTAAACACTTCCGGGTCTGCGCCGATCGCTCGCCGAAGCGGTCGCTCGCCGAGGTAGGTGTAAACTGAGGTTTGACAGTAATAGTATATTAAATGCTTCGCAAGTTATTAGCAGCAAAACTCATTTTTCATCAAAAATTATCTGAGGTATGTAGCTAAAAGATCTACTATTGTTTCCATAATTTACAGTTCTTTTTTCAAGCAGATACAACATCAAAAATAAAAACTACTTCTGTCATCTGCCATAATTGCAGTCCTTATAGTCACACAAGTTCACATTTTGTTGCTGCCCATTTGGAATACTTAGCTAATAGCTCACAGATACTAATAGTTTCAAAACCATGTCCCATCCATTAAAATCCACAACAGGGTGGGGAGGTTAAAGCCCAAGTAATTCAATCTAAGTGTTCTTGTGCACATACTTTCAGACTGCAAAGCACTTTACTTTATCTAGCTAAATAAATGGGCCTGGTGGTATTCCTTCCACTTCTAGAATCTGATAAGGATTCCACATTTTACTCATTCCTCTCCTTTCCCTTTCTATACAAATGGCATTTTTAATTGTTTAAAGAACACAATGAGCATGAAGAACCTTTCAGAGTAAAAAGAAGAGCAAGCTTTACCCTCCTAGAAGCGGCAAAGGGAGTTTTCTCTCCTTGGTACAAATAGTGAAACTATCCTAGAAGGTTACTTTCACCATTGTGTAGAAACCGCTCGATGGCATATGTAAGCAAGAAATAATAGGTGCTCTTGGTTCAAATATAAGAGAGAATAATGAGAAGACTGAAAATAAATGACATTGATATGTAATTAATTTAGAATGGTAAAAGGAAGCAGTGTGTAATTATATATAAACCATAATTGAGTTTTAGGATTCTATGTCAGAGGATGTCATCAAAGCTGAACTGGGCATAATTGCCTTATTGGTCCTCATTTACTTCAAAGAATGCTGTGCAAATATTCACTCAGCTATTGCATAGCTAAGTTCCTTCTCGGGACTTCTGCAGCAAACTTTATATTATTAATCTTTCAAACATCAAGGGTACAAATTGTATCTTAATTACTTTGACTTCTTTATACAAATAATTAGTAGGGGTGTGCACCAACCACCAGATTTTGTTTGAACCCCAATTTGGTGCTTTGGAAAACAGCCTGCCTCGGTTTGATGTAGCTCAGAGTCTAGCAAGCTATTTTTTTTTTCTTTTTAACAGAAGTGGATGACGGTTGCAGAGGGCATAAAGCTTACCTACCGGTAATTACAGGGGCTTTTGTGCTGACCACTTTTAAAGTTTTGGATGTGTGTGTTTTAAGGAAATGCCTATACTTTTTAATCTTGTCGCAGAATTGAATAAAATTAGCATAAAGAAGGCTGATTGCCGAAGAATTGATGCTTTTGAATTATGGTGCTGGAGGAGACTCTTGAGAGTCCCATGGACTGCAAGAAGATCAAACCTATCCATTCTGAAGGAAATCAGCCCTGGGTGCTCACTGGAAGGACAGATCCTGAAGCTGAGGCTCCAATACTTTGGCCACCTCATGAGAAGAGAAGACTCCCTGGAAAAGACCCTGATGTTGGGAAAGACAGAAGAAGAAGGGGACGACAGAGGACGAGATGGTTGGACAGTGTTCTCGAAGCCACCAACAAGAGTCTGACCAAACTGCGGGAGGCAGTGGAAGACAGGAGTGCCTGGTGTGCTCTGGTCCATGGGGTCATGAAGAGTAGGCAGGGGACCCATTCTGAAGGCAAGAAAAGTAACTTGCAAGAGCTAATGTTAGAGTTTTATAGTCAACGAAAAAGGAAGCATTGTGGAAAATTGGTCTGAAAAGTGAAGACCTGAGAGGGGTGACACTGAGTAAGAAATCTGCCAAAATACAGATAAATAGGGACAAACTTTAGTGCTAGACACTTTCTAAAGTTGATTTTGGGGGTGGGGTGGGGAATTACTTTCTTGGTATAATAATTCCCTCTGATTACAAGTTTAACCTATCCATCACAATGAAATTCTCCCACTGCCCACATTGGTGTTTGCCCTCCCCTGCCCTCGTCACTTGACTATGGCAAGCTCTGAGACTTTACTTTTGTTTTCAGCAAACGCTTCATCTGCAACGTTATTTGATGCCAGATTGCCAAGGTGTCAGCAAGTGCTTCCTACTTCAATTCATGCCACCTCATACAGAGGTGGAAGAACTGATGCAAATAGCGTCACACTCCCCTTGAGACTACTCAATCAATCAATCAATCAATAACCTTTATTAGGCATGACAAGTTCAGAAGCTTCAGAACAAAACCTTGAGACTATTCATTCCATTCCTTTCCGTGGTAGAAAAGGGTGCTCCACTGAGGAAGTGGAGCCCTTTGCCATTATGTCCCTCTTTTCCTGCCCTAGGTAATCTTGGTGGGCCCCTTGAGATGGGGAATGTGTGGTGAGAGCCCTGCAAATGTTCTTTTGCTTGCTCACTCGAAATATATGCAAAGCATAAGTACTGAACAGCTTTGGTGTAAACAAGATCAACCTGACAGATGAAAATTTTTACTGCAGTATCTCCATGAGATTCTTCATTGAATGAGATGAGATCTTCATTGAGAATTTTCTGATAGTGTTGCCACCATACATTTCTGATTTGGATGCAATCCAAACCCTAAAGGATGCAGACAATGGTCTCCATATGTACCGGTACATCCTGGACTACTTCTTGTTTACTTCTATATTTCATGAAATATAGTTACCCTATGCCCCTGACTCCTTTATGTTTAAAAAACCTTTAGTGTAGCATTGTTTGGTGGCCAATGTTTAAGAAATAAAGGTCTCAAGTCTCTGTGCACATACCAAGTAGCATAGTGCTCTGGAATATGTCATTCTTCTTGTGTTTAGATTATTACCTTCTGTTTCATGGTCTTTCCATGCTAATGCTGCAAACTTTTGAAGATGATATTTTAACAGTTTTTATTTATATTGAAACATCCAGCTCTAAAAACTAGCTAATCCAAATCAATTATGGATGAACCGTGTCCTAGCAACACAGAGCAGGGAGTTATTCCAAGCGATTATGACAAAACTCCCTTTTTCAATAATGTAGAAAAACACAAGATGGAGAATCACCAATGTGAGGGCGTTCACTGGCACTGGACTGTTTGCAGCTGCCTTATAGCACAATGCTACACATCTCTACTCAGGGAATTGCTCCCTATAAACCTTAAAAGCCATGTTAACGAACAGCATTTCATGTTACCTTCCTGTGTGACCATTGTAGTGTACTTAAAAATTAATACATATTTGAAATTTGAAACACGCAGGGCAAAGGTAACTTTCCACAACAAGTGGTTGGGGATAAATGCATCAAAATACAGCATTTCTCAAGAAACTATAAGCAAAGTGTGGAATGTGGCTAACAACATGCTTACATGACTTCATAAACTAGTAATGGGACCGCGCTGCTTACAAAGTAAACTGGAGTGTGTGCACAGCCAAATCTCCCCCTCCTCTCTTGATCGCATCTGCTCCCCAGTTGTAATCTCTTCTGCAAAGGGCTGAAACATCATTTCACCACAGTCTCCCCCCCCCCCCCCGGAGGCGGAGGGAGTAATGAGAAAGAGTGATGTGGGTATCCCTGTACCGTAAATTGAGAGGGTTGGCTTTCTTTGTCTGCAAAGGAATTGCAGCCAGTCCCACTGAAATTAGGGAGGCAAGCCAGGTGACAGGGTGACAGCACTTCTGACCGTCCACCCTCTGCAGCTTCCATTCTTCCCTCCCAGGAGTGTGGACACTTTTCTTCCCTCTCCACTGTCCTTATCTCGTTCTTCCTTTGCGCTTGGAACACATGGATTCCTCTCACTGAGTGTTTGAAGGTTCCCTTCAGCAAGAAGCAACGTTTTTGTATTTTTAACAGCTGCACAACTGGCAGAAATTCAACAGCAGAGTCTACAATGTTAGGCCAATACTGTACTAATGGGTTTTTTGTGTCCTCCTTTGTTATCGTCTTCAGTGATACATATTTTCTTTTCCGGCAACACATAAGGAACCACCCTACTTAAGACTTTGTTTGTTCTGAATATTGAAACCTGAAGAAAGGGACAGTTCATAAGCTTGTGTACAATTGTTTTTAATGACTAGCAACGCCAATACTATTATTTGTATTTCTCAATCTTAGAACCCAACATGAAAACAAAGGGGCATTGTATGTGCTTTTGTTAATTTCACCATTCATTCCAGCAGGACTTGTATAGGAAGAATTGCCAGTGGATTCTGCTTATGGTGGGTTAGAACGTAGCTTTCAAATTCTTTGTATGCAATACTTCACACATACCAACTGGAGCTGAGCCTGGAAAGGTTAACTTGAGTGCTGGTAAATAATCCTCCTTTGATTTAAGGGTTATAAATGATGGATTGAAAAAAAACGTAATATCATAAAAGCAGTGAAATTAAATTTACTGCACTGTAGCAAACGGAAGGCTTTCCTGCTGTTCTTGGACTTGCTCCAGTCCCTTCAATTTAATCTCCAATAGGATATGATTGATTCTACATTAGAAGAATTAAAGAACAATTCCTCTTGAAAGACGGATAACTTTCCCCCTCCTCCTATAACATAGCCTCTTAAATCATGTAATACCCAACTAATTATGGGAAAGCAAACAAAAATTCTGGATATCAAATGCTTCTCCCATGGAAGGAATCATAGATTTTGATGCTGCCATTCTGTATCCACTTACTTGGGAGTAATCTAATTGACCTCAAGGTAGACATGCATTTGTTTGCACTGTACATGTCAGAATTATATTTACAGTGGTACCTCAGTTTACAAACTTAATTCGTTCTGGAAGTCCGTTCTCAAACCAAAGCATTCTTAAACCGAAGTGTGCTTTCCCTACTGAGGCCCCCCGCCACAAGTGTCCTTCCACCGTTCAGCTTCCGTTCGGCTTCTGGGGCAAAGTTTTGTGGAGTTTGTTCACCGAATAGTTCATTAACAGGGTTGTTCATAGTCAGACGTACCACTGTATTGAGAAATTATAATGAATAGTGATTTGTTCTTTTCTTTTGCTGCCAAGATTGTAGTGCATATGAAAACAACTGGGCCAATAAGATTGTTCTGCATCTCATTAACTTTGAAATTATCCAGCTTTTATTTGGTGATCATAAATTGTTTGAACCTCACAGGATAGGAATAGTCCTTCAAATAACGTTTTGAGTCCTGTAATTGGATTCAGTTGCAGTGGATGCAATAGGATGTTAAATAATTTTATACAACATCCTTACCTAACTGCACAATGGACTAGTTTGTCTCTTCTGAGATTGCCAAAGTTGCTCTTTTTATATAAAATCAGCAATGTCTGTTTGCCTTCGTTTGATGCTACTCATTGTATGTGATCTGTGTGTGCTTAGCTGTCATACTCAGCTACAAAAAGCAAGACACAGTCTTTTTCAGGGTCTACACACATTTCATATTGGTTTTTTACTTTCATTTCTATTAGCAGCAATGGCTTTGTAGCTACATCTAGGCAAGTCCCGTTGAGGGAGAAATCTTAACTGAACAGCAACTAACAAGGTCTCTTGAGACATATATATTCAGGTGAGCAATTTTTCACTCTCAAGGTAAGAGAACACATTTTCCAAAGGCATAGTCAAATTGATTTAAAAGCACCTTTTTCAGGTGATGCTTACTGCAGCCTATATTCTCCAAAGAAAGCAAGACCACTGCACATGGTACACCTGTACAAAGAGGGCCTAGATAGTCTGTATCACTAGTTCCTGAACTTTTTGGCCTTTACAGAAATACTCTTACCTACTGTGTGCCTCTAGCTTCCCCTCACTTGCAAGCATCTATATGAACAGCCATCTTCCTGCAATACCATGTGCACAAATCCTCTTCGATCAGGCATAGGCAAACTCGGCCCTCCAGATGTTTTGGGACTACAACTCCCATGATCCCTAGCTAACAGGACCAGTGGTCAGGGATGATGGGAATTGTAGTCCCAAAACATCTGGAAGGCCTAGTTTGCCTATGCCTGTCTTAGATAAACATCTCTGTTGCAGTGATGGGCTGTATCCAATGCTAGTCCTACTTAGAGGAGGCTCATTGGAATTAGAATGGTAGAATTGGAAGGGACCCCAAGGGTCATCTAGTCCACCCCCTGCAATGCAGGAATCTCAACGATGAAGTCATGACCATTAACCTCAATATGTCTAGGGCTAGCATTGGATACAGCCCAATGAATTTATACAGGCATCCCCCCACTTACACATGATCAACTCACATTTGACCATGTATCCGCAGTGCTGGGAAGTAAATAGATTCAAACCAGGAAATTGTGGGGGAGAGCTGGTGAGTCCTTGTGGCTTGTGAGGACAACCCTTCACAGAGCCAGTGTGGGGGCAGAGGAAGCTCCAAAAAGACTGCAGGCACAGCGAGGCTTTTTTTAGGCTGCTCAGCCTCCCTGCCTAGCAGCTGACATGCACAAGTAGCGCAGAAGCAGCCACCACTTTTCCATGCATTCCACAGCCTCCAGCCGGCTTAGAAAGACAATCATGTGGAAAGAAAAGACTCTATGAGAAAAGCTGAAAATTGTTCATGTTATATTTGTTAACCGATATGCTAAATATATTATAGTGCCTGTCCGAAACTACTGAACTTTCATCACCCAAGAGTAACAGCGAGTTATGGGGACAGATTCAGGCGTCCCTAAAATATGATTTAGCAAAGGATGTTTGTGTCCTTCAGAGTACAGTACTGTTAAATGTCACTGGGAAGAATGTAGGAGGCCAAGCAACATGGCAGGGGGAATGAAGATGCATTCTGAAGGCTTTGATAAGAAACATATTTGACTGCAGCAAAGCAGACAGCACTTATCAATCTGCGCAAGCAGATCTGACAGGCTTGACAAAAATAGCCTTTCACATTTCCTTGGCTAGGAAATAGGCTAGACTGTGAATCATGGATTTTATTGGCTGCATACATTTAAAAAAAATTCCCTGCTTATAGTTGTATCTGTACTTTCAAAAAACCTTTGGGCAAAGTGCCTCACCAAAGGCTTCTGTGGAATCTTATCAGTCATGGCATAAGAGGCAAAGTTCTCTTGGGGATCAGGGCCTAGTAAAGTAACAGGAAGCAGAGAGTGTGGAATATGGGATAGTTCAGTGGGTAGAGCATGAGACTCTTCATCTCAGGGTTGTGGGTTCGAACACATTGGGTAAAAGATTCCTGCATTGCAGGAGTTGGGACTAGATGACCTTCACAGTCTCTTCCAACTCTACAACTCTATGATTCTGTGCGGAGGAATAAATGGAGAGTGGAGGGATATAGAAAGTAGAGTCCCTCAAGGATCAGTTTGGGACCTGTGCTTTAACTTGTCCATAAATGATCTAGAGTTAGGGTTGAGCAGTGAGGACCCCAAGTATGTTGATGTTCCTAAATTGTTCAGGGATTAAAATTGTTCAAGGACCAAAAGGACCTCTCAAAACTCAGTGAATGGGCAATAAAATGGCAAATGCTACTCAGTGTTAACAAGTGTAAAATGATGCACACTGGTGCAAAAATCCTAATTTCACATACATGCTAAACTGGTGAACTGGTGGTGACTGACCAGAGTGAAACCTTGGGGTCAATGAAGATGTCGACTCAACATGCAGGAGCTGTGAAAAAGGCAGATTCCATGCTAACTATCATTAGGAAAGGAACTGTATATGAAACTGCTGCTATCATTATACAAATATATGGTGTGACTGCATTTGGAATACAGTAAGCCCGTAACTTATGCACATTTAACTTGTGTGCATTCAGCTTTATGTGCATGGCAAAAAAAGTAGAAAATGACTTTGGCAATCCCACCCACCATTGAACCCAATGTGTTTTCACTATACACAATTTTGGCTTTAGGTGTGATCCCTGGAACATAACCCTATGTTGTGGGCTTGCTGTACTGTGTACAGTTCTGGTTGCCTCATCTCAAAAAAGACATTGTAGTCGGAAATGGTTCACCGAAGGGCAAATAAAATGATCAAGAGGATGGAGAAATTTCCCTGTGAAGAAAGGTTATAGCATTTGGGGCTTTTTACTTTAGAGAAAAGACAAATAAGAGGTGCCATGACAGAAGTATATATACAATTATGCCTGGCATAGAGAAAGTGGATAGAGAAAAATTTTTCGCCCTCTCTCGTAATTCTAGCACTCATGGACATCATGTGTATCCGAATGTTGGAAGAGTCAGAACTTGCCAAATACTTAATAACTATGGAATTTGCTTCCACAAGAGGAAAGGTTGAGGAAAAATGCTTTCAGTTCTAACGTTTTTCTCTTACTGTGAGGGTTTCAGGCCAAAGGAGAGAATCAAATCCACTCCCCAACTCCCCCTTTTTAAGTTGAGTTTCACCCAAGTAAGCATTTCCCTAGAACAGGCTTCTTCAAACTCGGCCCTCCAGATGTTTTGAGACTACAATTCCCACCATCCCTCACCACTGGTCCTGCTAGCTAGGGATCATGGGACTTGTAGGCCAAAAACATCTGGAGGGCCGAGTTTGAAGAAGCCTTGCCCTAGAAGATTGGTTCCCCTTCCTCCATCTCCAACCTTTTCAACAGAAAAACTTTTAGTCTCTTCCTCACCCACTTGCTAGAGCAGGGAGGACCTGTTGCCACAACTGCCAACCAGTCAGTTTTGCTGGAGGCTGATCCTGAAACAAATCTCCCCTATGACCATTATGACTCTGTGCTTTTTCCTCTCATGTGGAGGGCAGTTTCTCAGCTAAATAAGCATGGCTGCGCCTGAACCAGCCTTATATGTATAAGAGATTTGGAACAAAAATCTCCTTAGGTTATATATCTGGCCCTCCATTCCCAGTGTGCTCATCCTCGTTTTTCTTCTCTGTTTTTAATGTGAAGTTTTATGCCAGAAAGGTTGTTTTCAGTTTTGGTTTCACTTGTTTCTGTTAGAAAAAAAGACTGCTAGCATGAAACAGTTCAGAGACTATTTAGATAAAGTATGTTAAACAAAAACCTGACTGGTTTTTTGAGGTGGGGTGCTGCTGTTGCCTATACATTCCTTCATAGCCAGAATTGACTCAGCAAGAGGGTGTGTGTGTGTGTGTGTGTGTGTGTTTTAAATCCCTGCACATACTGTATATTTTTGGTTTGACTTGTTGAAAAGGCTGCAAATTCTTCACTATAACTTTGACTTACAGACTCTTCCTTGAAAGACACAAACAGATAGCTCCATAGCCCAGTTTAAAACATATTAATCCTCATTAATATGTATAACATTCAGCCCGTGTCTTTCAGTTTACATTAAAGCAGGTTCTGTAACGTTAATGTATGTATCAGTACATATTTATCCTTTTCTTTTACAGTACAGCATATTTGTAAGTATCAGTAGTTCTGACATGTAAAATACAGTAGTTTCTTTGCTCTTCTTGCTCTCAGTGCTGAGGAATGCCCAACATGCTCCTCTGCCAAAATAAGAATGATCTGATTAACAGTATTGTTGCTTGACTGGAGCTGGCATTCTGGGACAGATAAAATATATATCCTGTAACTAGTTTGCAAGGCGTCTGGTTTGGGTTTCAACTGTCCTGGTATTGCGATTTTCAAACAACACAACTCTGAAGAGTTCCTCGGAAGCTTATCAGGGGCTCTTAAATGAAAAGATGGGGAATGGTGGGCAAAATCCACAAAGTGCAACCACATACTGGGGGTATCTGCTGGAGTTTAACAGCAGTTTCTGGGGCAAAAATGAAGCCCAAGAGGCTGGCTGTGTGTGTAATGTATGCTAGAAACCGCTTCACAGAAACCGCTGCTGCACCCAAGGGATTTATGTCAAACTAGTATCATGAAGCCCGTTCAGTAAACGGGCGCTAGAATGTGTGAGAGGAGCGACACCTCTTTATTGAGGCTTTCCCTGACTGTCAACTGAGGCGGGGGGAGGAGAGAACGCATGCGTGGCCGATGGCCCGACCAACCGACCCACTGACTGACTGCTGAGGTAACCCAAGCGCCGCCAACGGCCTTCCAGCTCCTGCTGCGGAGGCGCAGGCACGTCAAGCGGGTGGGTGGGGAAGGAGAGCGGCGGCGGCGGCCGTGTGAGGCACGGCACGGTGGGACCCGGCCGGGGAACCTCGGTGAGAGCGAGTTGCCATGCCCACCAACTTCACGGTGGTGCCCGTGGAGGCACTCGGCGGCAGCGAAGAGGGCCCCGGCGCGTTCCCCTGAGACCCGCGACGGCGGCTTTCTGTCCCCTCTCACAGCAGCGTCCGGCTCCCGCTTTCCTCGCGCCCGCTCGTATTTGCTGGTCAGCAGCACGCCAACCGCTCAAGACCTGAGCCGGGTGGCAATGTGAGAGGGGAGTGCGAGGGTGAGCGGCGGTTGGCAGAGGGGGGGTGGGGAGAGCGTGTGTGTGCGCGCGTGCAGTCTCTGCTGTCCAATCCCTGTGTCCCTGGGGCACATGCGCATTAGCGTGGAAAACGGGACACACGGAATCTGGACGCAGAGACACAGGGACTTTATTATATAGGATGTACTGTATAGGCATTCTTCAGCAGACAATTTGATGCAGAAACGGTTTCTGAATGTAGGAAATTTGAAAGCTAACCTTCATGTATATTAGCTTTATGTAAAAAAACAATGCCTTATAAAATAGGATGGTCGCTTTCTTACACTGTATTGATCATGTAGACCATGTGACAAGCTCTATCCTTGACGACTCTCTGTGTGCATCAGTAATCTATACCACTTCCTGCATGTGATAGATAGTGGGACCATGAAATCTTATGCTGCAGCAAATTGGTTTGTCTTTAAGGCCCCACAGGACTTAAGGCCCCCACCCTACTGCTGCGCCTTTCGGGGGTGGGGGCTGTGTTGCTGTTACATACTCATATAACTTTCCTTTTGGAATAAAAATCAATATGGATATTTCCTTTCATCATACTGTTTTTTTGTTTTTACTGTTCCACAGTCATTATTCCAAAGCATTTCTGTGAAGGAAAAAGTCTAGTTTGGAACCAGTCCACAGATGTTCTCATCCAAATAGTCTTTCTTGCTCCTGATCTTTTTTCTTTGTTAAGTTTCCAGCATTTTTTCCTAACATTAACATCTTCCTTCCTTCTTTGTTCCAGGAATCTGAATTTTTGACTTTGGAATTTGATGAGAGCAAATTGAATCAAATGATGAGGAAGCTTTCGGAGATTGAAGACAGCATTACTTCTCTGACTCAATCAAACTAGCTTTTGAGTTAAAACTGTGTATGGCACAAAATATGTTTCAATTCCTGTTAATTCCTTTGGTTGGTCATCATGCTTGTTGTGAAATATTTTAGTTCATTCTTCTGTCATGTAAGAATTGAAATAAAGATGACAAAAAAGTAACTCAGGAAAAACATGCATAGACGCTTGCAAAGATCATTCCACCCATTAAAACAAAAGAATGTAATTGGATTAAAATAGAGTTAATAGCAGAGCCCTGCAGAACAACAGGAGGTATTGCTATTATTCACTTTTTTTTATCCAGCAGTTGAGACCAGAAGAGAGCTCCCTTGCCTCAAATGAGAACAAAAAAATTCCTTCCAGTAGCACCTTAAGGTAAAGGTAAAGGGACCCCTGACCATTAGGTCCAGTCGTGACGACTCTGGGGTTGCGGCGCTCATCTCGCATTATTGGCCAAGGGAGCTGCCATACAGCTTCCAGGTCATGTGGCCAGCATGACAAAGCTGCTTCTGGCGAACCAGAGCAGCACACGGAAACGCTGTTTACCTTCCCGCTATAGCGGTACCTATTTATCTACTTGCACTTTGACGTGCTTTCGAAGTTCTAGGTTGGCAGGAGCCAAGTTTGTCATTGGTATGAGCTTTCGTGACAAACTTAGTTGGTCTCCAAGGTGCTACTGGGAGGAATTTTTTTAATTTTGTTTCAACTACGGCAGACCTGTAACTCAAATGAGAACGAATGTGAAAGTGAAAAGAATGGAAAGTTATACGTAGAGTCGGTATTCGGGAACGAAGACAAGAATCCTGGTTCAGATGTGAAGACCACTTCAGACACTTCTCTTAAGCTGGCACTGCAGCTTGCATGGCAAAAGGGCAGGTGCATACCCCATTGTTGCACATAATATGTGGCACAGGTACTCTAAACAGGCCTTCGTGTGTGCATTCTGGCTCAATTTCTAAAAACACTCAAGCTCCCCCTTCTTTGGGGGGAAGAGTTGTGTGGCTTAGACCAATGCACAGATTGGTCCGGGGGGGGGGGGGCGGCTAGTTACATTATGTGCCAGTGAGGCCTAGGCCTAGTCCTCTCTCCAGTGAGTTGTGGCAGTGGCTGCTATATGACAATAGCCCAGGAGAAAATTCCCAGTAGTAAATTCCTACCGTATATTATTTCCCTTCATATTCAGCAGCAATTTGTTTGTATACACAAAGAGTTCATAATTGGAAACCATTGTCAGACTGTCAGACCCTATCAGGGAAATTAAGCATGAGTGTATTTTGGCTACTTCAAGCACAATGTATGAAAGTTCAAAACCCCATGCTTGAAATTATTATCCAGTCATTTGAAAAGCCCAAATAGGTGTAATTTCAGATGGAGAGCAAATTAAAGCAGAAAGACTTTTCAGCATGAACTGTTACATCTGTAGAGCAATGCCTCGTGGTATTTTACAGTGCATATTGAAAATGTAAAGAGTAGGGCAAAATATTAAAGTGACATGCATATATGAACTCCAGAACCTCTCAGGGGTTACAGTATTGTTGCTTGCTTTCTGCGGATGGATTTGATGGTGGGGGTTTGGGGGGGGGGTTCCTTTGGCTGGGTTGCTATTGGGATTTTTCTTCCCCCTCCTTTGAGAACATCCTTAAATATTTTAACTAATTTATTCAGCATGTCAAGTGGCATTTCACCTTGGCATTGGCTTCCTTACAAGGTTCAAATTGCTCCCATTTCTCTGTGGGGCTATCTGCCTCAAGAGGAGAACTGGTTCTTGCCCAGGACCCCCATGTGTGGCCCCATTCCTGCTTTTTCTGACAGTAGTGTGAGAAATAATTTGATGCTAGGTCCTAGTTCTCTTGCCCCTTCCTCCACATTTTAAATAATATTTTAAACAAAAAAACAAAACATTGCTTATGGGGCAGCCGGAAATACATCTCTTCCCAGAAAACCTGGTTTTCCGAAGGACTACTCCTGGATACCAAACCACAGTTTGATCCTGGTTTCATTGTCATGAACACGATGTGATGGTTAGTGGGAACATCTGCTCCTACTCTACTGTCCTTCTTTGCCCACAAGAGAGGAAGAGAGTGAAAAATTCGCTTTCACATTGGAGCAGCCTGCAGTTCCACATTATGCACAAGCTCAGGAACTAACCCAATTTAGTTTAATCCCTGGTTTATATCATGGGTGAGGAATCTTTATCAAACCTGAGGGTTGGAATCCACCGGGAGCAACCTTACTGGAGCCGCATGGCAATAGTATATGGGTCCAAAAGCAAAGAGTAAGGTGGGTCGAAAGATGTGACTCTTATCTTTATCTATGATAGACTTCAGTCCAGCCATGCAAAAGTCAGCAGTTTCTAATCACACACACACACACACCTCCAGGCAAGCAAGAGGCATTATAGACAAGATAGAGAAGCTTAGATTAACCCCACCCCCCCAGGCATGAGATCCTACACCTTTGATTTAGGTGATGGACTGAATTGGTCCAGGAAGTGGGGCAATGCCTTGTGAAATCCCAGGAACTAAATGACGTGATGAGTAGAATTTCTAGTTTTTCAGGCATAGCTCCTTGGTCTTCCTCATAAGCAGCAAAATAAACAATGCAACATAATAAATGGTGTGGGTTTCCTTAATCTGCACAAATTAGACAAGATTTAAGGTCCTCCCTCCCATACATACATACATACATACACATCGGACAGAATATAAGGAACCAAGCAGCACACATTCCACCTCTTAATCGCATCCCTAGAAAACACATGCTGCTTCGTCATAGGACAAGTGCACGATATGCCAAGAGTGCCCACATGGGCCCCACGTGAGCAGATGTCCTTGCAAGCCAAGCCCTCAACTGGGCCAAGTATCTGAAGGCACCTTCCCCGTCTCATTTACTTCTCCCTTCAGCATCACAACGATGTCTGGCCTCCTGTCATGCAATGATGTTTTATTTCTGTTGCCACGTTTTTTGTAATATTAATGGTTGGTGATATGTGATCTTGCCTAACGAGTCAAGAACACTAAAACCACGATCCAACTGCCAAGCCACTTGTGACCTTTGATCACAGAATCATAGAATTGTAGTGAATAATACGGAATGCTCAAATATAAATTGGACAGGAATTGTTTTTTGAACTGAAGGACACAGTTTAAATGAGCTACATCATGTCAAATTCTTCAGTGAAACCAGTGGATGGAGCAGTCTGGTGTAAATGAAAGTTGCAAAGAAACTCAAGGCAGGTGTCAGGAAGTAGTATTTTACACACTACAAAACTATATGAAATAGCTGACCAGAGGTTTGCTGAGGCAGGAAAGTCCAAATCATTTTAGGAAAAAAATGGATGATATCATGAAGTAACTGAAAAATATTTCTATAAGTCATAGAATCACAGTTGGGGGGGAACCCTGAGGGTCATCCAGCCCAACCCCCTGCAATGCAAAAATCTCACCTAAAACGCCCCTGGCAATTGGTCATCCAACCTCTGCTTAAAAACCTACAAGGAAGGAGAGTCCACAACCTTCCAAGGGAGACCATTCCACTGGTTGAACAGTTATTACTGTCAGAAAGTTCTCCCTGAAGTTTAGTCGGAATCTCCTTTCTTGTAGCTTGAAGCCCTTGGTTTGG
The DNA here is from genome assembly GCF_965207765.1 of Zootoca vivipara. Classification (NCBI taxonomy): domain Eukaryota; kingdom Metazoa; phylum Chordata; class Lepidosauria; order Squamata; family Lacertidae; genus Zootoca; species Zootoca vivipara. The sequence goes on from NC_142586.1 coordinate 1,947,567, forward strand.
GTCCTAGCCTCCAGAGCAGGAGAAAGCAAGCTTGCGCCAACTTCTATGTGACAGCCCTTGAGATATTTGAAAATGGCTATATTTGAAGATGGTGGCTGGGGCAACCCAGTCAGATAGGTGGGGTGAGTACTATTATTCAACCAGACCTTTGGTTGATTGACATCCTATGCCCTTTTAAAACGTTTTGGCGGGGAATGATTACCGTAGGTTGTTTTTGTTTTTATTATGTATTTTGTGGTTTTCTTTTTTTCTTTTTCCCTTTATCCTGTGAACTCCCCTGAGACCTGCAGGTATAGGTCGGTATACAAATTTAATAAATAATAAAATAAATCATCATCTTCATCATATCCTCTCAGTCTTGACTTTTCCAGCCTAAACATACTTGACTCCCTCAACTGTTCTTCATAAGGTTGGTTTCCAGGCCCTTGATCATCTTGGTTGCCTTCCTCTTCACATGTTCCAGCTTGCAACATCCTTCTTAAATTGTGGTGCCCAGAACTGGACACAGGACTGCAGGTTTGGTCTCACCAAGGCATCATATCTGTGCAGGAGGCATGGGGAGTAACTAACAAACAAAACCTGAGGCCTTTGGTTTAAAGTAACCATTTTGGCATTCTGCTTGCAAGTTTGCTTTGTTTTTAATGTAAAAACTCAATTAAATATTGAGATATACGAATGACATTTGTTATGTCTGTTCAGCACACAATTTTAAGTTTCAAGTCTGAATACCAGCTTATCACCAAAATCCCCATCTGCAAAGCAGTAAGGGAAATGCAAAATAGATTTTATATTAAGTGCTAAAATAGATTTTATATTAAGTGCCAACAGTCTGGTTCCTTTCAGTTCAAGTGAAAGCCTCTCTTCTGCATAGGTATGACTTCTTGTAAAAATTCCCTCAGCTCTGCCAGTCTAGATTTCTGAAATGCTGCCTTGGAAGTAGGTACTGGACTTCAGCATCTTGAGCAACCTACATTTTTCTTCCAATACCTCACTGCTACCTTATTTGTACTTTTTCTTGTGTTGCATACCAGCCTATCTACAGGGCACGTGATGTCTGCAACCTTTGTACCAGGCTGACACGGTAACTAGATTCTGCACCATCACACTGTCAGTTAAGCATTCAAACCAGTTTCTTTCTGGTGGTCATTGTTCATAGCTGAATAGTGGGTTCAGCACCTCTTTCCAGAAAGTTAGTAATTGTGATAATACAAGAAAATACAATATGCCACATAAGCCACCTCCAAAATTGCTTGTTTACTGCAATTGATATGTTGCCTTCTGGTGGTGCTCTAAGAATGAAGGCTGTAATCAAAGCTATAAACGCTGTAATTTAGCTTTACAGAAAATTACAGTTCCTGTTAAAGAAACTATGCACTACAGTGATTTGACGTGCATATATTAATTAGATGGGTTTCTGGACACACTTAAATGCCATGTTATATGTATAAGCATCTAGTTTTTGCCAAGCACTAACATAGAATACCTTCACAGTTTAAACTGTTTTTCTGAACTGTTCGTGCAGTTAGGCTGCTTTCATCCTGTAAACAGCTTAACTCTGTTCAGGATTGTAACCTTAGTTTTTCTCTCCTACCAGCTTTTTGTGGCAGTTCAAAATAATCTGCTTTGTTTTTAATCTGCTTCCATTGACAGCTGTATTGAACAGTATCATTTACTTCTGATTTACGCAGATAAAGTTGAATGCAAGGGGTTGGAGGGGAAACCCTCTTATTTTACTACAAAGTTTGTGTGTTAAAATATTAGGGGCTCTATTCTTCTTCTCCCCCGCCCCATTTGTTGGTCTGAAGCTTAGAAATTTCAGCCAAAACCTTTGTAATCTTCAACTTTGTCCTTCCTTGACTATATCAACTTTTCCGCAGCTAAAATCATCCCATAGTTTATTCACCCAACATGGCACTTTGTTGACTGCTACCTTGCCTCTTCTTGTCCTCAATATTAGGCATGGAAATGGCCCTGGAACATGTTCACCTTGAGCTGTTCTGTGGCTGATATTGGCCATGGGAACATATGCACCATCTTTTGTTATCAATGGATTTCACAGGCATAACACAGTTACAAGAATAATTTTCCAGCTATGAGTTTGGGTTTGGGGGCTAATAATAATGTAAAGAATGTTAGTCATACTCAGAGAAGGCAACTAAAGTCCATTCATTTCACTGTGTCTACTCTGAGTAGAATTGAGTTGGATACAACTCACTGCCTACTCTTTTAGTCTTCTAGGATGTTCTGCTCTGCCTGCAAGATGACTTTCTGTTTTCTGCCCTTTTCCCTAATGCATTTTATTTCCTATTTTTTGAAGCATAAATTTTTATCTGTTAGTGGAATGTAGTTGCTTTAAAACTCTGGATTTTTGAAAGCAAATATTAAAAGTACTGGTACACAATTATCACTGCTTCACTGTGAGGGGTTTTTTATTACTTGAATAAAAAATAAATCCTAAATGCCTCTTGGATTGCTAACAGGAAACATTAAAGCATATCCTTTTGACTGATGGATCTAATGCATTTCCCCTAGTTTACACTTGTTTATTTCTTGAACTTTCCTCCGCTTCCCCGCCTGCCTGCCCCAACCACTTCCAGGCATTTTTGTGTTAGTGTGTTTTAAATATTTAGAAAGAGTAGCTTAATTTAGCTGAGGGGAGTTACAGTCATTTCTAATGAGAGCCTTTTAAGGATATAGTTTCATGGGAGAAACAGGAAGATTCTGGGGTGGCTCAGTGATCCTTCCCAACCAGTTGGTGGAACTAATTCACTTTCACAAGCTTTATAATGCAGAAGTCATGTGGATGGTTCTGAGATGGTTCTGCAATGCCAGAGGAGAGAAAAGATGACAGTAACTCAAAACAACTGACTTCAACAGACATTAAGGAGAAATGCAGTATTTAGGGTGTGTATCTCACTGACGTTTTCCTACATAAATCAGAGGCCATAAACTTCTAAATAAAAGATGTCAGGGCAAACAGGGAATATCTATCATTTTCGTGCTCTAAGTGTGAACTCTTGGAGGCATTTGGCAGTTGGAAGCGTTGCTGGACTAGAGGATCTGACAGGGTACCTCATCATGTGGGGTGGCTCCTGACTGAGGCTTCCCTAAAGCATTCTTCACAGTTTCTCCTGTGATTGTTACCTTTTGAAACCGTGGACTTGGGTGTTTCAACCAGCTTTCTGTTTCGCAAAGATGGAATGTAAAAACAACGAACAGGGAGTAGTTCGAGCTGAAATAATATTGAGAGGGGAAAAGCTGGCCAGTTTTGTGGAAAACATTCTTCATTGCCATTACCGCTCCCTGCTCAGGCTGCATAGAATCACTTCAAGTGAGAGAGATAGAATCATAGAATCATAGAATCATAGAGTTGGAAGAGACCACAAGGGCCATCCAGTCCAACCCCCTGCCAAGCAGGAAACACCATCAAAGCATTCTTGACAGATGGCTGTCAAGCCTCTGCTTAAAGACCTCCAAAGAAGGAGACTCCACCACACTCCTTGGCAGCAAATTCCACTGCCGAACAGCTCTTACTGTCAGGAAGTTCTTCCTAATGTTTAGGTGGAATTTTCTTTCTTGTAGTTTGAATCCGTTGCTCCGTGTCCGCTTCTCTGGAGCAGCAGAAAACAACCTTTCTCCCTCCTTTATATGACATCCTTTAATATATTTGAACATTGTTATCATATCACCCCTTAACCTTCTCTTCTCCAGGCTAAACATACCCAGCTCCCTAAGCCGTTCCTCATAAGGCATCGTTTCCAGGCCTTTGACCATTTTGGTTGCCCTCTTCTGGACACGTTCCAGCTTATCAGTATCCTTCTTGAACTGTGGTGCCCAGAACTGGACACAGTACTCCAGGTGAGGTCTGACCAGAGCAGAATACAGTGGTACTATTACTTTCCTTGATCTAGATGCTATACTCCTATTGATGCAGCCCAGAATTGCATTGGCTTTTTTAGCTGCTGCATCACACTGCTGACTCATGTCAAGTTTGTGGTCAACCAAAACTCCTAGATCCTTTTCACATGTACTGCTCTCAAGCCAGGTGTCTCCCATCCTGTATTTCTGCCTTTCATTTTTTTTGCCCAAGTGTAGTATAGTACTTTACATTTCTCCTTGTTAAAATTCATCTTGTTTGCTTTGGCCCAGTTGTCTGGGCCCAGATGAGCTATCTTTTTATCCCTCTGCTATATTCAAAATCAGTATGCCTAAATGGTCCTTTTATCCATTTTATTTGCATAGGAGTAAGAACATAAGAACCAGGTGTGCCAGCTTGACCCCATGACCATGGGTGCCAGGGGTTGTGGGTGCCCAGCCCCTTCATGTGGAATTTGGTGGGTGCTCAGGCACCCAGGACCCCAGGGAGTTGGCACCTATGATAAGAACTCTGTTGGCCTAGGTCCATCTAGTCCAGTATCCTGTTTCCCCCGCTAACCATTTGGATGCTACTGGGTAGCCCACAAGCAAGACTGGCTCCCCACTAACTGGTGTTCAGTGACCTGTTTCCTGGATATGGTGTTTCCAATTGGCTGTCATGGGTAGACTGCTCCTTAAATTTCTCTAATTAAACAGAGCACTTCATTTTGTCAGCCTTGCATTTATTCCCAACCAATTTCATTTGGGAACCCTAAATTCTAGTGGTATGGTCAGGGTAGGGTCAGAGAGAGAGAAGCAGTTTTCTATCCATTCTCCCCACCATTGGTAAGAGACTGTGGGAGCTTATAAGCTTGCTAACAACATCTTATTCTGTTCTACATCATTATTTGAATTCTTATAACACTTCATAAAACAGATGTTGCTTATTTTATTTTATGAGACTACAACTTCACTAATCCCTGACCACCAGGGCCTTTTTAGCCGGAACACAGTTCTGGCACCTCTCAGGTGGGTGCCATTGCCATTATAAGAGAACAAGGAATAATAATAATAATAATAATTTTTTATTTATACCCCGCCCTCCCCAGTCAAAACCGGGCTCAGGGCGGCTCACACCAACAAAATTACAACAAAACATAAAAAGCAATTAATTAAAATACAGATTAAAATACAGCATTAAAATTTAAAATGCAGCCTGATTTTAAGTAGTCCATAAATCCAAGCCATGAGGGAGGAAAACACAGGGGTCAGACTAAGTCCAACCCAAAGGCCAGGCGGAACAGCTCTGTCTTGCAGGCCCTGCGGAAAGATGACAAATCCCGCAGGGCCCTGGTCTCCTGTGAAAGAGCGTTCCACCAAGTTGGGGCCAATACTGAAAAGGCCCTGGCCCTAGTAGAGGCCAATCTAGCCACCTTATGGAAGGCATTCATGGTGAGTTCCGGCACCTATTTTTCTATAAAAATAGCACTGATAACCTCTGACTATATTGGTTGGGGCTGATGAGAGTTGGTCCAATATCTGGAGGGTGCAGCTTAGCCACCCACCATAGGGACTGACAAATTGGCTCCATCACAGCCTGTTACTATCTCTAACTTATTTCACAGGGTTATTTGGATTAAGGGGGGGGGGACTCGCTGGCTCTACCTCGAGCTCTTTGGAGGACTGATATAATTGGCATCCATCTGTCTCAAGAGACAATGGCGTGTGCCTCTGGAAGTGAAGCCAAACCGCTGCATTAGCAGAACCAAAATGATCTCCCCAGGGTGCATGTCTGGCCAGTATGTCTGGAGGTCCTGGACTGCCCAGACGACAAGGCCCCCTCTCGGCATCACTTATGTGGTCCAAAGGAAAGCAGAGCGATGTGTATGGGGTGTTAGGGGAAGGGTAGAACCTCAGGAGAGGGACACATCATGCTCATTCTGTGGTAGTTTGTCCACCTTGGTCCCCACCCTGCCCTCAGTGCTCATCTATGGCTCATAGAAACTGTCAGAATGCAACAGCGGCAACACCCTAAGGAACAGTTTCAAGTAGCTGGCTAAACTTGGTCAGAGTAGCCGATGGGTCTCAAACCCTTGGTGAGTTAGGGACTTCCCCTGCATGCTAGGACAGGCTGCAGTAGATTGAGCAGACAAGATCAATAGCGGACTGATATAAATATGATAAATAAACAATAAAAAGTGTTGGTCATTATTCTGAATGCATTAGCATATAACTCTCTCTCTCTCTCTCTCTCTCTCTCTCTCTCTATATATATATATATATATAAAACAACACACACACACTATACACACACACAAACACACACACATTACACACACTGTATATTCCTGCGTATAAGACTCCTTTTTAATCCAGGAAAATATTCTCAAAAGTCGGGGGTCGTCTTATACGCCAGGTCTTATTTCTTATGCAGCGAGTATATCCCAAACTCTATATTTTAACTGGAAAAGTTGGGGGTCGTCTTATACGCCCAGTCGTCTTATATATACGTGTGTGTGTGTGTGTGTGTGTGTGTGTGTGTGTGTGTGTATAACACCCAGTCGTCTTATATACGCCGGAATATATGGTATGTGTGTATGTACACACACATATACTGTATATGTATACATACCATATCTTTGGGGCCAGGGCTTGGCTGGCAATGGAGAAATCTGCCAAGCAGCTTTCACACTAGATTGACTCTAAGGGGAATTCATAAAGAATGACACTTTTAGCCCGTGCTGGCTGGAGGCTCTGCTTTTTTCAATATCTGCTTTCTCATATGTCTAACATCTCTCATCACTAATTGTGCCGCTCCTTTACACGTTACATAATACTGCAGTGCTGAAAAAGCTTTTGTTTGCTAAAAGGGTAGAATTTCACAACGGAGGTAAAACACACTAAGAAGGAAATGGTTATAATCTCATTCCAGTAGAAGATCCTTCTCTTTGCAATGCCTTGCCCACCCCCTTCTCCATCAGCCGTCTCTTCTCTGAAGTGGTCCTCAAGATTCTGAATACAATTGTAATTTGCACATAACAGTCTCTTCCGTGTATTAGATTTTGAAGCCCTGCCGATTAAAACAAAAAAATATATGGATCTCCAGCTTTTAAAATGCGCTGTTGCAAGCAAAGGTGTAGCAATAAGTACGCTCAAAGGAAGATATCTGGATATTAAAATGACATTGTCTTATCCCATCAGTTTCCCTTTGGAAATGTATTTGCCTGCCAGGAAATGGAAGATTCCAATGTGCAAGAGAACAAGAAGTGGAATATAGTAGAAAGAAGGGAATGACTGGGTTGGGGAATAGTCAAAGGCAGAGGAGAAAAACATTTTACATTAAGATGGGTGCAAAGGGGAGTAGCATTTGTGTGTTGGAGGGATAGCAAGGAGCAGGAATAGGCCCCAAGGCTGTGGGAGAAAATAACGGCTATTGGAGGTGGTGCAAGGGAATCTAATGGCTGAGTGACAGGAACGCATCCCCCCCCCAAAAAAAATAATTCCTAACACATTTAAAGGGAAATCCAGCTAAGCTTTGGGAATGGCTGCCAAATCAACTGTATCAGCCCCAAATGATGATGTGGGGACAGAGGTTCCCTGGATGCAGGGCTATATTTTTGTTAAAACAGTTCTGGAAGCAGATCTTTGCTACAGATAATACTGATATGGATATTACTGGTCAGCCCAGCTCCCTGATCTGGGGCTTCAATCTATCTGTGCCTTATAGGGAAATGGTGGTGATGCTATTAGGAGTGGCATGTATTGAGATTGCACAGCACTGGACATACAATATTTATCCTTTAACAGGTTGATGGCCTGTGTCTGATCTACTGCGCTCTCTAAACATCCAAGCCTCTTGTCTTCTTGGGAGAAAAGCAATGACAAACCTGGACAGCATCTTAAAAAGCAGAGACATCACCTTGCCAACAAAGGTCCATATAGTTAAAGCTCTGGTTTTCCCAGTAATGATGTATGGAAGTGAGAGCTGGACCATAAAGAAGGCTGATCGCTGAAGAATTGATGTTTTTGAATTATGGTGCCGAAGGAAACTCTTGAGAGTCTCATAGACTGCAAGAAGATCAAACCTATCCATTCTGAAGGAAATCAGCCCTGAGTGCTCACTGGAAGGACAGATCCTGAAGCTGAGGCTTGAGTACTTTTGCCACCTCATGAGAAGAGAAGACTCCTTGGAAAAGACCCTGATGTTGGGAAAGTTGGAGGGCACAAGGAGAAGGGGACGACAGAGGACAAGGTGGCTGGACAATGTTATCGAAGCTACGAACATGAGTCTGACCAAACTGCGGGAGGCAGTGGAAGACAGGAGTGCCTGGCGTGCTCTGGTCCATGGGGTCACGAAGAGTCGGGCACGACTAAACAACAACAACAACAACATCCAAGCTAGCGTGCAAGAGTAGTTTGGTGTTTTTAAAAGAAATATCATTTTGACACAGTGTAACATAACATTTTAATGTCAACCTCCATATATATATATATATATATCTCCCATCCCCCTTGTTACGTAGTTGAGAGGTTATGTATCCCCAAGTTTTTGAGTGCAAAAAATTTCAAATCTGCAATTACTTTTGTGCTTGGTCAGTCTATGTTTGATGCAGAAGCACATAAACTGCTTTCGGAAAAGAATTTTAATTTTACCTTCTGACAATGTCAGGTAATGCATAAGAATACAACTGCCAGTACTTGGCAATTTTTAAAAAATGATTTCTGTGCCATTTTACACAAATTTTACTTATGGTACCAAGCAAAACTAAATTATATTAATTTGACCCAAACATACTTTGCATTTCCAAGTCATGGTACAATTTTTTAGCACCTCTCGATTTTGGAATTTGAAAGCTGAAAAATCCAGCACCCCCTAAAGCCCATGGTGCTGTTTCAGGGCCTGTTTGCCACGGCCCCCACTGTCTGTTGCTCTCTGGGTGGCCGTTTGGAGGGCCCCTGGCTGTGGGGGGCCCCGACTTTGGCCCCAAGCCCTCCTTGCCTTTGCAGCAGCTCCCAGCCTTGGAGAAGCAGGCCCAGCTTGTTCTCCCTGGAGGTGGGGGGAAGGGAAGAGGCTGAGCCGGACTGGTGGGCGGCTGTGCTTGCGCCTGTGTGGAAGAGGGCGAGAGAGGTAAGGGGATATGGGGGGCAGAAATCAAGCAGCCATGGGGCTTGAAGAGGGTCAGGGAATGGAGTCGCTGTGAGCGGGGACGTTGTGGGGGGGGGAGAGGTGAAGGGAGAATACTGAAGCATCCTGGAGGCGGGAAGGGGGACTGGAAATCTCCGTCTGCAGGGCAGCCATTTTGTGGCAGTGCTTGAAACTCCAAATTTCCGATGTCGCCCCGTGGGCCCAAGAAGCTTTCAAGGAGCCTTCAAATTTATGGCTTCATCGTGTTTTATTCCCTTCCCGCACCTAAAGCCTGTTAACGTCGTTCTGCTCCCGGTATATCAATGCAGGTAGCTGGGAAACGTTGGTGGCGCTGACTTTCCATTCCTGTAGTAGCCCAGGGGTAGGCAACCGAAGGCCCGTGGGCCGGATGCGGCCCAACAGCCTTCTCAATCCAGCCCACGGACGGTTCGGGGATCAGCATGTTTTGACATGAGTAGAATGTGTGCTTTTATTTAAAATGCATCTCTGGGTTATTTGTGGGGCATAGGAATTCATTCATTGTTTATTTCAAAATATAGTCTGGCCCACCACATGGTCTGAGGGACGGTGGACTGGCCCACGGGTGAAAAAGGTTGCTGACCCCTGCAATGTGCCTGTGAGGTTGAAAAGGTCATGGAAGGTGAGAGGGGGCTGGGGGGGGATCCCTCTGTCAGTTTTCTGCATTTGAGGCCTTGTGCTCTCAAACTTCCTCCACAAAAATATAAATAAATATAAATAAAAGAGGGTCAGAAATAAGAAAGCACATTCAATTCGCACACCTTTGTTTATGCTACAGTACAGATAAGGAAAAATAATTCAGATTGAAACACCGTTATATATTGCACTGCAGATCAGATCATCACAAGACATTAGCATTAGTAAAAGAGATGTCTGCAAATGTGACAAGAAGGCTGGTAACATCAACCATGCCGTGTCTCCAGGCACTTGCAGACAACCGCAATCGGGGCCGGATTTAGGTTTGATGAGGCCCTAAGCTACTGAAGGTAATGGGGCTCTGTATGTCCAGCTGTCCTTTGTCAACAACAAATTGTCACTGTTTTTTGTGTTGAATATATGCTACATGGTAATTTATGGACCTAATGGGTATCAAAACCATTTGCACATCACAAATAGGAACCTACACAACACAAAACACTGTTGCTGTATGTAGGCTTTTTTAGCTTTTATTTTGGAAATGTACATTCAGCTTTTTTCCCTTTAAATTTTTTGGGGGCCCTAAGCTATAGCTTGTTTAGCTTATACGTAAATCCGGCACTGACCGCAATGCCTGGAGACAGGCAATCAAATTGTCCATCCATAGCAGTGACCACAGGAGAAATGACCCCTGGTAGCAGCACAGAGAGAAGAAACGCCATCGTCCATCTACAGCAGCCCAATGGGACGCCTTCATCTGCCCCAGCTGCAACAAAACAGGTCTCTTCCCACATTGGTCTCTACAGCAGGCACTAAAATCATCCAACAGCTTGACCTCACCACCAGAAAATACACTCCTCTATCATCTCCCAAGATAGACAGATTCCAACCTCAGTACTATCCAGCCTCAAAATGCAGGAAATTTTGTTCCTGACACACTTCCTCCTCCTCCCCATTCTGCCTCCAGTTCACCATCCCTGCACTTACTGCAGCACTACAAATGCATACCACACCTTTAATGTTTAAATGCAGAATAGTTGTTGTTTTTTAAGCTGCTGTTCCTGCCATTGCTACTATAATAAACACCGCCGACAGGAGATATTTTCAGACTGGAAGAAAGTAAAAAGATGAATGGAAGATTGGCATGCTGTTCTTTGGACACATGGCTAAACAAATTAGTACCTGTACTGGATCTGGGAGTTCAGAAAGTAGAAGTGGAGGCTTGTTCAGCCTGCTTCAGTTCCCTCTGAGAGATCTGCACGCAGAAAGAAGCATTCTGTTCACCATGGTGGACAGATGTAATACAATTCTGGCAAGACAGAGGCCTGTGGATGATTGGTTATGCTGTATGAGAAATATGTAAGTTTCCTGTTCTCTGCAGGAGCATGTTTGTAGTCTGGGAGGATTCTTTGATCCATCAATGTCATGGAGGTCCAAATGACTAGGAATGCTTTTTACCAGCTTCAAGCCATGTGCCAAGTCCAACCATTCTTGGATAGGGATTTTTTTAGCTACAGTGGATGATGCACTGGTGACCTCAAGACTGGATTATTGCATTTTATGTGGAGCTCCCCTTATGGTTGGTCCAAGGAAGCGGCAGGCAAGTGCAGAAGGCAGTAGCATGACTTCTAGCTACTTCTGCTTTCCGACAGTATAAACATGTATGCTGAGGGAACTGCACATTATGCTACTGGGCCACATTTAGTATTTTGCCACTAGTTTATAAAACCACAAACAACTTGATCTGAGGGATCCCTACATTTCTGTCCTGCCACTGTGGTCATCTGTAGACACCTTCGTGGTACTGCACGCACCAGAGAATCTTTCTGTGGCTATACAGGTTAGGTCAGCAGTTGGGATTCTTTATCTTTAACCAGATATTTATCTCCCCTCCACCCTGCAGGCCCACTTTGACAGATGGGTTGAGACCTGTCAAAGTTGCCCCATGGGGCTGGAAGTGACCAAACAAGATTGAACTCCCCACACACCAGCTGATGCACAGAGAGCTCAGGCCTGCTTTCTGCAGGGATCAGCTGTATGAGCCACAAATCTATCTCTGCCTGCGCCACGTCTGACATGGCATATGATGTGCGCACTAGATTTAAGCCTCCTAAGTATTGCTAAGTATTGCTCCTAAGTATTAAAAAGGGGTGTGTGCTGTGCTGGACTGGAGCTCAAGACTCTGCTTCCACTACTCTGTTCCAAGGAATGAAGCAAGATTTAAAATGCTTACCTCTTTCTCCAAGGGGTCTGCATTGTGTGAAGAGTACTACTTTTGCTTTTGGCCATTAATACGATTCTAAAATCTGTAAGCCCCTTCATGGATCAATGCCTTGTCGTGGCGAAGGGGCTTGAATAACTCAGAGAAGCTATGAGCTATGCCATGCAGGGCCACCCAAGATGGACAGGTCATAGTGGAGAGTTTTGACTAAACGTGATCCACCTGGAGAAGGAACTGGCAAGCCACTCCAGTATCCCTGCCAAGAAAACTCCATGGACAAAGACAACAGGCATATAAAAGTTATGACGCTGGAAGATGAGCCCCTCAGGTCGGAAGGCGTCCAACATGCTACTGAGGAAGAGCGGAGGACAAGTACAAGTAGATTCAGAGCTGATGAAGCGGCTGGGCCAAAGCCGAAAGGACGCTCAGTTGCGGATATGCCTGGAAGCGAAAGGAAAGTCCGATGCTGTAAAGAAAAATATTGCATAGGAACCTGGAATGTAAGAACCATGAGTGGAGGTAAGCTGGATGTGGTCAAAAATGAGATGACAAGAATAAATATCGACATCCTGGGCATCAGTGAACTAAAATGGAAGGGAATGGGCGAATTCAGTTCGGATGACTATCATATCTACTACTGTGGGCAAGAATCCTGTAGCAGAAATGGAGTGGCCCTCATAGTCAACAAAAGAGTGGCAAAAGCTGTAATGGGATGCAATCTCAAAAATGACAGAATGATCTCGATACGAATCCAAGGCAGACCTTTTAACATCACAGTAATCCAAGTTTATGCACCAACTACCGGTGCTGAAGAAAATGAAATTGACCAATTCTATGAAGACCTACAACACCTTCTAGAAATGACACCAAAGAAGGATGTTCTTCTCATTACAGGGGACTGGAATGCTAAAGTAGGGAATCAAGAGATAAAAGGAACAACTGGCAAGTTTGGCCTTGGAGTTCAAAATGAAGCAGGGCAAAGGCTAATAGAGTTCTGTCAAGAGAACAAGCTGGTCATCACAAACACTCTATTCCAACAACACAAGAGACGACTCTACACATGGATATCACCAAATGGACAGCATCGAAATCAGATTGATTATATTCTCTGCAGCCAAAGATGGAGAAGCTCTATACAGTCAGCAAAAACAAGACCTGGAGCTGACTGTAACTCAGATCATCAGCTTCTTATAGCAAAATTCCAGCTTAAACTGAAGAAAGTAGGAAAAACCACTGGGCCAGTAAGATACAATCTGAATCAAATCCCTTATGAATACACAGTGGAAGTGAGGAACAGGTTTAAGGATTTAGATTTGGTGGACAGAGTGCCTGAAGAACTATGGATGGAGGCTCGTAACATTATACAGGAGGCAGCAATGAAAACCATCCCAAGGAAAAGGAAATGCAAGAAAGCAAAATGGCTGTCCACGAGGCCTTACAAATAGCGGAGGAGAGGAGGCAAGCAAAATGCAAGGGAGATAGGGAAAGATACAGGAAACTGAATGCAGATTTCCAAAAAACAGCAAGGAGAGACAAGAGGGTCTTCTTAAATGAGCAATGCAAAGAAATAGAGGAAAACAATAGAATGGGGAAAACCAGAGATCTGTTCAAGAAAATTGGAGATATGAAAGGAACATTTCGTACAAAGATTACCATAATCAAGGACAAAAGTGGTAAGGACCTAACAGAAGCAGAAGACATCAAGAAGAGGTGGCAAGAATACACAGAGGAATTATACCAGAAAGATATGAAGGTCTCGTACACCTCAGGTAGTGTGGTTGCTGGCCTTGAGCCAGACATCTTGGAGAGTGAAGTCAAATGGGCCTTAGAAAGCATTGCTAATAACAAGGCCAGTGGAAGTGATGATATTCCAGCTGAACTGTTTAAAATTTTAAAAGATGATGCTGTTAAGGTGCTACACCCAATATGCCAGCAAGTTTGGAAAACTCAGCAATGGCCAGAGGATTGGAGAAGATCAGTCTACATCCCGATTCCAAAGAAGGGCAGTGCCAAAGAATGCTCCAACTACCGCACAATTGCGCTCATTTCACACGCTAGCAAGGTTATGCTTAAAATTCTACAAGGCAGGCTTAGGCAGTATGTGGACCGAGAACTCCCAGAAGTGCAAGCTGGATTTCGAAGGGGCAGAGGAACCAGAGACCAAATAGCAAACATGCGCTGGATTATGGAGAAAGCTAGAGAGTTCCAGAAAAACGTCTACTTCTGCTTCATTGACTATGCAAAAGCCTTTGACTGTGTCGACCACAGCAAACTATGGCAAGTTCTTAAAGAAATGGGAGTGCCTGATCACCTCATCTGTCTCCTGAGAAATCTCTATGTGGGACAAGAAGCTACAGTTAGAACTGGATATGGAACAACTGATTGGTTCAAAATTGGGAAAGGAGTACGACAAGGTTGTATATTGTCTCCCTGCTTATTTAACTTATATGCAGAATTCATCATGCGAAAGGCTGGACTAGATGAATCCCAAGCCGGAATTAAGATTGCTGGAAGAAATATCAACAACCTCAGATATGCAGATGACACAACCTTGATGGCAGAAAGTGAGGAGGAATTAAAGAACCTTTTAATGAGGGTGAAAGAGGAGAGCGCAAAATATGGTCTGAAGCTCAACATCAAAAAAACCAAGATCATGGCCACTGGTCCCATCACCTCCTGGCAAATAGAAGGGGAAGAAATGGAGGCAGTGAGAGATTTTACTTTCTTGGGCTCCTTGATCACTGCAGATGGTGACAGCAGTCACGAAATTAAAAGACGCCTGCTTCTTGGGAGAAAAGCAATGACAAACCTAGACAGCATCTTAAAAAGCAGAGACATCACCTTGCCGACAAAGGTCCGTATAGTTAAAGCTATGGTTTTCCCAGTAGTGATGTATGGAAGTGAGAGTTGGACCATAAAGAAGGCTGATCGCCGAAGAATTGATGCTTTTGAATTATGGTGCTGGAGGAGACTCTTGAGAGTCCCATGGACTGCAAGAAGATCAAACCTATCCATTCTTAAGGAAATCAGCCCTGAGTGCTCCCTGGAAGGACAGATCGTGAAGCTGAGGCTCCAATACTTTGGCCACCTCATGAGAAGAGAAGAATCCTTGGAAAAGACCCTGATGTTGGGAAAGATTGAGGGCACTAGGAGAAGGGGACGACAGAGGACAAGATGGTTGGACAGTGTTCTCGAAGCTACGAACATGAGTTTGACCAAACTGCGGGAGGCAGTGCGAGACAGGAGTGCCTGGCGTGCTATGGTCCATGGGGTCACGAAGAGTCGGACACGACTAAACGACTAAACAACAACAAGTATTGCTAACAGCTAAGCTAAAGAAGGCCTCCTTCTTTAGCTCAGCTGTTAGTAGGGAGAAAATGCAGTATCTCAAGTAGTGCTAGAGTGATGGAAAAGTTGCACTTGGCCAAATGTGCTAATGTTCACTTCAGAGGCAGAAGCTGAGAAAGGAAGGCAGGGAAAGGCAGCAAAGACACCTTTAGCAGAATAGTTGCCTGCTCTTGCCTCCTGGTTGGCTGGGGACGAGCTAGTACGGTAAAGGAAAGTATTTGCCTTTTGAGAAAATATGGTGGCAGATATGTGAGACGGTTGGCTGGGAGCACCTTCCCTGATCCTCTTTCCTGAACTGATCATCCATTGATAGAGCTCTTCTCTGACGTTTTCTGGTGCTGCTCTGTTTTACATTATAGTGAAACCAGGGTGTTCTGTCTTATGACAGACCCTGGGCATTTTATAATCCTAATTGAATAACCTTAATGGAATTAAAGTAGCACTAACAGGATGTTCTTGTGCATTCAGTACAGTAGATCTGGTTCTCTGTAGAAGATTTCACTTCTGAAAGCTTTTTCTGTCAGACAGCTTTGTTTTCAGTTGTATTTCTGCCTGATCTGTCTTTTTGTGCGTGTGCAAAATTCCACCTTTTTTCCAAGAATGCAGCTTGCTCCACTGTATTTGGCTACATCTTTTATTTTGCAACAGTCAAAAAGGTCAATTGAATCTGCAGCATTTTTGGTCAAGAGGCAAATTCAGTAGAACCACGAGGTCAAATGGCATTAGAGCTAAGCTGGAAAGACCCTTCCTTTAGCTTCCATACTCAAGGCAGAGAAATGAGGTGGTCAATTGGGCCATTTTTTGTGGCAGGAAGTGAAACTACCCTAAAACATTTCAAGGGGTACTTCAAGATATAGTGCCGTTCCATTGTACCCAGCCACTCCCACACCACCCCCAGAGTTCTCGTTCTCTCTCTTTGCTCTGTAGAGATGAATGGGGACATCATTCTTAGCCACTGAAACTGTACCAGGTTGGCCCAAACTGGTTTGGCCCACCCCTACTGTAAATACAAATTGAAGCAAAGATTTTACTATTGAACAAAATACATAATTTTATCAGATGCTTGAAGAAAGCACCCCTTTTTGTGGTGATTAATAAGTGGGAGGGGGGAATACAGTTTTCCCCAAAGCCTGTGAGACCATGGTGGTTTGAATAAGTGCCTGAAATGTGATTTCATTCAAATCACCATTTGCATAGCGCCCACGGCATCACTGATGTCACAGGCACAGCTCCTCTTCTACCCGATGTTTACGCCATGTTCGGATAGAAACACCAGACCCCAGGCCCAGTCTGCTAAGAGGCGTTTGCATGGCATAGGAAATGCCCATAGTTCAAGGCACAATGTGAAGAAGGTGGTTTAAAACTATGGCCATAGCTAATTTTACTTTGGGAAGGGATTAATCAGTAGTGGGTCAACATTGCACCTCACTCTGCCCTCCCAACAGAAGATGGCTGGCCCCAGGTGCTGCTCTGTAAACCAATACCTTTTGTCTCTGGGATAGAAACCATATAGTACCTGGGTAATACAGGACAGGGGAAACCAGTCTCTGATCCCTAATTGAGAAGAACTTGTTATACAGTACTTTTGAAATTGGCTTGCATCATTTTCAGACATTGCCTTGAAAACTTCTCTTTGAGCCTCCTGTTTATATGTTGAGGCTTCTACCCTTTCCTCTAGTGTTGTACAGGGGATATATACTGGTTCATATGCTGGCTTCTGTGTCCCTTTTGAGAGTAGGGTAGCCATTTTTATGTTGTGTACAGAGGGGATCTGCCTCTTGCAGAAATGCAGTGAGCACAGCCGTTTCTGGCACTAGAGATGCAGTGGTAGATTCTGGCCTGCCCATTTAAGGCACAGAGTCTTGGCTTGTAAAATGGCAGTGGGGGCACTATTTGAGTGCCATGGCAAACGACTCATACACACTACATCAGGGGATGTTTGTATTTGTCCTATATTGAAAAACAGGTCACTTATAGGCCGTGGGCCCTTTTGGTGGATACGAAGAATTGCAGATAGTGGCTGACCTCTGCAGAATGGTAGTTTTTCCACTACCTTGTCATCCAGCAATACTTTTCATCAGGGCTGGCAACTGAGGCAGACCCCAAAATGGTGTCTCTCCTCCTTGCCAGGGAAGAAGGGGTAAGGGAAGATCAGGAACAAATGGGGAAGAAAAATTGATATTGGGATCTGCTGCCTTGGTGGATCCTGTTGCCTGAGGTGGTCACCCACCTTGTCTGATGGGTGGGCCGGACCTACTTTAATTTCCTTGGGAGCATACAGAAGCTCTAGTCTAGAAGAAAGATTCCAGGAGCACTGTGACAGATTGGGAAGGATGGTGAAAACATGCTGACAGCAACTCCAGAAAAATGAATGTGGCCCTCTTTTTTAGCACTGAACAAATAAGTATTACCCTTACGTATCTGAGCTAGCTCACCCCCTCTCCGCTGACCTTTTTGCATAGAAGCAGAGGCTATTGCTCAAATGCCTTGAACTACATAGATGTGTCTACACTGATTTAAAGTTTCACATCAGAGTGCTGAGTTCTTTCACAAATGAATACTGAAAATATGTGACTGCAACCCCTGGGAAAGGTTGCCTGCCATTCTTCCTATATTGTCAAGGACTGTGTACACACTAAAGCTTTAAAACACATTCCAAGCACATTCTTTCCCTCAAGGAATTCTGGCCACTAAAGTTTGCCAGTCACAGAGTTACAATCCCCAGCAATCCTTAACAAACTAGAAGGCCCAGAATCCTTTGAGGGAAAGAATGTGCTTTGAATATGCTTTACAGGTGTTGTGTATACCCAGCCCTTGACAATGTGCAAAGAATGGCAGGCATGCTTTCTCAAGTGTTGCAGTTGCATAGTTTTCAGTATTCACTTTGGAAATCAGGAGAGCTGGGTCTGCTTCCATCCCTGCCCTGATAAATGTCCTAAATGACCTTTGGCAATGCTTTCTTCTTGTTGTTGTTTAGTCGTTTAGTCGTGTCCGACTCTTCATGACCCCATGGACCATAGCACGCCAGGCACTCCTGTCTTGCACTGCCTCCCGCAGTTTGGTCAAACTCATGTTCGTAGCTTCGAGAACACTGTCCAACCATCTTGTCCTCTGACGTCCCCTTCTCCTAGTGCCCTCAATCTTTCCCAACATCAGGGTCTTTTCCAGGGAGTCTTCTCTTCTCATGAGGTGGCCAAAGTATTGGAGCCTCAGCTTCAGGATCTGTCCTTCCAGTGAGCACTCGGGGCTGATTTCCTTCAGAATGGATAGGTTTGATCTTCTTGCAGTCCATGGGACTCTCAAGAGTCTCCTCCAGCACCATAATTCAAAAGCATCAATTCTTCAGCGATCAGCCTTCTTTATGGTCCAGCTCTCACTTCCATACATCACTACTGGGAAAACCATAGCTTTAACTATACGGACCTTTGTCGGCAAGGTGATGTCTCTGCTTTTTAAGATGCTGTCTAGGTTTGTCATTGCTTTTCTCCCAAGAAGCAGGCGTCTTTTAATTTCATGACTGCTGTCACCATCTGCAGTGATCAAGGAGCCCAAGAAAGTAAAATCTCTCACTGCCTCCATTTCTTCCCCTTCTATTTGCCAGGAGGTGATGGGACCAGTGGCCATGATCTTGGTTTTTTTTGATGTTGAGCTTCAGACCATATTTTGCGCTCTCCTCTTTCACCCTCATTAAAAGGTTCTTTAATTCCTCCTCGCTTTCTGCCATCAAGGTTGTGTCATCTGCATATCTGAGGTTGTTGATATTTCTTCCGGCAATCTTAATTCCGGCTTGGGATTCATCTAGTCCAGCCTTTCGCATGATGAATTCTGCATATAAGTTAAATAAGCAGGGAGACAATATACAACCTTGTCGTACTCCTTTCCCAATTTTGAACCAATCAGTTGTTCCATATCCAGTTCTAACTGTAGCTTCTTGTCCCACATAGAGATTTCTCAGGAGACAGATGAGGTGATCAGGCACTCCCATTTCTTTAAGAACTTGCCATAGTTTGCTGTGGTCGACACAGTCAAAGGCTTTTGCATAGTCAATGAAGCAGAAGTAGACGTTTTTCTGGAACTCTCTAGCTTTCTCCATAATCCAGCGCATGTTTGCTATTTGGTCTCTGGTTCCTCTGCCCTTTCGAAATCCAGCTTGCACTTCTGGGAGTTCTCGGTCCACATACTGCCTAAGCCTGCCTTGTAGAATTTTAAGCATAACCTTGCTAGCGTGCTTTCTTCTTACATAAGAGGAAAATAACGCTTACCTGCTCCCCAGGCTGCTTAATGCATGCATACTAATGCAGTACAGTATGTTGATCGTGTGTCTTTCTTTTTATTGCTGTAACAAAGTGCAAGAATCTTGTTAATGTTATGATTCTTTAGCCTTTGGTAAAGGGAGATTTGCATAGCAGTTGGTTTGGGGTGGGGGCTGCCAAGTCAATATTCCAGTGGTACCTTGGTTCTTAAACTTAAATCATTCTGCAAGTCCGTTCCAAAACCAAAGTGTTCCAAAACCAAGGCACGCTTTCTCATAGAAAGTACTGTAATGCAAAACGGATTAATCCGTTCCAGACTTTTAAAAACAACCCCTAAAACAGCAATTTAACATGAATTTTACTATCTAACAAGACCATTGATCCATAAAATGAAAGCAATAATCAATGTACAGTGGACGCTTGGTTTGCAAACGTGATCTGTGTGGGAGGCACGTTCGCAACCTGCAGCATTCGCAACCTGCGTCTCTGTGCGTCTGCGCACGCGTGGGTCGCGATTTGGTGTTTCTGTGCATGTGCGCACGCCAAAACACGGAAGTAACCCGTTCCGGTACTTCTGGGTTCGGTGCAGAGTGCAACCCGAAAAGACACAACCTGAAGCGGCTGTAACCTGAGGTATGACTATACTGTACTATAAAATAAATAAGACAGTATTGTAGATGATTAAAAAAAAATCTTACCTGCACTGATGATAGTCATTGGATGGGGGGCTTTTATCCATTTCTGCAGTCACATAATCAATCAATCAATCAATCAATCAATCAGTAGCTGAACTGGGTTCCACACAGTTACAAAAACAAATTAACTGAAAAAAGCCTCTAAAGCAAAAATGCTCAACAAGGCACCACCTTGGGTGTTTTTCTTTTCTTTTTATTCAGTTCTGTGAAGGCCATGTCCCTCTCTTTTCAACCCCAAATTTCATTTCTACCTTGATCTTTTCCATAAAACAAAACAAAACAAAACACAAGGATAAACAACAGTGAGGCATAATGTTTAATTGGTTTTTTTTTAATTGAATTCTGTGCGTTTAGTTTAGCTTTCTACATCTTTCTTCAGTTTTTGTTGTACGTTGCCTTGAGTCCCTGTCAGGGGAAAAGGTGGGATATACATAAATATAAATTTTCTGTGAATAAGACTAGGGGTTTTTTAACCAAAAAATTGGGACTCGTCTTATACACGGGTAGTGCTGAGGGATGTTTTCTCACAGAAAAATATGGTAATAATAATTTGCCTACCTCAGTATTTTTACATATGAACTGGATTTCACACTTGACTTTGAAAGGGAACTTGGAAGGGTATCTCACAAAAGCTAAAACAATCTCTGTTCTTCCCTTCTGAACTCAGCTTCTCTGGCTTCAAGGTGATGATCCATGTTCCGAAGTGTAGCCAGATAGCAACTGCTGAACCCTCGCTTGACAAGTTTCCATGACTTCTGCGTAATGTTTCCACCCCCCAGAGTGAGACACACATTGCCTGGAGAGATAGCATGACAGGACTGTAGCTTTAAAATGAATGTGTTCAAATTCCCCATCCACCAGTCACTTCTCTGTATAGCCTTGGGGAATTCACTTAACCTCTTTCTGTTTTATTTCCTTACCTGTGAAAGAGAGATGGGTAAGCACAGTACTATCACTGGGGAGCCAGTTAATAGCTTAAACGGGTTTGCAAGAAACAAGCCCTCAGCCAAAAAGACCCTACTTACTTCAAATTAGGGGGGTTATTTCAGGATAAATGGGGTCCTTTGTGGCTGTTATCTTAAGGTGAACACCACACTTCTCTGCTTATGAAAACAGAAACTACTCCGGAATGAGTAACGGTTCATTTGGTGCCTCCTATCTCTTCTTTTTCTTCTTCATTTCAGTTTCCTTAGCCAGGGCCAAAATATATGATGTGTGGGGCACACAAGGTTCAGCGAGAGAGAACAGTGAGAGCACATTCTAGCAAAAGAATCTGATCATTGGAAATTTAAAAAGGGACGTGTAGTAATAATAATAAAGTGCCATGATTTGTGCACTTAGAATTAGAGAGTGACAAAGGACCCTTGATTGTATGTGAAAAACAAAAGCACAGTTCCTCGTTGCATTCCATTTGCATTTAACATTTTTATTATTTAGAGTCCATTTTAAAAAACTAATTTATATACCACTTGACTGTAACAAAAAACTAAGTGGTTTATAAAAAGGTTAAATAAAGCATTAAAATTATCAGTGACAACAGTTAAAAACAGGTATTTAAAAACATTCACAACTGTCAGAGGGTCGTCGTGGCTACTCTAGAGTAACTCCGCCTGAGTCCAGTTTGTCTTCAAAGACATTTATTGTGCTACTTATTTACAGTGTAGAGACAGCTTAAAACATGACCTCTCATCCCGAATAAGAATCCGGCAATGGCGTAGTCTGTTCCTATGCCAGCAAAGTAGTCTGGGCACCCCAAAATGCCGCCCCCTTGACCTGCATTGCGGCACTCTCCTTACTTCTTGTGCCGGAAGGAGTGATGCCCTTTCAGCTTCCTCCCTAAGCGGTCAGTGCCCTGGCTCTGCAACATCCCTGAGCATCTGCCTGCATCCCTCCGCCCTCCCCCTGAGCTTTCCCATTGTTCCTCCCTCTGATTTCTCTCCTCCTCTGAGTCTCTCCCTCCCCCTCTGGCTGCTTCAGAACCACTGGTGCTCTCTGTACTTGACGAGGGAGGTGGACGTCAGGATGATGGGGGCTGGCTCCCTGTAGGGAGTCACCCTTACAACAACACTATTAAAATCAACAGTAGCTGAAAAGAGATAAAACACACATTATCTCTACATGTCTGGATAGGCTTGTCTGAACAAAAATGTTTTAAGAAGGTTCCAAAAATAGAACATTGCACTAATTGAGTCTTGAAGGCACCAGTGCATGAACTACTGTGGCCGAGGTTTTCTTGTTCAGGAATGGCTGTAACGGTCCACCAGTCACAACTCATAAAAGGCACTTCTAGTCACTAAGGCTAAGGGACGCGCATGGTGCTGTGGGTTAAACCACAGAGCCTAGGGCTTGCCGATCAGAAGGTCGGTGGTTCGAATCCCCGCGACGGGGTGAGCTCCCGTTGCTCGGTCCCAGCTCTTGCCCACCTAGCAGTTCGAAAGCATGTCAAAGTGCAAGTAGAGAAATAGGTAAATAGCGGGAAGGTAAATGGCGTTTCTGTGTGCTGCTCTGGTTCACCAGAAGCGGCATTGTCATGCTGGCCACATGACCTGGAAGCTGTACGCCGGCTCCCTCGGCCAATAGAGCGAGATGAGCGCTGCAACCCCAGAGTTGGTCAGGACTGGACCTAATGGTCAGGGGTCCCTTTACCTCAGAATTGGTCCTGCGGAGATCCCTCCGTGGGCCGGATCACACTGGATCGCCCACCCGCCCATGATTTCTGGTGTCTATTCGTGTGCAGATGTGATTTCCAGTGCTGCGGAAGTGAGTCCCTGCGCCACGCCGGTTTAGCGCAGCATGCCGGGACTCGCCAAGTGGGCGGCTCAGTTCTGGGGCGGCTTGTGGGCCTGTTAAATGGTGTCCATTGGCCACTTCCGGCCCATGGGCCGCATGTTGCCCACCCCTGCTTTACCTTACCTTTAGTCACTAAGGCTACCTGGGCCTCTAGTGACAATACTGGATCTAGAAGCACTGCCAAACTGCGGTCCTGTTTCTTCAGGAGGAGTGCAACCCCTGTCCAGACCAATTTCTGGAAAACAGGAACTTTGATCTTATATTTGCTCTTATTTTGTTTGGGGGTACCTGTTTAAGCATTTTAAATACAGACCATATATCTGCAGAGGTGTATGGGGTGGTAGGGAAGGGGTAGAACCTCTGGTGGGAGACATGTCATGCTCCTTCTGGGGTAGTTGGTCCACCTTTAGTCCCAAACTTGTACTCAGCTCTCATCTGTGGTTTCTAGAAGCTGATCAGCATGCAACAGCAACAGCAACCACACCCTGGGAACTGGTCAGCTAAACTAGATAAGGGTAGCCGATGGGTCTTAAACCCTCAGTGAATTAGGGACTTTCTCTGCATACAAAAGACAGGCTCCGGCAGATTGAGTAGACGAGACCAAAAGTGGGTCCAACGGCCAAGAAGGCAGTTTTCTGCATGTGGTGTAGAGGGAAGTGAGGGGCAGATGGGGCTCATCAGCCTGAAAAGGTAGCCCATCTAAATGAAGGAAAACTCTGATCCTTAATCTCCACTGCCTTGTCAGATATCTTGGGGAGAAGAAAGACTAAGGAGTAAACCCTAATATCCAGAGTGGAGTCCCTAAACTGCCTGGATGGTGCCTTGTATGCCTTCTTCCAGTAACTCTTGCAGCCCAACTGATGCCAAATGTATTGCTCTGCTTTCCTTTGGACCACATCAGTGAGACTGGGGGGGGGGACTTGTCGTCTTGGCAACCCAGGACTTCCATACACCAGTGGCGTAGTTAGGGGGTGTGGGAGGGGTTGATCGCCCCGGGCAACACTGGGCCTGCAGGGCACCCTAGCTGCCGCATCCCTCCTAGGCACCTTCCAGTAGGAGAGCGCCTGGGAAGGATACTCTTTATCTTGGCACTCAGACAGTGTGTTGCACCAGGATGTTTTGTTTTGTCTTGGTTATTTGATATTATATCAAATAGGAATTAGCCAATGCCTTTCTTAATGGACATATTAAATGAAGAGCCCTTTGACTATATATCTGAAATTTGGCAGGTGTGCTTCATTGGGGGAGGGGGAGGGAAATGTCTGAAATTTTGTGTCAGCTGGATGGAAAATATGTGTTTCTCCCCTATATCTTACCATCTGATTGAAGGTTAGTGAAATACAAACGAGAATCCAGCACATGATACTTCTTTCAAGATCTTCTGACTACAATAAAGTGTTTCAGATACTAACCATCCCTCAGAGTTTCTGGATTAAATGATATTTTTAACCAGAGCCTTGTGGCTTCCTCAGACACTCCTTAATGCTATTACAGATAGTTCTTTCATTATGACCATCTTAGGAAAAGGGGAACTTTCTTTTGTAAAAAGGGATCTACATCAGACTTCGCTAATCTTGAATTGTATCTTTCTACCATTGGAGACATCTTGTAAGTGGAGTTCCATTCATAGGATGCTCCTGCTGGTGGGAAGGCATGAGGCAGGCATCCCCAAACTGCGGCCCTCCAGATGTTTTGGCCTACAACTCCCATGATCCCTAGCTAACAGGACCAGTGGTCGGGGATGATGGGAATTGTAGTCCAAAACATCTGGAGGGCCAAAGTTTGGGGATGCCTGAGGCAACATACACAGTTTCCTTGTCCCTACAGCCCCTGAAAATGTGCTCAGTAAGGGGAGTTGCAAGCAGAGGGGAGAATCAGTGAAAACTGCCTCCCTTTGTCCATTTGTTAGAATGACATTTATTTCATCACAAAAAATTTACCAGTTTTCATAATTCACAATTCCAATGATTTCAATTAGAGACTCTACTTCTACAGCCTGGAACATTTCTGAACTTTCTGATATTGTTGACATTTGTGAACATTTGATAACGGGATATTAAGTTTTCCATTCTGAAATGACTTATTCCAGAAATACCTGCACAGAAATTACAGCTGCCAGCTGCTTTGTGAGTGCAGAGTAAAGGGGAATTATCTTGGAGGACGGGGGGGGGGGGAGAATACCCATCATTAATTAGTATAAATATTAAAATTCCTTCCAGTAGCACCTTAGAGACCAACTAAGTTTGTCATAGGTATGAGCTTTGGTGTGCATGCACACTTCTTCAGATACACTGAAACAGAAGTCACCAGACCCTTATGTATAGTCAGAGGGTGGGGAGGGGTATTACTCAGAAGGGTGGTGGGAATGGGTGATTGGCTGATAGGTGTGGTAAACCTTTTGACGACTGTTAACAACTGCAATTGGTCTTACAGGAAAAAGCAAGGGGTGAGATAGCTAAATATAGCTTTATCATGTATAATGAGATAATAATCCAATGTCTCTATTCAGACCAGGTATCTGTAACTAGTATAAATATGGGTAACTATCAGCTTCTTGCCATCTATTTATGGTAACTTTATTCCTGCCTACTCCTTGACGCAAGATTAACATTGAACATTTTGTGGTTGAGTCATGAAACAATCAGTGGTGCCTCTGTTTAAACAGTATGAGCAGCTGTTTACTAGCTTAGGAAAAATGATTGTACAGTTCCAAAACCCATTATCCTCAGTACTTGTTGCATTAAAATGTATTTAGATGGACAACCATGTGTGACAAAGGTACACGTATTCCTTATGAGGTAGGTGAAGCTGAGAGCGAGAAGCAGCCACCACCCACATTATATTACCCTAGTCTGAATGTGTAAGAATTTAGACCTCTTCTGTGGAGAAGATCTGGGCCAGTTTCCTTCTGTTAACCAGGTAGCTTTAGGCACAAGTAGCCAACTGTGGGTGAGTAAGACTGTGGGCAAGCAAAACCTTATCCAGTCAGCTCCAGGTTTATCATTAAACTTTTTATTAAAGGCTTCAGAATAAGCAAGTAGCATGAAATTTAAAAATAAACAAGTGATTTCTAGCTAACCTCACCCTGATATAGATTCTAAGCTAGGTTTGATAAGTTGGAAGTAGAGTCCCTTCAGGCGCCATGTAAAGAAGTCATTGCAGGGTACACTAGAAGGCATTCAAAGGGATGACAAAAGCACCAGGGAATATCTCATTATGTGGAATTAAATGTAGCCCAAAGTGAGTATGCACGCATGCCTAGAACAAGGCTGCCACCTTGTTCTCTCTGCATGCACCCCCTTAACCTGTGCTGGAGGTTCCCCAAAACCCTACAGGACAGATTTAGGGGATGCAAGGGGGGAGTCCCATTGCACAAGTGGACCTCATTCTGTGTACACATCAACTTAAATGAATCCTGCCCATTCTTTTTCTCTCTGGAGATCCAAGAAAAGGGCTGGTCAGGAAGAAATGAATGATGAATCAGGGGGAAGCCAATTCTTCTTGGGACACCTGAGGTTCATCATGTACACAGAGGGGAATTGACCATTAACACTTGCCCACAACCAAGTAAGCTGATAGAGTAGGTATGAATGGTAACAGTCTCCCCTTGGTCCCTGTCCGATGAGATTAACTAAGAATAAACACGACCTTGTGTTTATTGGGTGGGGTGGGGAGATGCTCAAGATGTGTCTTGTTCATTATAACGGAGTAGAAAGTTTCTGGACTGAGATAGAATTTCCTAAAGTAAATAAAGTCTGACCGGGTTTGTATAATTGAGGCCTGGGAGTCCCAGTAGCCAAGTCACCAGTTCCCTGCAAGTTTGGGTCAGTATAGGGGATGGCATGAAGCTGGTATCCCCTTCTATTTTTCAGATCACTGCCATTAACTATGCCATTAACTATGCCATACCTTCTCCACCCAAAAATAACAGCAGGATATTCATACTCCTCTCACACCTACCCCCACCCATGCTCAAACATATCCCGCCATGCTCATCACACCACAATTAATTGCTTCTCAGTTCTCCGTATATGTAGCCACATCCTCTGCCACATCTGTATCCCACAGAGGGGTGACCCATTCACTCCAGGACCACAGATTAACATTCACAAACAAATATGTTCCCAAAACCAAAGAAAGATTTTTCCACGCAGCAGGGCCACTACCCTGTACACTACATCATATGAACTATTGATGCGAATTCTGCATTACAGCCCCAGCATCTAGCAAGCTGCATCATGCCTTTTTGAAAAAGCCTCCAGGACATCCAGTACCCTCAATATATATACATATTTTTAAATTCATATTTTAATTTCAGGTCCAAGGAGACTGAACACATCGAAGTGAAAGCTACCATCCGCTGTTGTCGACACATTTAAATTCTCTGCTTCGCTCCTTTCTTATTCCTTGTAAGTTACATTTTGTCTTATATATACATTAATTGTTTTTAACGGTGGTGAAAATGTGCGCCATTAGCCAAAATAATACTCATTAAAAAGCAATTCATTCAAAAGTGACTGGCAAAAGATCTTTAAAAACTGCACATATCTTTTTTATATTTTACTGTATGCAACTTTTATACTTTTATAAAACCATATAAAAATGGAGTCCCCCCCCCCCATTTATGAACATTTCTTCACCCACCCATGTTTATTATTCTTGTTATACTAAATAGTGGTTGCCTAGAAACTTCTAAGTGCAACTGAAATTACAAATAAATTATAATAGTGAGTTGACACTACTATTTCAGAGTAGAAGTACATTGCTTTATATTAAGATGAAACCTTATTCAACTTTAGTGCCTGACAGAAGTCTAGAAAGCAGGAATACTGGACTTAATTGTTTAACAGTAGACACGACAACTTGTTATATGTCCCTATGGATTGTTATTAATTGTTTCTTTCAACAAAAAGCTCTAACCCTGAAAGAGACATGGAGAATGATAGTCATGTGACCATCTCAAGACGTGGTTAGCTTCCCTCTTCCCAAATATGTTCATTTGGATTCCCAGAGTTTTTCACTGCTCTCCCTGTGAGCAATTTTTCCTTTGGTCTTTTATTGGAAGAACTGTACTCTCAGGGACAGACCTATCAGATGCATGGAGTGTTGTATTTATTGTTATTTATTTAAAATATCTTTACCCCACCTCACCTCAAAAAAGGGTTCCAGAGCAGCTTACAAAGATAAAATACAAGAACATATCTGACATTGTGCAGATCATCTAAAAGATACAAAACAAAAGAAGGCATTGAGAGGGAGGGAGAAAGAAACACTCAGCCACTAGACCTCAGTGAACAAAGAAAAGGAGGAGCCAAAAGTTGCTCGTCTCCTACTGAGAGTGTAGGGACACTTGCTTCCTCTCTGCTGCAGCTTGATGAGATAAATGACTGCTGCCAGGAGATAGTGGGTGAGGGAGGAACATGATGCAGGTGGTTTAAAGAGATTACTAAATTCCTTTAGGGTGTGGGGAAATGTTACAGTATTATTTTCTTAAGTGATCCAGATCCTTTGTCTTCAATATATAGTGTACAAAGGTCTCTATTACAGATTTTTGCTTCTAGCTGTTCCATGCTCTAGTCCCAACCATACCTGGACTGCAGCTTCACATGTGTGACAAAGATAAACATATGGTAACAGTGCATTGCAAAGTAGACCCAGATTGGTCATGCTTGTGGAAAGTAAAACATTAATGCACACAGGGAAGAAGATTTAAGAGGTTTTCTGGTGCCTTGTATGGCAAGTTGAAGTATAACATAACCAACATAACCATCCACTCTTTGATTCTATGATTCATGCCATTGCGTCGTGTAACATTTATAGACCAATCAAAGTCAATTACATCCCATTCGGGGAGAAAACAGAGGGTTATGCATGGGCTTCTATCATAGTTTCTTCCTAAAGTTTGAAACACATGGCTGTCTTTCTTACAAGATGACTATAATATTTGATTAGCTTTCCCTGGTGGAAATTGGCTTACTCTGCGAGATGGAATCAGCAGAATCCAGGCAAGCACTCTCTCAGTTTCCATAGCTGTTCCAGATTTGTGTTGCTGCAGAATTGACTCCGTATATGTGCCAACTCAGTGTACTCAGTGTCTTGTCAAAGAAAGGACTCAGATTGTGGTCTTGTAAACGTCCATCACTGATATAGGTTAAAACTGAATGCTGAAGGCTTTTTGGGTTGCTGAGAAAATACAGTAATCATTTCTGAGGGGAACGAAAGGAAGCAAAAAGTGAAGAGAATGTCTAAGCTTTCTTACAACCCAATGTCACAGGAACATGCCTGGGGCAGGCAGTATTGCTGAAGTGAGCTCTGTGTCCTTCAGTCATGTTAATCCTTTTGGCTGAGACATTACATAACCATTCCCTTCCATATTTCTGTCCTGTCTGGCCTTTCAGCAGCCTTGGCTTCACGTTGTGCTAATATGAACATATCCCAAGCTGATATGCTTATTCATGCTGAATAAGGACACTGGATTCTTATCTCATTATACATGATCAAGCTTTCTTTAGCACCTCAGCCCTTGCTTTTTCCTGCAAGACCAATTGCAGTCGTTAATAGTTTACCACTCCTACCGGTATCAGCCAATCACCCATTCCCACCACCCTTCTGACTAATACCCCTCCCCACCCTCTGACTATACATAAGGGTCTGGTGACTTCTGTTTCAGTGTATTTGAAGAAGTGTGCATGCACACGAAAGCTCATACCTATGACAAACTTAGTTGGTCTCTGAGGTGCTACTGGAAGGATTTTTTTATTTTGGAGAAAGATTAGGTTTCGAGAGTCCTGGGGCCAGTTTGAAAGAGTGATCACATCTTATGGTGAATATAGTCATCCCACCTTCTCTCCTAGTAAACAGGCTTTGCAGGATTTTGTATCTTTCTGTCACAGGCGATGCGTTGCGACTACTCTAGAGTAACGACTCTCCAGACCTTTGCCTTTTCATGCTTGTATTAAGTGCAGGCTATTTACAGTGCTAGAGCTATACAGCAGTGTTCCTCAACCTTTTTTGGGCCACGGCACACTTGTTCTATGAAAAAAAATCCCGCGGCACACCAACTCTGTGCCGCCCTATATTTAGTTTAGTTTGGAGGGGAGACGCGTAAAGCATGCCACTGAAGAACTGCTGCGCGGTAGCCAGGCGGACCCACCAGGCACAGAGCCTGCGGAGCGAGCGGGGACACGTCATAAGCAGCCTGGGGGTGGCTTGCCTCAGGCCGCCCGGCCCAAAACCGGGCCTACAAGCCTGGTCTGCCGCCCGCCTGCCTACCCACCCTCACTCGCTCGCTCCTCCCGCCTAGCCACCCGCCGGCCTCCTTCTTCGCAAGCGGTACCTGCTGCTCAGGCGGGTGTCGCCGCCTCCGCGCCGCTTGGCCTCCCATCAGAAAGGCGACATCTCTCTCCCTCTGTCGCACCCGCCGCAGCGGTTGGGGAAGGCCGGCGAACGTGCGCACCTCCTCGGGCGGGCTCTCTGCGCCGGGCCTGCTCAGTCGCCGGTCGCCGCGCGCGCTCTCGCTCGGTGTCTGTCTGTCTGTGCAGCAGCCTCTCCGTCGTCGTCCTCTTCCTCCCCCCCTCCCGCAATCACTCACCGGCAGGCTGGAAGCGAGCGGGGGGGGGTGGGAGGAGGGAGGGGGAAGGCTGACCTCTCGCGAGAACAAATCACAGCCGTCGCGGGAATTTTCAAATTCTTGAGCTCCTGCTGTTGTTTCTTTTAAATTACGGCACGCACAGACCCCAGGCGGGCAGACGATAAGGGCGATTTGCATTGTCCTTTCCGGCGGGTCAGCGACGTGACAATGCAAATCGCCCTTCTCGTCGCGGCACACCAGCCAGCGTCTCGAGGCACAGTAGTGTGCCGCGGAACACCGGTTGAGAAACGCTGCTATACAGGATACATCCGCTCAGTCTGACCCAGAACCCTGGAATGGCGCGCTCCGCGTCCTCTTCCAACATAAGAGTCGGGGCACCCCAAATCTCCTCCCGCGTTTCCTCCTGCGTAATTCCGGAACCAGAGGGGAAAAGGGTCTCCTTTCCATGTTTTCCTTCTCCCCCTCTTCCCCCTCTCTCTCTTCCTCTCCCACGTGCAGCAGGGGCTCTCCTATGCTGCTAGAGCCCCGTCTCCTCCTTCCTCCTTTCTCACTGGACTCTTCCCCCTCCCCACTGATGCTACTGCTGGTGGAGGAACTGCTCCTCAGTATGGGGGGGGCTCTCTGTACCCTTTCCCCCTCACACTTTCCATTTCTAAATATCTCTCCCACAAGTTGTAACCATGATTGACTCATAATAGAACACAAGCCTAGAACCACTTCTGAAAAAGAACATAAGAGTAGCTCTGGTGGATCAGATCTAAGTCCAGCATTCTGCTTCAAGCTGTGGCCTTCCAGATGCCTTTGGGAAGCCCACAAGCAGGACATGAAGGCAAGAATTCCTCCCCTAATGTAGGTGACCAGAATCTGGTGTTGAGGAATGCTAGACTCCACCTGCCATGCAGGGGAATAATTGAGAAGGCCTTGCATATGGACAGAAGAACGTTGCTTTAGAACTGAGTAAGCAACAAGCAGCCTGCAGGGATCTGGGATAAAGAGAAAGCTGTAGGGCAGACCTGAAACAGGTCTAATTCCCATTGCTTCAAATTCTGTCCTATATGCACATATATGTGAAAGTAATCACTAGGAAGCAAGCAGCTGCTATAGCAAACAGTTATTTTTCTTGAACTCATTCCAGCATTTGGATCCTGGCCTGTTCCAGCAATTGGTCAGTTTTGCTTGCACATGCAAGACTGCTAGTTGCAGTGTCTAATGCTGATGCTGTTTTATATACAGAGAGAAAATGAAACATACAATCTAAAAAATAAGTTGCATTCTGCAAGCATATATAAATGTACCCAAGTTTGCCTTTTAGATATAAAAATGCCCTATTGTCAGTGGGTGTCTCAGAGAAGCTGACACTGCATTTTTAAAACATGTTTACATAGAGATCAGACCCACTGTTGTCAAATGGTCCCCCCCCCCAAATTGGGAGGAAGTGGGGATTCCCCTATTCCACCCACCACCACACCCCTTTTTGGTGCAGAAAAAAATTGAGAGATTTGGTGCAGAAAAAAAAGAGGATTTGCAGATATGCAGAAAGCATGGCTGACATGAAGAGGGAGAGAAAGAGAGAAGGAAGGCACCCCACGGCACCCCTGACCAATTGTTAAGTCACCCAAGGGTGCTGAGGCACACAGATTGAAAACCTCTGGTTTAGACAGATAAACAAGCATGTATCTAGTTATGACGAAGACTGTGAAATTCTCTTTTATACTTTAAAAAGAGGGGCCCTCCTACTCTGAAGCATGATTAGAATAGAATAGATACTTTATTGTCATTGTACATAGTACAACGAAATTGAATGCCATCCCATAAAAAACAAAATAAAAACACAATTACAGCCACACACATACATACATACACACCCATTCCAACTCCCTGGGATCATATTATTTAGTTACAGCATTTAAGATGGTTATAGCTCTTGGATAGAAACTGTTTTTTAATCTATTTGTTCTTGATCTAATTGTTCTGTATCTCTTGCCTGAAGGCAATTTATCAAATGAAAATACTCCCCTTAAAATATTTGTATCTGTACATTACACGAGAAAACAGACTGTCATTTCCAAGGTAATAGAAGGACATGATGCAAATAATTACTTAGGCACATCAGGAAATAAAAATTAGCTGCCTCATCCACACACTAGTGCTTCTCATCCCATTTCAGGAGGAGGAGGAGGAGTTTGGACTTGATATCCCGCTTTATCACTACCCTAAGGAGTCTCAAAGCTGCTAACAATCTCCTTTCCCTTCCTCCCCCACAACAAACACTCTGTGAGGTGAGTGAGGCTGAGAGACTTCAGAGAAGTGTGACTAGCCCAAGGTCCTAGCCCAAGCAGCTGCATGCGGAGGAGCAGGGAAGCAAACCCAGTTCACCAGATTACAAGTCCACTGCTCTTAACCACTACACCACGCTGGCTCAGCAAATAATAGCACCACACTGCAAGGTTCAATATTACAAACTATACGATGTAAACACCATCAAATCAAAGGGAAAATACCCCTTCCTTTTTTCTAAGTCTATAAGCAACAGAGTGAAGGTGAGATTTGCAGTGATTTGCTTCATATATTGCATATACGGTACCCACTGAATACAATAAGGTGAGGCGTGATCTGGCAAGCAATACTGTAGTTCCTACTCAGTTTACTTCCCAAGAGAGAAGCATTCAAGGGCTTTCACCTCAACTTTTATCTTATCGTACATACTGGTAATCAGTCTTATCTTTCAAGTCTACTTCTCATGTTTCTTTTTCCAGTGCAGAGACAATCTGATGTTCCGAAAAGTCTGTATCTTGTACTGTCTGATTTAATTTCACCATGATTTTGCAGAATTCAGCTTCCTGAGAATCTCAGCTTTCATTTGAAAAAATAAAAAAGGCATCTTTCTTGCCCTTACCTTGATGATGATATGCTTGAAAGTGCATCTGCTTGGTCAGATGTCAGAAGTTCATTGAAATGCTAAATAACATCTCCAGTGATTGGGAGAGTGGGGAAAGTGTGCAGGGCTTCTGTGCCTTGCATATGTCATTGCCCTCGATGCTTAAAAAGACACATACTGAATTTATAGTAATATACAAATTGATTTACAGTTAATCCATTGACTGCTTAATCAGTTAAAATATAAATGATTAATCAACCAAACATTCATCCCCAGGCGACACCATATCTAGACTGCCTTGAAACCACTCTTTTTGACACACAGGAAGTCAAAGAATAGATTTAGAACATTCTGGAAGAAACAGTTAGCAGCATACGTGAGATGAAGAGCTGAAATTGGAGTGCAGCTTTATCCTTTTAAATACTAATACCACCGTTTCACAGGACCTATTTTTTAATTTAAAAGTGCCAGTTCTACACAAGGACCACTCAGGTGTAGTAGACTGTACTCTTGCATACTTGTTTCGTCAAAAGTAATCATCTTTGCTCTAATGAAGGTTGACATTAGGGAAAGTGCTATATAAATATTAAATAGGGATCACATTTAGAGACAGAAGAGATCAGCATAATTGCTGTGCAATTTTTGAGTTTCCTTTTCCCTGGACTGGCCCCACCATTAGGCAGAGTGAGGCAGATGCTTGGATGGGGAGTTAGGCGGGGTGAGATATGGAGGGGCAGCAAAAGAGGGGCATAGAACTGCATGTGCCACATTGCCTGCCCTGACCTCCCAAGCTAACCTGCATACTGTAATTGCATTGTTTTAGCTACCAGTCCAATTGGCTTCTTTATGTAGAATGGGAGAGGAGTGGCATCTTACCCTGGGCTGATTCCAGCCCTTCTCCAACCTCTGTTGTCCCTGCATCTTGAAAGATGGGTCAGAGAGAATGTTGTTTGGCTCACTCTCAAAGGATCTCGGTCTAGTCATTGAGCCAGTATTAGCTCCTTGAAACCGTAGGGTACTCTATAGCATAAATGGAAGACGACTCATATGCAATGATTACATCAGAACAGAGATGAAAACCCACTTGCAGTCTTCTAAAGTTGTGGCAAACAAATCATACTTTGCCACCACTGTCTGTTCAACATAGTCCTGCAGAGATCTTTCATGTAGTGAAGGGCCTTCTGGGTGCAGACCTGGCGAGAGATTTATTATTAAATTCTATACTGTCCGTCATCCGAGGATCACGGGGAGATTTACAGTACAGTATAAACACAAAAATACATATTAAAAAACAAAACAACAATCCTCAAAGGATTAGTTAAGTAATTAGCAAATAAAGTCATTGCATCCATGCCTACTTTGATGCCAGTGTTATGACAGAGTGTGCCATATGGTCATGTCATGATGGATGCCTCACAGCTTGTGAAACATGACGATGTGTACCACCTACATGGAGGGATAAGTTCTACTATTTGTCTTCCAGAGTCATGCCTATCTTAGCTGATGAAAACTGCCAGGGCAGGGCTGGGTGTGTGAATCTTTGATGTCGTAAATACCTTTTTTTGGGGGGGGAGAATGATCTCTGCTATTTTAAAAGAGGCATTAGTGAGACTCATGGTAAGCGGCTTAATTTAGACATTTGGTTTGAGAGCTACCTCCCAGTTTTTAATGTTCCATTTTTGGTAAGCTGACGTGAGCAGGCCGTGTCAGGTGATACTAATCTGGTTTCAGGCCTAGTTTTGGAGCAGAAGCAGCCGTAATTGCCCAGATGGATGACTTATGCTGGAAATGGATGGACCTGTTGTCTAGGCTGGGATGTAGTCTTGTGGTAGCTCTGGTGCTTCTTGCATCAGTTACAGAAGGTGCTGCTGAGGAACTTATGGGGTGCCTCAGTTTTATTCTGTCTCCCATATGTTTTAACATCTACATGAAACCATAAAAAGATATCTGCATGCATAAGTGAATTGTGTGTAAGTGATGAGCACCTCACTGCGTCTCCAACTCATGAAGAGACCTTTGCCAGAGCCCAAAGGGGACATCCCCTTCAGGCTCCGGGGAGGGTCTCATTGTGAGCCGGAGGCACAGCAGGGCTTTGATAAGGCTCTTCAGGTCTCTCCCCCCACTTTCAGGTTTCTGGTGCCATGCATATGCATGGTCGCACATAACTTGAACACACATGAGATGCCTGTACACCAATTTTGATCCAGTGTCGCAGGCTGCCAGTGCCCAGTTTCCACGCCCAATTCAAAGTGGTCGAGAATTTTAAAGCCCCAAATAGTTTGGGGCAGGTTCCTTACACCTGTTTCAACCTGCCTGTACCTTAAGTTCTTCTCTAGAGGATCTGTTGAGATACCCACCTGCAGAAATCACTAGGAACTTTAAACACAGCCTTCTCTGCAGTGATCCCCAATTTTGGAACTTGATTCAGCATGAGATCAATTGCTCATCATGAAGAGGATAAATGAGCCAGCAGAGACAGCAAGGAGGATTTAGTGGTACTTGTAACATGGAATGGTACCTTCCATTGCATGACAGCTTCAGTTTCAGAAACTCCATGTCTATTCCATTTTTCTGGCATTTAAGTTCACCTAAATGGCCACTGGCAGCCATACAGCTCCAACATAGTAGTGAAGCTTTAACTAACCATAACATAGGATACCATCCCATATCATATCCACATTGAGTTTTTATATGTGTTATCCTTTATAGCTGCAATTTTCTGGTATTTTGGAGCTTGGATGCATATGGAAATCCCTTAATACAACATGTTAAACCAAAATATTTTTGGTTAGTTGAGTACATTGCAGGAGGTTGATTCCCTTGGTATGAAAAAGGATAGGACACAAAACTGAGGAAAGGCACATATGACATTCTGAATGTTGTCAAAGTCTCAAAGGCATGGCCTCTTCCATAGTTTCTCAAAGCGGATACAAAAATGGTGGGAAATCATTACAGTGATTCCCAAATGGTGATAGAAACCGGATGGATTTATTCCAAGGCTACTGGCAGTGGACGCTGGATACATTTTAGCCAAGAGGAAACCTCAGTGATCAAAGAATTAATCATAAGCATAGGCTTCTGCTTGTAAAACAACAACAAAGCTTAATAATAGTTTGATGAACCAGAGTTTTGTAAAACAATATTAACAGTGGTTAAAATGGTGAGATTGTGCCAAACTATCTTTTATGTCTAGGATGAGGAATACAGAGTTCTAAATCTCAGGGAGGGTCTATGCATGCACAGGTTTCCCTCTTCAGACCTTCTTCCAAATGTGCAGTCAGAGATGGACAGCGGGCATGGCCAGCTTACGTAGTTTTAATTGCACGATTTTTGACATCTGAACAGGGTTTCAGAACTACTATGGAAGGATATTTGTGAACGACTATGCCAAAATCAGTAAGTCAGTGAGTTTTGTTAGGAACTGCCTGTTTATTGCAGTGGTTAAGACTAGAAACTGTTTTTAAGCAAGGAAACCTGCAAGAGATTGTCATGATTCTGAATGGACTGATCTTTTAGAGTATTTGTTGCAAAATTTTCAGTTTCTTATCTGTAGTAGGAATTCAAATTATTCTATAATCAAATTTATGCAAACAATAAAGGTCATGCTGGCTTGTTCGTTTGGAATCTTAAAAAAAAGTTATTTAGTAATCCTTGAACTTGTCACATACATCAATGAGAAGTAGGTAATACCTTTGGCTTTCTTGTGTATTCCTTCCATCACATATATGAAATACAACTTCCATTATAAACAATCTAAGCCTACATTTAAAATGGGGGAACCTATATAACTGATTCCATATATTCAAGGGGCATTAGAGTTTTGAACGTGTCTAAAGTATCTCTGGATCCTAGCCCTTAGAAACTTGTGAATGTCCCCAGAAGAGGGAGACCAAAGTTTTTCTTATTAACTACAAATGGCTTCTACTTATCTGAGGAAACAAAATGCATTAAATTGATCTTCCTCTACGTTTCCCAACAGTTTCCCTCAGTTACATCCCTTGGCACCTGCCTGCCCCCCTGCCTGGAGTTTGGCTTTGTTGTTGCTGTTTTGTGGGGTGACATTGCCTGCAGTTTTGGGTGGACTATTGCCTCCTTTTTTCTGTGTTATTTATTTTGGGAGTGTAAATAGCTGTTATGCTCGAGGCATGGGCGTACCCAGGATCAAAGCTAGGGGGGGCACATCAGCCACGCCCCCCAGCCACCCAATTGGCTAGCTGGCAATGATGTGGCCAGGATCCCCCCAGGAGGCATGGTCAACGTCCACGCCCCCCAGAGAAAAGGGGGCCGTTTGCAAGGCAGCACACGGAGCCACCCACGCTTGCACTCCTGCCTCGCCCGCGCCTTTAACGGCAGCGGTGACTAAAACGAGGCAGCAGCAGCGAAGCTGTGCCGTGGAGCATTGTGGGGCAGCACTTTCTGTGCTGTGCTCGCTGTGACTTGAAGGAGTGTGGGCTGAAGTTAGCCCAGGTCCAAGTCCAGGTTTTTTTCAACGGAGGCAGCTTTGCTGCCGCTGCTGCTGTTTCGCTTCAGCCAAGCAGGCTGAGGCGGAGCACAGCAGGCAGCGTCCCTGCTTGTCCTCTCCAGCTGCCCTGCTTCTAGGGGGGGCAGCTGCCCCCCTGCCCCATGCTGGGTATGCCCATGGCTCGAGGGGCTGTTGCATGCCAGAGTGGTCTGAGTATCACTAGTTTTTCTGATGTGAATTGAGCACTTTGCGCTGCCCACAGCAGTTTCTTAGATTTCCAAATCTCCTCCCAGACCCGAAAAGGTTGGGGACCCTGATTTACATTAAAGCAGAGCTTTCCAAACTGTGTGTTGCAACACGTTAAGTGTGTCGGCTGCAGTGTGGCACTGGAAAGGGATTAGTTTTAACTCTGGTTTGCTAGTAATACTCAATTACTGTGTCACGAAATGATGCATGTCTGAAAAGTGTGTCACCAACATGTAAAGTTTGGAAAGGTCTGCATTAAAGGCTAGATTTTTTTCCTAAGCTTAAAATACACACTTTTTACAACTATGCTCTGAGAACTTTGCACTGATCTACAAGTTTTAGCAGGATGATTAATAAACTGCATGGCATTAATTTAGAAATTTGATGACATGAACTCTCTTACACAAAAAAAAATAGTCTATAAGACATAGTGCTACAGTGTGAACTAAGAACTTGTTTACATTTTTCTGTATGACTTGTGTTGGGAGGGGTGTTGTCACTGCAATTCTATCCTAAGTGGGGTTACTTTCGAGTTGGAGTGCACAGAACTGAACTCTTAATTCTGTTGCATTTGGGTGA
This sequence comes from Zootoca vivipara, assembly GCF_965207765.1. Taxonomy (NCBI): domain Eukaryota; kingdom Metazoa; phylum Chordata; class Lepidosauria; order Squamata; family Lacertidae; genus Zootoca; species Zootoca vivipara. The sequence goes on from NC_142586.1 coordinate 1,986,285, forward strand.
GAGAGGAGTAGATGAGCTGAAAGTGCTGGAGGGGGCAAGGGGCTCCATACTTTTTAGATGAAAAATGGACTGGGAATAGAATACTAGCTCTCCCATACACTTTGCTATTATATAAGCAAAATGAGTCTGCTGCTATGGACATAAAACCAACTCAAGCGAGTCTATTTTAAGTTTATACATAAATTGTTTGAATGTACAAACATGCCACAACAATGCTCTCAAACTACACTGCCTTTTAACAGTTTAACCTCAAACTTACTGTACATGAGAGCTGGATTGACCTTTGGAATTCTTGTCCCGTTAATAGCAATTATTACATTGATTTTGGTAATGAAGTGGCTATCAGAACTAGCAGATGTCTTGTAGAATTTAGACTGGCTGACAGCTGGAGACGATATGCAAGGATCCGTTTCCTTGTATTTGTGCTGAATTCTAATGAGAATTTACTCCAGCAAACCCCTAGAGGAGATTCTGTTTTGGTGCACTAATTGCTTGTGTGTGTAATTATGCCAAATGTAGATGAGAAACTGAAGCCCTAATTTGTCCTGATGATAGCGAAGGAAGAACAGGAAAGCAACAAAGCAATTGGGGGGCTTCCAGACAAAAGAGTTAATTTTTGAATGAGTTCGTGAACATATGCTTTTCACAGAGTCCACACAACATTGTGGGCATCAAAATGTTAGCCTTTTATTTATTTATTTATTTATTTATTTATTTACACACACACACACACACACATATCCAGATTTCCTCTTAATGTAAAAAATCTGACAAGTAAAAATAACCCACCCACCCCGCCAGAAGATTGTTAGTGTATTTTTTTTTTAGTTTTCCTTTTGTCACACGTGATGTTTCAATAAGCAGCCTCATATCACCACACCCCTAATGTCTATTTGCCCCTCACCTGAGCACAGTAGATGGTCATTCATCGTGCCAATTTCCTCCAACTGCTGTATGCTGAAAGTACATCTATAATCTATAATTCCGCCACCTCTGTACAACTCTTAAACAAACCTTATGCAAGTCAGGTAAATACCACTCTAAGTTCTACAAGATCTCAGTATTAAAAAACACACAAAAAAAACAGGAATGGATATTGCCTCTGGCAAATAACCACAAGCTTCCATTTTTCCTCTTGTGAAGCAGAATAACTAAGGTTATTGTTATTATTGTTTATTAAATTTGTATACCACCCTTCATCCAAAGATCTCAGGGCGGTTTACAACAGAAAAATACAAAACAGCTAGTAACATTTGTTCTCGTGTGCTTCCTGGGATTATTTTTAAAGGTGCACACAGGTGCAGATATGCCTCTGTACATGCCCAGAATGTAAAGAGGGCTGGCAGACCTGTAATTGAGGAGTGGGCCAGGAATATACAAACCAAGCAGCCAAAACCCACCCACCGGACCGGAGAAAGAGGGCAAGCACCAGAATAGCCACGGCTGAAGAATCGGGAATATGGTGGGGGCTAAGGTGCCAAACCCACCTGGGGGAAAGGATCTTCACGACCCGTTTACACGGAAGGCCCTTGTCTGCAATTGCAAACGCCCTCGTTGGCATCTCATCCGCGGGGTTTACAGCAGAAACCCTACCAGGGACTCCAGTGGCATCCTGCACCTGCTAAGGTGCCTTAAAACCCCCATCCCGGCCACCTCACACCGTCGAGCCCTTTTAGGGACGTGCTTAGCCCGAGCGGCTAAGGGAAGTTTGAGCAAGTTTGTGTGTTCAGATGCGGCCGCAATGGGCGTGTTTCCTCGTTAGATCCGCAGCTGCTGTTTCGCGGGAATTGCCAGCCTTGCGTTTCCCGACGGCCGCGTTTCTCGCGCGCGCGGTTTTTGCCGTGCTCTTCTTTGCTTTCCCAATTCGCCACCCGCTCCCTCCTTTCCTAAACTTCGAGCAGGCGCAGGGACGGAGCGCAACTCTTTCGGGCTCCCTTTCTCTTTCTGCCTCCCCCCGAGCGCTCGAGGCCTGTCTCAGAAGCGGCGGAGGGGCCGCCCAGGAGGTGGAGCCTGGCTCTCCTCGCTCGCTCGCTCCTTTCCCCGTTTCCCGTCTGTTTCCTCCGGTGGCAGCGGCAGCGTGGCCGCCTGAAGGGCTGCCTTCGGTTCCTGCGCGAAGCGGGGCGAGAGGCTGGCGGGAAGCGGAGCAGCCTCGGAGGCACCAGAGCAACAAGTCGCCGCGCCCCCCGCGCCCATCCGACGAGGCCGGCGCCCTGCCCTCCCCTCGGAGCAGGTAGCCTTCTGGCCACCATGTCCCCCGGCACCCGGGGAGGGGGCCGTCTAGCTCGCGGGCCCGCGTCGCTGCTGCTGCTGCTGCTGCTGGGTTAGGCATTGCCAGCATTGTGCCTTCGAGACCGAAGCGGGCATTGCGAGACCGCCGCGCTCTCTTTCGGAGTCGCACCGCGAGCGAGGGAGTGAGTCACCCTCGCGCGCAAAGGAGGGAGGAGGGAGGTCGGCGGAAGCGGCGTTGGCGGCGTTTCCACCCTCCCTTTCCCGGACTTAAACTCGCCCTTCCCTGCTGCCGTCGGGGAGAGCCCGGCGAGCCCAAGGAAGCTGCGCGCCCCGCCGCCAGGCCTCGAGCGCGCTGCTCCGGCAGCTGCTGTCGCTTCGTCCCGCACCGGCCTCGTTCCCGGCGAGAAAAGCGGAGGGAGCCGCACCTGGGGGTGGAGAGGCACGCCGGACCGCCGCTGCTGAAGCGGCGCGCCACCGGAGCAGCCGCGGCGGGTTCTGGAGCCCCCGACGAGGCCATCGCCACCTGAAAAGCGATGGTGGCGGATCCACCGACGAGGGCACGAGTAGGAGCAGCAGCGGCCCTGGCCATTGTCTGCCAAGGTAATGCAAGCCTCAGGGCCTCCACCCCCAAGGTGTGTGTTTGTGTGGATCGAGGGGTGGGGTGGGGAAAGGCAGGCCGTCGGAAGGGGTCACGCGCAAGGAGTTGGCGCCCTTCCTTTCACAGGCTCAGGCGGGCGCCCTCACGCCGCAAGCCTGCTTCGGATGTTTTGCTCGCTTTCCGCCCCGCTCCCTGGGTGCTTAAGGCTTGGACGTGGAAAATTCTAGCTCAGACTGTGGCTTCAAGAATGGGCGTTGAGGTCTACAAGACAAACTGGGGAATTTCCTCCTCGGGCATCCTAGGTGGCCGCGTGGAAGCCGCCAGCAGTGAGAGATACTCATATTTGTGGCGTCGAGATTGGAGCCTGTCTTGTTCTGGTGTGCTTCTTCTGTTCCCCTTCTCTTTCTCTTACCCCAGGCACCCCCAAACTCGGCCCTCCAGATGTTTTGGGACTACAATTCCCATCATTCCTGACCAATAGTTCTGTTAGCTAGGGATGATGGGAGTTGTAGTCCCAAAACATCTGGAGGACCGAGTTTGGGGGTGCCTGTCTTACCCCATCCGCCCCTTGCAGTCCGCTGCCTGTCCGACCTGCACAGTCCATTCATCAACCTTGTCTGTATTGTATTCAGGAATGGTAGAGATCATGTGGGCACAAGTGAAAATGTAGAGGGGTTTTGTCTACAAAGACATTTAGGTTGCAATCCCATACACATTTACTTTTACATTTGATTGGGGGGGGGCGACTTCTAAGTGCATATGTATATTGTTGCCCTGTTGGGAGGGGGCGAGTTGTTGACAAAGGGTGATGGTGAAATCTGGATAATAAAAAGAAGTTAAGCCAGATTTCTGCTGCTGTTATTCAGGTGTCAACATGACACAGAGCTGTTTCTGTAACTCGTGCTTGAGTGAAAAAGTATGTTGGCCTTGAGATTTGTTTTCTACTCTCACACTAAACAGGGCTCCCCCTAGTTACAAATTTGAAAGGAGGAATATAGCAGGCGCTTGCCCTGGCTGTTCTTACTTCCTGATCTGGCATTGGTCATGAATTACCGTATATTGAAGAAAATTGCAACACAGAGCCCTTGTTGTGAAGTGGGGCAGTTCTATTGACAGTTGCCCCTTGGAAGCTTCAGCCCTCTGCTGTAAAGTGGAAAAATAATTCTCTCTAAATTGGAAGTGGCAAGCATAATCCATGCCAATTTGCTCTTAACACAATAATGTATAGCAGAAATTGTTTTAAAATCCTTTAGCATGACCTCCAGATAACAGCCTACCATGGTGTAGTTTAACGATTAACTTTAGGATTCAGCTAGGTAATATGGAATTGGTTAGATAAAGGGAATCCTTGATTCTTTTGTACTCTTGAATCTTTCCATTCTTGCCAAAGATCACAAAAATTACGTGTTGCAATTAGTTTTTGTTATGTTATGAAGCACTTTATTAAAAGTGGTAAATACCACTGTTTCATAGATAGGGATATAGTCATGGTTATTTATGTTTTCTTACCTCTACCTCTAACTAGTCACCTGCATGACAACAGTAATATTAGCTTTCATAAAATGCCCCATGCTGTAGGTTTTTCCCATTAAGTGTCATTTAATTTTCATAGACAATTTTGATTTTCTTTTTTCTTAGACTTGAGTAGATTATATCTGGTATAGCCTAGGTGAAAGGTAGCAAAAGGGTGTCTTATGAGGCTTCTCATAATCCAATGGACTATTTCCATAATTCCCTGGTGTGATAGTGTTATCAGGGTGTTAATAGGCCTTCCCCTTTATGTCACATGCTGGGTCAGATGTAAAACAACCTGGAGAAAAGTTGCCATGCTGCAGGTAGTGAGGGATCAACTGGCTGCTTAAGAGTCTGGTTGCAAAGAGTAGCATGTAGCCATTGTAGAAAAATAACTTTTAACATAAGCAAAGGGGAAGGCAAAGGCGCTGGAATTTTGTGCCAACTTGGGAGATGTTTGTGATATACATGAAAGAACCTCGGCCTGCTATAAACATGTCAACAGCATTCCTCAGGTTCTGGGACAGAACTTATTACAGACTTACTTACCTATGTGTCCACACTGACCTTGAGGAAGGGAGGGTGTTTGTTTATTGTGGATATCCTCACCTGTTTTGTTTTGTATGTTACAATCAAAAATATTTTTTTTTAAAAAAAAAGGTTGGGGAAAAGGGGACTGCTTAAGAGTCTGAAGTAACCTTCCTCAACCTGGTACCAGCCCAATGTTTTGTGTACTTTAAACTCTCATCACCCCCAACCAGGATGCTTAATCCTTAGGATTGATGGAAGTTGTAATCTAAAACCAATGGTGGGCACCAGATTGGGGAAACCTGGAATGGTGGGGGAGAAGGGACTGTTGGCAAGGGAGTGGTTCTGGAAAGTATGGAAGGCAGTAGCAGAACAACAGCACACTGATTGGAGCCGAGGCAAACTGAAGAGAATTACAGTATGGTGAATCCCATTCCTGGCTATAGGAAGTACTGAAGCTCAATAATTGCGACCATTCTGTTTACAGACACTGGTAAATGAAGGCAACTGCTCAGTTTCAAGTGTCTTCCAAATATGCTGCTTGGTAGTATTTGCATATGTGCTTTGATGAAGGAAGCCTTGGGGTTCTTTGTGCATGACACAGATTAAAGGTAGATTACAGAAACTGAAAAAAGAGTGTTTATGCTTGGAAGTCAATCCTGTTTAGTAAATCCTTTGTAATAACTCAGTGAAAGTTATTACTGAATAAAGGTTTAAGTGTACATCAAATGTTGAGATTTATGGACAAAGGACAAAACAAACATAGAGAAGTGTGTTTGTTAATGCATAGCTCTTAGATGCCACTCTACTTTTTCAGACTTTGAAATCTATATGCTATTTTGTAGTTAATCAGGATTGTAAAACTCATGAGTCTGCTAGTCTGACACACACGCACGCACTTTAAGGAACAAGTTATAATAAAAGGTGAGAATCTCTTAGAAGACCATGTTCTTAAAAAGTCAGGATGTTCTGTGTGGGTGGATCAAGGGGATTTAAAATCATGCTTTGAATTGCCAGGGGAAAGGGCTGATTATAAAATGTCCTCAATGTTTAACCCTGTCTTGGTTGCTCTAACAATTAAAACTTACAGGATCATCAAACTTTAGAGTTGGAAGGGACCATGAGGGTAATGTAGTCCAACCCCTGCAATCTTTTTGTCTAACATGGGGCTCAAACCCATAACTTTGCGATAAAATAAACTCATTCTCATCTAACATTATCAGAGAACCTCTGGTCATACTTCTGGGAGTGTAGCCCACACATGTGAGCTGCAATGATTTGTAATTGCTTGGGGCAGCAATTGTGAAATTAAGGATTTAAGCAAGTATGCCAAGCAGCATAACACATGAAGACTTAAGTTTGGGCACTATCCAGAAGCGAGGACTGCTAGATACAGTAGTAAATACCTAACAATACACCACACATTTTAGGGTGGGCATACTTTAGGCCAGAGGTCCCCTACGGCCCGCGGGCCGGACACGGTCTAATGGACCGATTTATCCGGCCTGCGGTGCCCCCCACAGGCTGCTTTTAGTGGCATGGCGTGGCGGCCCACTTCCGGATCACCGGAGGACCGGAAATAGCTCGCGCACATGCGAAAGCGTCATTTCCGGTGCACTTCCGGGGGGGGGGGAGGCCCCGTGTGCATGCGCACAAGCCATTTTCGGCTCTCCGGAAACCCAGAAGTGCGCCAGAAATAACGTGTGCGCAGGTACATGGGTGTGCGCTCCCCCGGCCCACCGTGGGATCGGCGCTTTGGGCACCGGCCCAAAGTGCATTAAGTCTGGGGACCCCTGCTTTAGGCTGATGGGGTCTATTTCATTTTTTCATTCCAGAGCCCCAGATCCACTAGCTGGAGTTGCTCAAAAACAGCAACATAAACATAAGGGTTAGTTGTGGCAATTCATAAAATAGCAGGTCAGATTTTAGCTGAATGCAGTAGGCCTTATAGTCCTTGGTAGGCCAAAGATTGTATCTGGAATATTCAACAGCATACGCTGCATGTTTACCCAGAAGTAGCCCTGTCAAGTTTCTAGACTTCATTCATTGTGTAAGTGCTTACCTTTTTAAAGCCCTAATATAGATTGGGACCCAAGTACTAAAGTAGTGCCTTCAGCCAAATGAACTGGCCCATATGCTAAGTAGACCTTTGGAGAACCTTTTCTCTCTATCTCTGCTTTTTTTGGGGGGGAGTAGCTTCCTGCCTCTGGAATGTCTTCCTTAGGGAAGCTTCTGGCACAGGCTCTTACACATTAGTGTTGTTATGCAAATGCCTGCTTATTTCCCCAGGCCAGCTTGGCTGAATTTAGTTTTATTGTGCTGTTGCAATTTTATGCTTTTGGTATTTTTTGCCCTTTGATTTTATTGTTTCTAACTGCTTTATTTATTTAATTTCTATACTGCCCTATACCCAAAGGTCTCAGGGCGGTTCACATAAAATAACAAATATATAAAATGAAAGCAAAAATTGTTGTTGTTGTTTAGTCGTTTAGTCGTGTCCGACTCTTCGTGACCCCATGGACCATAGCACGCCAGGCACTCCTGTCTTGCACTGCCTCCCGCAGTTTGGTCAAACTCATGTTCGTAGCTTCGAGAACACTGTCCAACCATCTCGTCCTCTGTCGTCCCCTTCTCCTAGTGCCCTCCATCTTTCCCAACATCAGGGTATTTTCCAAGGATTCTTCTCTTCTCATGAGGTGACCAAAGTATTGGAGCCTCAGCTTCACGATCTGTCCTTCCAGGGAGCACTCAGGGCTGATTTCCTTAAGAATGGATAGGTTTGATCTTCTTGCAGTCCATGGGACTCTCAAGAGTCTCCTCCAGCACCATAATTCAAAAGCATCAATTCTTCGGCGATCAGCCTTCTTTATGGTCCAGCTCTCACTTCCATACATCACTACTGGGAAAACCATAGCTTTAACTATACGGACCTTTGTCGGCAAGGTGATGTCTCTGCTTTTTAAGATGCTGTCTAGGTTTGTCATTGCTTTTCTCCCAAGAAGCAGGCGTCTTTTAATTTCGTGACTGCTGTTACCATCTGCAGTGATCAAGGAGCCCAAGAAAGTAAAATCTCTCACTGCCTCCATTTCTTCCCCTTCTATTTGCCAGGAGGTGATGGGATCAGTGGCCATGATCTTGGTTTTTTTGATGTTGAGCTTCAGACCATATTTTGCGCTCTCCTCTTTCACCCTCATTAAAAGGTTCTTTAATTCCTCCTCGCTTTCTGCCATCAAGGTTGTGTCATCTGCATATCTGAGGTTGTTGATATTTCTTCCAGCAATCTTAATTCCGGCTTGGGATTCATCTAGTCCAGCCTTTCGCATGAAAGCAAAAATAACAATCCAATAACCCCCCTCTCCCCCCCAAAAAAGGACCAGCATTTTTGGTTACTGTACTTGAAATGTGGTTACTTGATTTCCCTTTCAGATAAGAAAAAACTTAACATGCTGGCTCTTTACACATTTGTAGAATCATGGCTATTAAATTATCTTCAAGAGTTTCTTCATGTGCATCTTTAACCAGTGACTCAGCTGACACCTCACAGTAAGCCAAGGGTTGCTAGTGTGGCACCCATGGGCAAACATGTGCTAGCAGAGGCCTCCCCCACTTTCCCTGGTGTTTCCTTTTTGGATGTCAAGTGGAGAGACAGCGGAGAGTGGGAATAAGAGAATAGAAGGAGGACAAAGTGTGACAAAACAAGCCATCGTTCCTTTGGTCACCTGCAGGCCATTGAACCTGGCCATTGTGTACAGTGGACAGAACAACATGGATACCGGTAATAAACAAATGCTATACTTGTAGAGTAACCAATTTTACTCTGGAAATTAGTGCTAGCATTGGTGGCAACAGCTAGATAAGTCGAACATTTAGAACATTTAGATGCAGCACAGAAGATGAATAATGAAATGTTGCATTACTGTATATTCAGCTAAGAAAAAATAAGAGCAGAAACCCCTTGAGAGGCAATTGGTATTTAATCAAATAGAAGTCCTAACCAGTGTTTTAATGCTGGTTGGATTTTTTTAAAAAAGAAGAGGGAAACTTGATGAAATAATTTCATCATCAGTAGCTTAGTATAGAGCCTAATTAGACATTAGTAGAATGTTGTTTGGCATGGTTAAATATTTCTGAGGTCTACTCATGGAAAACATCAAGGCTTTATTTCAGGCCCCTAAAGTATAATGTGGGTGATCCACTAGCAGAATGCAGCACCTCTTCAACAGTTGTTGGATAAACTGGGACTAAGCTCACCTGCATTGTGCATGATCCCATTCCAGGAGTGCTGAGCATGAGCAATAACTGCTCTTTCTTTCCATTTTTTGTTGGCCATCTCACATGGAAGGGGAGGACGTAAGCCAAGCAGCCCAGTTTAGTTCAGAAAGCATAAGAGTACATGGTATAGAGCAGGTGTCCAACAGGTCAATCGCGATCTACCTGTCGATCGTGGGATGTACCTGGCCGGTCCTAGTCAATCGTGGGACCCTGATGCCCCCCCAAGCAAGCAAGCAAACAACAAACTCAACAACTTTGACTGATCCTACCCCCCAATAAAAGCTCCACAACTTTGGCTGATCCTCCCCACCAAAAGCTCAACAACTCCAGTCATTCCAATGGGTAGATCACTGCCAGTTTTTTTAATAGTGGGAGTAGATCGCAGTCTCTTGGAAGTTGGACACCCGTGGTATAGAGATATGGAGGACAAGCATGAGGGCTTTGTGGTTGGTTTTTTTCTTTTCGTTCCATAGTTGAAGAGTTTGGGTTCATCACTGTGGAAAGCTTGTAATCTTAGTCACTATGACACTTGGAAAGTGTTTCATGATTCATTACTCAATCCTTTCTTTTTGACACATCATTGACTATTCAGATGTTACTAAGAATCTGAACACATGATGGATGCATAAGATAATGCAACACAGGGCTGGCCCTTCTGAGCTGCCCTCTCATTGAATTGCTGATACTCTTCCACAAACATAGTCAAAGCAATTGTAACTGGCTGGTTGTGTTTACCTATTCACAACATCACTGCTTATCTTGTTAGATGGTGATGCATTGCAAACAGTAATATTTGGGTTAAAGGTCTGTTCTTTGCTGGTGGAAAAAAACCCAAAAGTTTCAGAAGAGGCAGCCAAGCAACTAGTGACCCATTTAACCCCTCTTGTCTTTTCTTCCAGCTTCTGTTAATTAGTAGCTGAACTCCAGTTTTTTATCATTCTTTTTCATAGTAGTTTAGCTGCTAGGAGCTCTGCAAGCTGTTGAAAAGCAGTCAGAGATTAATTCAAGCTCTACTCTCTTCAATTTTGAATGACATTACTGAAATAAAAGTTCTCTTTTTACCATATAATTTATTATCTTGACTATCAAAAGCTAGTTGTAAATTCTGTCATATCATCTTTGTTATTTCTTTTATTTCTTCTTTCTGAATTTTATTTCAGTCCCTTGATTCCCATTACATGAATTTTGTGGTGCCACTTACGGCATATCAGGAGTTCATAGTTCAAAGTATATAGAACACATTTCAAGGAACTGTATTGCAGGTTTACCACAATCCCTGTTGGAAAAAGAAATTGACTAAGAATTTGACACAGGCATGGGCTTATGAGAACTAAATTAATCAGAAGCTGAAATTCTTTACTACCTTTACTGGCTGCAATCTTAAATATTCTTACCAAAAAGTACCTCATGGGATCCAGATTCTAAGTAAACCTGTTCAAAATCAAGGTGAATGACAGGCAGAATCCTAAGAATTCTTTCTCAGAAATAAGTATTTTTGAGTAAACAGGACTTACTTCTTAGAAAGTATGCATAGGCTTGTAGAATTGGATACTTGAAAACTAGACATTAACGTAGACAACATAGGTTTTGTGCCTTGTGAACAGAACCTGTGTTCCTGGAAGGGAGAAAATGTGATTAAGTAATCAGAGTTTCTATAGTCGTATCACAGGAACAAAATTAACCTACTTGGGCATCTGGAAATTCCCATGCTCAAACCAGTTTGATCTAGCTATTCAGATACCATTGGTTCAACAGCTTTTTTCATCAGCATTACAGCACAAGCATTTAATATTATCCCTTAGACATTGTGGCTGGGGTGGGAAGGATTCCGGCTGAAAAAATTAATACATGCATGATTGACTTTGTGTAGTTTAACCCTGTTTCTTCTTTTCACGTGGAGGGGCTAAGGCAATAAACTGAGTTTACATAACAAAGAATTAATAAGCCATTTATTGCAGTCTGCACAATGTAACATAGTCAACACTAGAAATATCTTTTTGGTGTAACCGTAGATAACCGGTATAAGACAGTCTAGAAAGTAGCCCTTCTTGAGAGATTAAAACAAATAAGCTGTGCTTGACATGTGGACAGATCAAAAAGGGTGGCTTCACCCCATTGGTTTGATTTTATTACATATGCTAGTATGTATGAACAACCCCCCCCCCCCGCCGCCTTTGGCTCAGTTTGGTTTATTTAAACAAGATATTCACCTCCATTCTGACGTTCAATAATATATCAGTACCCAATTTTGCCTTATTTGTAACCTAAAAAGAAAATGATTAATATCCATATTCAGTTGTAACACAACCACAAGGATATGTGACTGGACAGTTGGCTACATGATATTGAATGTTAACTGTTACTTTTATCTTGTTTAAATTAGTTTATAAACCAGGAACCTATATTTGGACACTAACCACAAACCAAATGTCTGAGATATTATTGCAAACCTGATATGCTATTTTTGTTATCCATGAATGATGATACAAGATGGTTTTGGTCTATTTATTTATTTGGTTGGTTTATTTATAACTGTGGTCCTTTATATAAAACCCAATAAAGAGTTGTTTAAAAAAAACCAATACAGCCAGTGGCCAGTAAAAGAAGAAAAGTTAGACGTATCTCTTTCTTACACTGTAATCCTTCCCAGGATTAAAACTACATAAAACAAGTGAAGCAGTTTCAGGATTGAGCTGCTAACTTGAATTTATTGTAGTTTGACGCTTGGAAAATACTCTGCATAATACTGAAGCATTAAGTTGGCCTTCTTCAATTTGTGGCCTTTCAAATGAGACATAGCTCTCATCAGCCCTGATCCTCATTACCAATGGTCAGAGATTATGAAAGTTGCTGAAGAAGGCTGCCAACTTCTTGACTTTATAAAATGTACATTAATCTAAAATATGCTATCTATTATTTGCAGCTAATTGTTTAAAATTCACGAACATCAACCCCAAATCTTGATTTGCTTGTTGCCCCCCAATCCTTTTCCTTATACAGAACAGAACTTTGCCTATACCGGTAATTAAATTGAAGATAACTTTACTGTTTAAGTGCCGGGTTAACAGAGGCTAGCCATAATTCCACTTTTATAATAGAAGGGAAACTTTTTTTCAAAAATATTAAAGCTGCTGTATTTACTTACGTATTTATTTGTAAGATTCCTTGTCCTTTGCCATAAAGTCCCAGGACAGGTTGCAACAATATACAATTACAAAAACAAGTAAAGCAATTACAGTATAATTTTAAAATAAGTAAAATACATAATAAAGGTAGCAACCATTTTGCACAGGGGTTCCATTCCTGCCACCCCCCCCACGTCAGTGGAGCCTGCATAAGCTTGCTTTGTTCCAACCCTTGTTCTGCCCTCTTCTGCTGTCAATCAGACGTGTGCAAAATGGTCGCTGCCTGTACAGTTATAATAACCTGAACGGTACATATTCAACAAAAGGCATCCACACACTTAACACCTTTTCTGCGGTGGCTCCCTGCTTGTGGAATGCTCTCCCCAGGCAACTTCATTACATAGCTTACATATCTTTAGGTGCCAGGCAAAAACATAACAGTACTTATTCGTTCAGGCCTTTGGCTAATTAGCCAATCTATGGCCTTTCAAACTGTTAGAGGGGGTATTGTTTGTGTTTGTTTCTATGTTATGTATTTTTGTCTTTTTTAGATTGTGAACCTCTCTGTGATCCTTGGGTGAAGGGCAGTATAGAAATTTAATAATTCATTATCATCATTATCATCATCATCATCATATCTAGTTTCTCATTCCCACCTGCCTCCCACTTAGGAAGTGGAAGCAGCTAAAAGTTAGGTGGAGAAAGCAGACCATGTGTTGAAAGCTAGTAGCCTTGAAAGCAAGTGACGCCTTAGGAATCACATACATTTTTGTGCTTGAATCGCAGAAACAATGCACTGTGCATTGTAATTTAAAACAATTTCATAGATTAACTAAGACTGCAACCCCAACCCCATTTACCTACCCTATTGAGTTCAATAAGGTGTATTTCTTAGTAGACATGTTTAGGATTGTACTGTTTAGTTTCTAGAGATGGGCAGCCAAATCATATGCATGTTTACTCAAGATGTAAGCTCCACCAAGTTCAGTATGACTTGCTTCACATAAGTGCACAGTCACACATCATTCTGCAGAAGTTCCATTTAATGCTGTGGGCTTTATGACACACTTTGTACTTACAAAATTTAGCTCAAAAAACAAAATAAACTACACATATGTAAATTATTGTGTAAAATTGTTTAGAAGATTTGTTCTTTTTCATGGCAGTTTATCAGATGACATTTGCAAAAGCCTCTAAATTACACAATCTCTGCAGCTCCAAATAGGGATAAAAGGTAAAGGGACCCCTGACCATTAGGTCCAGTCATGACCGACTCTGGGGCTGTGGCGCTCATCTCGCGTTATTGGCCGAGGGAGTCAGTGTACAGCTTCCAGGTCATGTGGCCAGCATGACAAAGCCGCTTCTGGCAAACCAGAGCAGCACACGAAAACACTGTTTACCTTCCCGCTGTAGCGGTACCTATTTATCTACTTGCACTTTGATGTGCTTTCGAAGTTCTAGGTTGGCAGGAGCTGGGACCGAGCAACGGGAGCTCACCCCATCGCGGGGATTCGAACCGCCGACCTTCTGATCGGCAAGCCCTAGGCTCAGTGGTTTAACCCACAGCGCCACCCGCTGTGTATTAGTAGCTGGATACCAGCTACTAATATTGGCCTACCTGAATACATAATATTGGCCTACCTATATAGTTTGCTGTTACTTGAAATCAGTTTTCACGGATGTATTGGATATCTAAAATCTTACACTTCCTACCCAATTGTGTTGGTGCTGGTACATGAAACTCATGCTGTGTTGCAGACGGTGTCCCTTCTTTCTGAAGTCTGGAGAGGACTTTTAAATATCACTTCAGTGTATTCAGCTCCTAATATGTGCTAACAATGCACTCTGATGTCATGGCATACAGGAGAAAGTGCCAGGGCAGTAATATGCAGCCTTAGCTAGAGTCAATACCAAATCCTCTCCTTTAAATTTGAAATGGTAATAAATTCAGGTTTGCTAGCCTGATATCATAGCTCATTAATGCCATCTTGTCTGTATTTTATATAGTAGTTTGATAGTCATTGAACTAGAATGAAGTTTTTTATTTGCTTAATTTGAGCATCTTCCATATTGCCTTCAACCATCTGGAAGTATTTGGTAAGTTTCCTTTTGCTATATACAATATTATCAACTGCTTATCTGATTGGCTGTTGATTCATAGTCAAAAGGCCAACTGTGTGCCATCTGAAGCAGTGAGGTTGTGTTTGCATGTAATACTTCAGTCATGGATTAAAATGCAGCACATAAAAAACCTAGTAATTCAATCAGTAATAATGCTGATTATTCCAGGCCTGCGCTAAATGAAGTGGATGGGGAAGACTAGCAGATTATATGTCCCACCATCTTCTGGCCACAGGGCCAGCCAACCACCACCATTGCTGGCTGTCCGCTTACATAATTAGCTGGTCTGCCCATCTACTGCTGCCACTTCCCTCTACTCACTCACCTGCTTGCACCAGCTGCAGTGGCACTAGAACGCCTGGCTTCACTCTGACGAAGAGTTCCTTAGAAGAGTGCCTTGTGGAAGCAGTCACCCAGAGAGGGCTTGCACAGTTTTTGCTTCAGGATACACATCAACATTTTCTTAAAACTTTAGTGTTTAGTGTTTTGGCACTCTCTGGATGACCTCTTCCACAATGCCTTGCTCTCCCTTTCCTCAGAGAAGCCAGAAGCATTCTCAGGTTTGGTGAGCAAGGAAAGGAATATGCAAGGCAGCACAGCAGGATTAGGAAGCTGGGCCCAGTCTTAAGTGTGCAATGTCTCGCCCCATTCTGGTTTCTGCTAATGTTAGCAGAAATCTGCTTCTCTGCATTTTCCACCCATCTGTTCTAATCCCACCCTCTGGGGGGGAGCACTTATACATAAGAACCCTCCAGTTATTTGAAGACCACAGTCATGTACTCCTTTAATCTTCTTGAGACTAAATGTACATACAGTAACTCATATCACTTAGTTACCAGACCCCTCACTATGCTGATCTTCCTTCTTTGGAAGCACTGTAGTTCATAAGTGTCATTCTTTTAATGTGGTGCCCCCCAACTGGGCACAATACTCCAGATGCAACTAAGTCACATAGGACAGGATTCAGCCAACAAGTCCCGTCAATGGGACAAGCGCTTCCAGTTGCTCAACAGGGCTTCTCCTCTCCTCCTCCCCAGCACCCCTGGAATTGGCTGGGGGGGGAATCAGGAGAACCACAATTGGGCTAAAATATGGTTTAACTTTGCATGCAAACACAACCCTTAAGTGTAGCCGAAGCCTGCAATCTGCTTCATCTCAGCGAGTAAAGTTCGCTTAGATAACCAAGATTCCTTCTCCTTAGTGTGCAACAAAAGCAGCCATAAGATTGATGCTTACCTTATTGTTTTTGCACATGTCTCCTATGGGGACTCAAATGGATTAATCACTTTAACAGTCTATAGATTTATTTACACTTAAATAGCTCAGTCCTGGCAATTACTCTGGTCATAAATATTATGTTTTTAGAAGTGGTTCTGTCCTGGAGTTCAGTTATTTAGTTTTACTATTTATTACAGCATTTTTATACTATCAACAGCAATTACTCTCCACACACTATGTACCCCCCCTATATATATATATATATATATAGGGGGGGTGAACATAAAATGAAAAAAAAAATATTACTCCTTTATGGGAAAATTCAAATGGATATTTTAACACTGGCTTGTAAACAGCCACTTGCCTGATAATCTGTGGTGAATAAGAATTGCCACCAGAATTGCTGCATTAAGACTTTAGGTTGTTTACAGTGCAGCATGAATTTCCCACTCCCTATACAAGCCCCAAAGCTTATTCCAGGTGTTGAGGAATCCGCAGGAAATGGTTGGAATTGGAGGAGGAAAAAATGGGTATGAAGGCATTTTGCACAAGAAGCATTTATAATTTCCTATCTAACTGCTCTTGACTGCTCTAGTCTTGCTTCTTAAATTTCTCCCATGGTTCAGCAGTAGTGAGGACTTAAATGGTGGGAACCCTAACTTCTTTTACTTGCCTGCTCCTTCTCTGATTTTTGTGTGTGTATAGGAAGCATGCAGGAGAAGGAATGAGAGCAATATAGATCACCATCTACCTGTCAAGACACCTCTAGGCATACCAGATGAAGGTGGCTACAGAACAACACGCACGGTACGGTTGTGTACCAGGGTGCAGGTTGGATCCAGACAGCTGCTGGCAGGGGGCGGGTTTCTCAGCTTTTTGCCAACTCCTTCCAGTAGTAGCTCCCCATGCTGTTCCTTAGGGTTTACAAGCCCTCTGGCTTGGCTTTTCAGAGGGAACAGGGAACTTCAGTGGAAAGGAGGAGGTGGGAATGCCTCTAGTTTCTTAGGATCTATCTTGATATCAAGCTACTGTACGTTTAAGGTAAGCTTACGTTCCTGCTACTGTTCCTCATTCACAGTTTAGTATTAAATACTGGGCAAAGTTATTGCCCCAGAATAAAAGCATATTTCCTTTTATCACCCTAAAAATAATTTTGCTCTCTTTTAAATAACTAAGGAGCTTGCCTTTATCTGCAGAATGCTTTAATTAAAAATTGGGCATAAAATAATTAGCTGGTAGTTAATTCCACAGACTGTTTTGACTCTTTAATTATGAGGAAAGGCTGTGTTTGCCTTCATTTTGGGGGATGAGTGGGTGTTTTACTAGGTCAGGGCCTTTTCAGCCATTGCACACAGGCTCTGGATCTCCCTCATCTCTGATACATCTGGCCTCTTCACTCCTGGCTTCTATCTCCACACTAATAGCGCAATCCTATACATTGCCACTCAGAAGTAAGCTCCACTGAGTTCAATAGAAATTAGTCCCAGATAAGTGAGTATAATATTGCAGCCCAAGGCTGTTTTGAGGGCTTTGGGAATAGTTTACTTTCTGTTTGCTGCATTTGTTTCTGAGCTTGTTTTACTCTCAGCTATTTGGGTATATCTAGCCTACCTACAATATATGGAGAGATATAGATACAGATATATATCATTGAGATTGTGGCCACTTCTTTAAATGTTCTGTTTAGCAGAAAAGCATGTTGTAAATATTTTTAAATGAAAGTAATGCAAGTGGCATACAGTAATTCCAAGGGGCTTTCAGGAATTCTTTGTGTCATATTCAGTTGAGCAATGCCCTGACTACCATTGAATATCACATATCACCCTTTGCCATGAGTATTTTTTAAAAAGAAATTCTAATTGCTACTCTTGCACATTCCCCATGGCCTGTAGGGTAAAGATAGCTGCTTAACCAGTACTGTACGGTGGAACTGGTATTACAACTTCCAAACAAATAACTTTGCTGCTGTTATTTATGTTTCCTATGCTGTAAAGTGCCACAAATGTCTAAAGGCACCCCTTGTTTTCGGTCTGACCTGCTGGTGCTGCTCTTACTGAGCTACATGCATATGGGAAGGGTTTTGGTATTATTTAGCAAGCAGCAAAACTTCCTCTGCCAAGATAGTCTGGTACAGATGGTTATGTCCCATCCCATCCCGTCCTGTCAACCCCACCCCCACCCCCACTCATTTTTATCCTTGCACCAGCCTTGATAGTTGGTTATGCTGAGAATGAGTGGCAGGCCAAGGTGAGTGTCATGACTGGGGTGGGGATTTGAACCCAAGTCTTTCTGGTTCAAGCCTGGCACTGTCCACAATGCCACACTGGCTCTAGTTGTAGAATCTTAAAAGGGCACTGTTGCAGCTACAGAAGACGACCAACTCTTGGGTCTCTGCGGCTGAATGATAAAATTTAGGAGCAAATTAAAAAGCATTAATTCCCAGTATACTGCATTAGAATTTAATGCAAGCTTTTATATGAAAGGGAATTTTGAAATATTTTCCGTGGGGGGGGAATGTTAAACACACAATCCGTCATATAAATTTTAAGGTGCCAATATATATCTGAAAGGTCTCTGTCACATGATTAGCATTCTTAAATCAACTGTATACATCAAGTTTTGCTTTACAGACTCCTTTAGCCTTTCCTGACCCATAACTTCCAGTTAGCGTAATATGTTGGTTGGTGCTGAAGGGAATTGTAGCCCAGAACATCTGAGGGGCAATAGGTTGGGGAAATTGTGCTACTTTTTTCCCTAGGATGATCAAAAGCAATATTTTTGGATCCTCCAAACATGAAAATGAAAGTTCACAAAAGCCTCTCCTTGTTCAAACACTCCATTTGGAAATGGGAGGAAAAAACTGAACCAGTGAGCTAGAGCTATATGAAGGTAAACTCTAGCTAGTTTTCTAACCACTTACACTCTTGGTGTGAGCTGTTTTCACAATTGCCTCCTTTAGAGTAAGATCAAACATTGGTAAGATGGGGTTCAGGGGACCTTCATTAACATCCTACAACGTTTTACTTAATTTGTTCTTAAATTACATGTGACTTACAATTAGAATGGTGATAGCAAGATCTTTTATCTGATCATATTGAAGAATGTCAAAAGAAGCATTGTATCATCCTCAGAGATTGCTCTTCTGTTGAGATTTGGACAGTGTCAATGAATGACGGCCTTTTTAGCCATGCCCATTCACTGCCTGTGGATCATTCTCTGGCAGGGAGCTTGTTCTCCTGCCCCCACCCCCCACCCCTTTCAAGTCTCCTTGGTGCCAGAGAGAAACCTTTCTTTTCTCAGAAGTCTTTTAATTGTTTTCAACATAAAAAAAATCTTAGCATCTTTTTCAGCCAGTGTTTTAATATTGCTTATTGGAGTTATATAATCTAAGAGCGATTTTTGTGTGTCTGAGTGAGTGAGTGAGTGAGTGAGTGAGTGAGTGAGAGAGTGTGTATGTGTGCTTGTTGTGGGATTGTGTTGCTAGCTGTAGTTTGATCATGATGTTCTATACTGTTAATCTGTTCTAAACTGTACATTGCCTAGAGGCATACGTAATAATACCTCAATGCAGCATGTGGGCAGTGCTTTGTAAGTCAAAACTTATAATGAAAACTACAAGTAGTACTATGAAAATAACTTTCTCTACGTTTGTTTTATACTCTGTATTCAGTTCCAGTTTGGTGGATAATACAGTATGCCTTATCAGAAATGCAAATGACTAATCCAGTACATTAAGAACTATTTTGTTAGGTAGCTTGTTCTCCTAGTCAGATATAAAAGCATGTGTCCGAGAGAGAGAGAGAGAGATACCCTTGAGGCTTAGCTGGCCTTTATCAGGGCCAAACCTTTAGTGTGTGCGCCCCTGCCCTGTGGAACTCCTAGCTTATATTTTATTATCTGTGATTCACAGGGCGGTTTACAATATAAAAACACAAAAATGCATAACATAATAGCAAACAGTTACAGGTAGGTAGCCGTGTTGGTCTGACGTAGTCGAAACAAAATAAAAAAATTCCTTCCAGCAGCACCTTAAAGACCAACTAAGTTTTTATTTTGGTATGAGCTTTCGTGTGCATGCACACTTCTTCAGATATACTGAATAGAAGTCCCCAGACGCTTATATGTAGAGAAAGGGTGGGGAGGGTTGGTGGAAATGGGTCGCTTTATCCTCAGTCACCTCACCCCTTGCTTTTTCATGCAAGTCCACAGCTATCAGTCAGTCTATCACCCATTTCCACCACCCCTCCCCACCCTTTCTCTACATATAAGCTTCTGGGGACTTCTATTCAGTGTATCTGAAGAAGTGTGCATGCACACGAAAGCTCATACCAAAATAAAAACTTAGTTGGTCTTTAAGGTGCTGCTGGAAGGATTTTTTTTATTATAATAGCAAACAAAAACAGTTCCTAGTATTTATTTTATTAATAGTAGTTTGGTAGGAGCATCCCTTGCACATTTTTAGATACCTTCTAAAAGCTTTTATTCAGACAAGCCTTTCAGATCTGAGATTCTTTGCCAATCAGTTCTCAGTGATACGTTTCACATTTTTATTTTAATACTGTGTTTTTAGTCTGTATATTGCCCTGTGATATTTTATATGAAATTGTGGTTTATAACTATTTAAATAAATTGCATGGGGTTGGACTACAGTGCTCCCCAACCTTTTTATCGCCACGGACCAGTCAACGTTTGATAATTTTACCACGGCCTGCTGAGGGGGGGGACGTTGATTGTTTATATTTTATTTAGATTGTTTTGATTTAATAATTTTAATTTAATTGTATTTAAATGTTCCTTGGGCGGCCCGGTACCAATTGATCCGCGGACCGGTACCGGGCCGTGGCCCGGGGGTTGAGGACCACTGGACTAGATGACCCCTGGGTCCCTTCCAACTCTATGATTCTATGAAATAAAATCTTGTTGTTTGTTCAGTTTTATACCTTTCATTCATGCTGTAAGCAGCTTGTGCAATACTGTATTCCCTGTTCAGGATGAGATTTTGATTTACTGAGCTTCGCATTCTTCCAAATACCTATTCACACAATAACATAGCTGCCAAGTCTCCCGTTTTTTGTGGGAAACCCCCGTATTTAAACCCATTCCCCGCTGTTATCCTGAATAGAGAGAAATCCCGTAAATCCCCCGGATTTCCTACCTGCCAGGAAGGCTCCTTCTGCGCATGTCTGGACATGTGCAGAACTGATTTCGGGTGCCGCTCTGCCCATGTCTGGGCACCAGAAATCGGGCAGAGCGGCACCGGAAGCCGCTTCTACGCAAGACATGCGTAGAAGCGGCTTCCGGTGCCACACCGCTGCTGATCCTGGATTTTTCTTACCGGGAGTTGGAGGGTATGCACAATAATTACATTCATCTGAAACAATATCTTTCTATATACCATTACATGTTTTTCAGATGTTAATGGCTCTTTCTTTTTTCTAGATATGAGACATGAGTGTTGGACGCAGAAGATTAAAGTTGCTGGGAATTCTAATGATGGTCAACTTCTTTATATATGTGATTGTGGAGGTGTCAAAGAGCAGTGGCCAAGCAAAGAATTCAAAAAGGAATGTTATAATACCACAGGCCAAATTCTGGAGAAGATTTGTTCCTCACAAGGCATATTGGAATAAACAGCAACAAAAGTTGGAACGCTTATCCAATCCCATTTTTGCATTGCTTACAAATATGACAGTGGAAGAAAGCTTATCTTCTAATGGCAGCTTTTCAAATGCCTGTGATCCTGACCCATTTGTAGCTTCACAAATTAATGGCTTTAAAGACTTGCCAGATAGATTTAAAGACTTCTTGCATTACTTGAGATGTAGAAACTATTCATTATTAGTGGACCAACCACACAAGTGCAAACATAAACCTTTTCTGCTTCTGGCTATCAAATCACTTATTCCCCATTTTGACAGAAGACAAGCAATCCGACAGTCTTGGGGAAAAGAAATTAAATCGGGAGATGCAACTGTTGTGAGGGTCTTCCTGTTAGGCCAGAACTCTCCGGAGGATAACTTTCCTGATCTTTCAGATATGTTGAAATTTGAGAGTGAAACCCACCGAGATATTCTTTTATGGGACTACAAAGATACTTTCTTCAATTTGACCCTGAAAGAGGTACTGTTTCTGAAATGGGTGAGCAACAGCTGCCCAGATGCACAGTTTATTTTCAAGGGAGATGATGATGTTTTTGTGAACACGCATCAGATTCTGGATTACTTGAAGAGTTTAACCAAGGATAAAGCCAAAGACTTGTTCATAGGTGATGTGATCAAAGATGCTGGACCTCATCGTGACAAGACACTGAAATACTATATCCCAGAAAGTATTTATGAAGGCTCTTACCCTCCATATGCAGGAGGTGGTGGGTTTCTCTACTCTGGTGATCTTGCATTAAGATTAGCCAATGCATCTGACCAAGTCCTACTCTATCCCATTGATGATGTCTATACAGGAATGTGCCTTCAGAAACTTGGGCTTGCTCCTGAAAAACATAAAGGCTTCAAGACTTTTGGCATTGAAGAGAAACACAGGGATAATATTTGTTCCTACACAAATCTAATGTTGGTCCACAGCAGGCAACCCCAAGAAATTATTAAGATTTGGACGAACTTGCAAGATCCAGATTTAAGTTGTTGAGTACATATACGTCCAAACGTTCTCTCCAGATTTGGGTTTAATTTCTTGGCTAAATGGTTAGTACTTTGAATATTTTGTTTTGCAAAGCAAAACTCGCTGTAAATGGTTTGTCCAGAACTTCTAAAAGAACAATTACATCAGTAACAATGCACATCATGAGGATATGGCATGTAGATGCAATCCTTTCTCTTTCCATTGCCATGCGTTCAATACTTTCACCCAATAAAAAACTGAAAAAGCATACCCTCCAGAAGTTGTGATTAAACTATTAATTTAATGACCATTTAGCTCAAATATTAGAAGACCTTTCCTGTTTTCTAATTATAATAATTATTTAATTGTGGTGATAGAAGCTATACACTGATTTGTTTTCTTGAGATAAGATATCTCAGAGACTGTTTTGGAACTCAAATTCAGGAAAGTAACTTCAAAATAAACTTGGGTAGAGTGTTCAGCTCTCAGACTCTGAGTACTCCTATTGGAATTAAGTTAGAAGTAATTTAAGTTTATGGATTTAAATGGACCTACTCCTGAGTAAAATGCAACCCATGCCACCAAACAGTGGTTTTTATGGCTTTCCTTTTCCACTGTCTTGTTCTATCCTCCCACTGAACAGTATTCAGTTAAATGTGATGGAGATCTGTGTAATCTGTATGTAACTGTGTTTAAAATATCAGATGATACATACCTATGGCTGAGAAGCTGTATAGTTTAAAGTGTATTTTGGGAGGTTAAGTGTTGCTTTGCATCAGACCTAGCTAATGGTCAAGCATTTTACACTTTTTCTCAAACTGGTATCAGACCTACACAGTCTTTTTATTTCTACAGTAGACTTAACATTTGCTCTGTTGTCTTTTATGTAGTTAAAAAAATCAGGCAACTTCACTGATAAAATTAACTGATATGTGAATTGTTAATTGGCTTACAAAAACTGAGCCTTCCTTACAGTCTAGGGTTAGAACCTTATGAAAATGTGCAGTTTCTGAGATTCCAAATTACTCAAGTGACCCCCTTACTGAATAATTATTGAGGGTATCTCAAAGGCACAGGTCCTAAAACACTCTATCTGCCATATCTTCATCTGTGTTGTATCAGACAATTATTCAAAACAACGACTGCTTTCTTTATATACGTAGAAGTGCCTGTATTTATTGTTCAGATGGAAGACCAAAACATTTTCTTAAATATATTTAAGAAATATTTGTATAGTGTTGTCAGTCATATTTAAATAGAGTAAACTATTTTAAACGTGTTGAAATATAAAAAGTTAAATAAAGTTAATTGTTTTTGAATTTCAAAAAGTATATGTGTGTACATCCCAATTTGTATAGACAAGTCTAAATAATTTACTCGAGAGCTCTTATGGCCTGGGTCTGTGGCTTGTTGCCCCATAAAATAGGGCCATGTTCTTGTCCAACACACTGGTGCAATTTCTACCATTGCACTGCTTGCTAGGAGCAAATTATAACCAGTCAACAAGGAGTGACATTTTGCACTGGGAAAGCCCCTCTGTTTCTGTTGGGTGCGGCAAAGTTGTCCAAGTTCATTTTTATTTCCATGGTGTAGGGAAGGCTTAGTGGTATTATGAGGTAACATTTCAGTGGCAGAGAGAATGAGAAGGAGGAGATCTACAGGCACCAGCCTTGGTAGTAAAGGGGCTGACAGGGGCATATATAATGCTTGTCTTGACAATAATCCAAAACTTAGAGTTAGTAGCATTCTTCCACATTGTTTTGAAGATTTTGTGATAGAAACCCCTCTGAGGAGACTGGAGCCTATATTTTTGATGTTTAGATTTGAAGGGAAGTATGTTCATTCTTTAAAATATTCTATCTTGATATAGTTTAATGCTTACATTAAGAAAGAAAATGGCTGAGGGAGGAATTAATCATGCCAGTCATCAGCACAAGCTTTTCAGCTTGCAAGAGGAAACTGTCCCCCCCCCCCCGGCATGCATTTCTGGAGGTTGTTCTTATACTCCAGAGCCAATTTGGGGTGGGGGGGGGTGGAGGAGAGGAAGGGGGAAGCCCCATTACAGCAGCAGCACTCATTAGTTGAAACCTTCCTATATTCCCCTACTCTAAGGCCACTGTTCTGGGCCCCCTTACATGGAACAAGCACCACTAAAAAGGAGGACTGGACTATAAGGCCCGTATCCTGTGAACACTTTGCCTGTGGATAAGCCCCAAATAATACATTGCAGCACACTTCTGAGAAAACACACAGTAAGCCTGTTCATCTTAGTCCTTGTCACTCACCTCATTTCCCCCATTTTTCTGTATTCAGTTTTGTTGCTTTACTCCACGCTTACTGCACCACAAAGTTCATATTGTCTGCAATCTCTACATTTTATCAAGAGATAAAAATGAGTTTTTTAATTCTATTTTTGTAAATAAAATAAAATGTCTTTGAATTTGAAAAGTGTGTTGCTGTAAGATTTGATTAGAAACTTGCTTGCAGTATTTTAATACTTTGACTTTACAGCAGATTGGTTCTATCTGGTACCGTATGTTCTGTGTATGCAAAAGAAGAAGAGGAGGAGTTTGGATTTGATATCCCGCTTTATCACTACCCGAAGGAGTCTCAGAGCGGCTCACATTCTCCTTTCCCTTCCTCCCCCACAACAAGCACTCTGTGAGGTGAGTGGGGCTGAGAGACTTCAGAGAAGTGTGACTAGCCCAAGGTCACCCAGCAGCTGCATGTGGAGGAGCGGGGAAGCGAACCCGGTTCCCCATATTATGAGTCTACCGCTCTTAACCACTACACCACACTGGCAGGAACATATTCCACTTTATGTTGGTAGCAGCACTTTGGCTCCCCTGAAATAGGTGGGTCAAGTTACTTTTGACTTCAGTCTCATTGATTTCAGTGGAAACTAAGTGCACCTGACATTGTTGAGATCCAAACCATTAATTTGTTCATTTCTAAGGTGCTGAAATCACTAGACACTATCCAAAAATAAAACTGAAAACTACAGCTGGCCATTGAGTAAACTCCATGTATGTTGCTCTGAGCTTCTTAGAAAAAAAGATACAATACAAATGTGATACTAAAATAAGGGATTTGCCATTTATTTAACACAACAGTGACTTCCCAATAACTTAATGAATGTAATGAAATTCAGACAATTTAGACTGTTGCCTAAGGCAATAACTCCTAATAGGGAACAGGTGCTGTAAACTTAGGAACAGTCCAAGCTGTGTTGTACCTCTTAAAAAGCAAGTTAATGAGAAATACACAACAGTCCCATTTCAAAATTACATGTGCAGCCCAAATTCATGTTTATTCAGAAGTCTTCCTACTTCAGTGGCACATACTCCCCCTCCCTTCATCATGGGCTTCCAGACCTGTTCACGAGGGCAACACGAGTAGTTCAGAAGCATTACAGTTGAAATATCTGATGAATGCAGCACAAACACTCTTAAGAATCTGAAAGCATATGCTGCCAACTTGTACCCGTTAAAGTGGGAAACTAGAGCTGTAGCTATAGTAGTCTATTGCAGCAAAAGCAAGAGTCTTGTGGTGTCTTAGAATGTTTGGCATAATCTTTCCCTGGAAAAAGGAACCCCAACTGGGAGAGTACACCGCTTCCAGACGCACTATAATCCCTGTACAATATTTGGAGAAGGCAACACAAATGTTACAAAAATCGATTTAACCCACAGCTCTAAAGTTCTTAAAATTTAACCAACTATTTTAAACTGCTTGGAATAGATAAGCTGAACTGAAAATGACAGCAGAAAAATGATGAGTATCTGAAACAACAGCACAGACACAGCAAATAAATAAATAAAAATCCACAGATTTTAAATTTACAGAGAGTAGGTGGCAAAACGGCGATACAGGAGCTTGTCTGGATTAG
The DNA here is from genome assembly GCF_965207765.1 of Zootoca vivipara. NCBI lineage: Eukaryota > Metazoa > Chordata > Lepidosauria > Squamata > Lacertidae > Zootoca > Zootoca vivipara. Next base: position 2,012,392 of record NC_142586.1, read on the forward strand.
AAAAGCATATAGCTGAGAGTTCAGTCATATAATCTTCATACCTCCAGCACAAGAGCACCCCTGCTCTCTTTCTAAAAACAGATGGATGGTGTAGCAGGGAGGTCTGAGCTAGACTTTGTCCTAGAGCTGTAGTCTCCCATCTGCTGCTGCCACCATCTCCTTTTGCATCATTTCCTTGGCAACATGCAGCACGTAACTCTCATCTTTATTGTGAATTATCCATGGTTGTCGTAGCTCCAAGTCAGGGACCCCTGTTCCTGTGGTGGTTGCTTGACATGTTCTCTATATACGCTGAGTAGGGTGGCGGGGAGTCTTAACGCTATGGCCATTACTAAAACCTGACTTGGAATGTGCCAAAAATCCTATTACCTTAATTTGTTTTGACTGAGAATACACCTTGTAAATATCCTTCAATAATTTTAAAAGAAACTGTTGCACCATTGAGAGTAAACCTTTGCTGTTAAGATAATAAAAATACAGTCTTAATAAAGACATCTCAACCTCCATAAACCATGGAGCAAAATAGTTTATTGGGTAGACTAGGCCGTGCACACTCATTTATCCCCTTTCTTGGCTTTGAGAAGATACTATGGACTGGTTCTCAAAGGGTGTGGCAGGAGAGGATAGCAGGATCTGGCAAGATTCAAGGAAAATCAAAGAAACATTTAAACATTTCAGATAATATATACCCTGTTTCTCATATTTTAAGACATACCCATAAAATAAGCCATAGCAGAATTTTTTAGCATTCAAGGAATATAAGCCATACCCCGAAAATAAGACATAGTGATAGGCGCAGCAGCAATGCCGGCCGCGGCAGGAGGAGGAGGAAAAAAATAAGACATCCCTTGAAAATAAGCCATAGTGTGTTTTTTTGAGGGAAAAATTAATATAAGACATGTCTTATAATATGAGAAACACGGTATATATGCAGAATATGGATAGGTATCTTTTCAAAATGAGAAAAAGAGCACCAAGTGATATTTGGGACATATTGTTGTGAACGGGGATTTTCAACTGACAAATATGATAGCTCAGAAAAGAGAAAGGTTTTGTTGTTGTTGTTTAGGAGATGATTTCTTTGTCTCAAATTAGACCTAATATAAATGAGATCCAGCAAAAGCAAGTTCACACCTCTCAATGAGTTTGTACACATATTACGGTTCAAATATAAGAGGCTTGTTTATAATTATATTTTGGGACTGATTCTTGTTCTTATGTACCGTAGTTACATTATTTTATACTTTTTAGATGTTCCATGATCCTATTATAAAGTAATTGTGTTCTGTATTATGAATCAAGCACTGCTAGGAATTGTTTCTTTTTTGTTTTTCAATGTATTCCTTACCAATAAAAAAAATTGGGTGTGGTGCAAGTTTATTCTGAAAGTATGGCCCAAATAATTTTCTTTTGATAACTGCTGTACTGTGGTTTGTTAAACCCGATCCTGGTTTCTAAAATAAGTTAATCTTTCACTGTAGCCTTTTCTCTCCAACACGTTTCATGAGCAGAATACAGTATGTTAAGCATTCTCCACTTTACAACAGCAGTTTAATATGGATATAATGTTAGATGAGGCTGTGTAAATAAATACTGGAGTGGGGAGAGAGAGACAGGGTGCGAGCTTTTCAGATTTGAGTGCCTTCAACTTGACCTGGCACAGCAGGACTGGATAAAATGCTTCTTTCTTCTTCTTGTTTTGAGCAAGGCCTGCCTGGGTTGCTTGGACAATATTCAAAAACATGCTTCTTGTCTGAAAAGGTTCCACAGGGATCAATTAGACAATGGTAATAGCTAGCAAAGCATTACTTAGGTGCGTACATAAATGATAAACAAATCCATATTTTAAAGTAGTTCCTTCTCTTATGGGGGGAAAAAAATCGCATGAAATAATTTCATGTTCACAAAGGCCCTTTTCAAAATGTGTGTGCACATCCAGCTTTTCCACATACTTAACTGTGGAGTGTTTGGTTTTGTTTTGTTTTTTTAGGGTATATATAGGCAGGCAATGTACTTCAGGTTCTAAAGTGAAACTCGCAACGTTTAAAATACTTTAGAAATTTAAACAAATACCAGAAATACACAAATACCATGCCTGTTTGAAATTGCTCCTACAATTACACGCTCTCATGTTTTTGGGGAGCAAGTATGCAGTTTAAGGAAAGCAGGAAGATCAGTCTCCTCTGCTGTGGACCAGGCTCAATGCCTGATTTATCATTCTTTAGGTCTATTCTTTCTTAGCATAAGCAAAAGTGAGCCTGTGAACTAGGAACACATGAGAAAGGCACAGGGTGCGAAGAAGAGTTGCCTGTTCTAACCTGGTGCTGATAATATTATTTTAGAGTTATACTAGGGGTGAGGTTAACGGCATAATTTAATGCAAATAGTACTTACAGGGAAGCCTGAACAACTTTTTAAAAATACTGTTTTTATTTTCATGGTACAGAAAAAAATTAAAGAAAACAACTAGTATCCTGTCCTGATAAAATTACAGACTTTTATCATGCCAGGTGTTAAAGTTTCATATGATTACTCTTAAGAGATCATGCCATATTTTCCCATGAGTGCTGGGGGTGGATTCCTGCCACAGTCTGAACCATTTATGTATTCAGTAAACATTTGCCATATGTTATACAAGGAATATGGATTGTGTTTGCCCTTTGCCACAAGCCTGAGCAACTTTGAGGGGAGGGAATTCATAGAATCCTAGAATCAAGGGTCATCTAGTCCAACCCCCTGCAATGCAAGGATTGAATGGATAGATTCCTCTCTGGTACATTGTTGCATTTTAAAAATGTACTGTATTGTTGTTTTTTTGCTGTTTGCATTTTGGGAAAAAGGAAAGATGGTGGCTGTGAAGGCTTCCCATGAAATGCAAATAGCTGTTTCAGAAAGACGATTTGTTTTTAAGATCGCAGGGAGTGGAAGCTAAACGCTTTCCCCTTTCCACTCCCAGGACCCTCAGGTTTCCCTGCAGTGGCCACTTGCATAACTGCAACAGTAAATTCCACGTAGTCTTGGTCCTTAGACAACTGGAATAATAGAACGTTCCTAAGAACCATGCCTCCCAGATGTTGCTGGACTATAGCTGCCTGCCTATTGGCCATTTCTGGTGAGGGGAAACTAAGAACATCTGAACCTCATCATTTGGGTTGCCACTGGTATGGAAAGTTCAGTAAGAAGCTAAGCTTAAAGTAAAAACTAGCACAATTAAAAGTCATCATGTCTCTTTGTGTGCAGAATTTACTGAAACTAGAAGTTTATATCTTAGGATTTAAGAGACAGAAGGGGAAAAAATTACATCAAGGATAACACTGTTCTTTATCAAGCTCTGATTGGTCCCAGGTGATTAAATTACAGCTCGCTTACATGAGACCAAGGGAGCTATGTTATTTTTCAACACAGTTACTTTAATTTTCTTCACTCATAGGAGAGGAGCAAGGCTGGTGGTATCCTTGGGAATACTGAGCCCTGTTTCCATGGAAAAAACAGGTTTATTGAAATGGAAACACAATAGTTCTTTGAAAGAATGGTGGACAAGAGATTCTCATGAATTATATTGTAATTTTATGTGAACCGCCCTGAGATCTGCAGATAAAGGGCAGTATACAAATTTCAATAATAATAATAATAATAATGTTCAAATGCCATGTCTCCTGGTTAGGAGTCTTAAAAAGTATGAATTGGTTACCTTCCAGTTTTACTTGCATAAACATAACTTGTAGTCCGTCATTTTCACAAAACAATTACAGGTGGAAAACAATCTTAGTTTTGCTTCCTGAGTAAGAAAGTAATAAGAAATTAAATACATACATTTTCTTTACAAGAGCTCTTATACTGCAGAATATAGCAAAAGTGCACCTCCAGCATTCATAAGTAATAAAAGGATATTCCTTGCCTAAGTGGTGTGGTCATTTAAGAGAGTTGCATCATTCTGAATTAATCTCATAATGTATAATATGCAGACTGAGGCATCTTTCCCACAGGGCTTAGTGGTTCGTTGCGCCAGGGTACCGGCCTCTCAGGGGCGCCCCAGCGAGTGGGGGAGCTGCGCAGCTTTGCCGGCGGCCTCCCATTCCCTGCACGCCGCCAGGTGGTTGGCGGGACGCAAGGAGCCACCAAGCCCTATGGCTCCTCCTCTCCCTCGGCTGCAGGAATCCCCTAGCCACCGCCCGTCAAGCTGCTGTCATCTGAGTGAGTGGCAGGAGCGGCAGTGGCAGGAGGGGCCTCCTCCGCGTCACCGGTGCCTGCCGCCCCACCACCACTGCTCCCTGGGACACAGGCGGTGGTGGTGTGGCAACCGCCTCCTGCTCCTCGGGCCGCTGGGCAGCAGCGAGAGCGCTGGCAGTGGGCTGTCATTGTCAGGCAGTGGAGAAGGAGGAGGGGCCCCGGAGCCTTGCAAGCGAGCGTGGGGTTCCAGCGGTCTGGCCAGCCACAGCCACCACATTGGCAGAGTCTTCTGTGGGTGGCGGCTCCTGGGGCTGCGAGGTGGTCCACAAGTTGGGCCCCCGAGTTTAAATTCTGGGAAACGGAGGGGGACGCTGGAGGGATATTTGCACCACGGCACTGGATGTGCTTAAGACGGCCCTGTTAATATGCTTTGAGCACCTGTAACACGTCACACAACCACTTTTTGTGCTACAATCATGATGGCAATACATTCACTACTGTGGCTTGAGACATGAAGGATGTTTACAACATGAAACAAAACACCACCCTGTAATAATGGAGGAGGGAGGAGGGGTAGAATTTGGTATGCAAAAAGGTATCTGCAAAGCAACTAAGCCACCTTTAATAACCTTTAGTGGGAGTTAGGGTGCTTAAGAGAAGACATCAATGTTAAGCATAGGACAAAATTTGGTTTAAAGGAATAATAAATCAGAAATTCTCCAAGCAAGCGGCTTTGAAAGAGGAAAAAAATCAATTATTTGACTAAACGTTCAGACTTTCTGTATGTATGATTCTGCCTGAGATAAAATTGAAAGAATTCCATATGACATAGAAATGCCTTCTACTTGGCAACTTTGCTAGAATATACAGTGCTGGCTGTGAGTGAAAGAAAACCAAAATTGGTAAAACAGCATCTCAATCTAGCTTTTGATTAACCTGTTCTTAGCATACTTTTTTGGAAATCAGTGAAAATCAATTAGGTTAGAAAAGGGGTGTTTAACACAAACATATTGCATGCTTTAGAACTCAAATGAATTGGCTTTACAAAAGAAATTTCCTGCCAGGTGAGCTTGCCAGGTAGCAGAGCACAAAAGGGCCTTCCACTCAGCAGCAAATAATGAGATGCTATACAAACAGAAATTGTGGCTGTTATCAGAATCTCTTTTCAGTGTTTAGTCATGATGAGGGCAGGGAATTATGGATACCACCAAATGAATCACATACATTGCACTCACTTGGTCATAATAAAAGCATGTGGATATTTGCAAGTGTGGTTCCATTGGACCAATGCCCATTACACTAATAAACTGGGTCATCTTATGCACTCTGCACCAGTTTTACCACCTTGTAACTCACCTCCCACACTCTTGCAACTCAACTTTCCCCTGCTTGGCAGGGCTGAGCCAAAACCTCTACAGTTCTGTAGAGCATTCCTCACAGGCAAAGAAAGCTTCCTCCTCTGGCAACCATTGCATTATTTCTACAGAACTCTTTCATCCAACAAGCAACTTCTACATAATTCTTTCCTTAGTGGTTCTATTTTGTGCTTTTGTCACTGAAAAGTATTCCACTATTCATGCAGAAAAGCCTGGTGTGATCAATACAGTCCCATTAAAAGATAGTTCCTGGGTAGCTCAGTTGGATAGAGCATGCTGATAATGCCAAGGTTGTAGGTTTGATCCCCGTATGGGACAGCTAAACTCTTAGGTTGGGATTCAACTAACAAGCCCCACCAGCAGAAGCCCATGCAAGGACTTCCTCTAGCACAATGAGGCTTTGCCCTTCCTGTCCAACCAAATTGACTCAGGGGAAATTGGGAGAACCCCCCCCCCCGAGCAGCGCATGGGAGGAGGAGAGGGCAGATCATTCCATCTGGAAAGCAGAAATGCATGCACGGACACAGCAATCTGTTTAAGTGCTACACTGAATTCCTCCCAAAATGAAAACATCTAATTTCCACAAGGAAAATTAAATGCAAAGCTCCCCACCCCAAACACACACATACACAGCTCACAGCAGAGAGCCCTTCTGCTCATCTTCACCCACCAGAGATTTCCCCCAACGGGCTGGTGCCTTCTGTTGTCTCTCTCTGGGGATACTCTGCTGGCATGTGCTTCCAACACCATCTTGCAATGTTCATGTCACATAAGAGGTGGTCTTCAGACAGCCTTGCAGCTGAGATGCCTAGCCGGGCCCTCAGAACAGCAACCAAGGCTAAACAGTTCGGGGAGCAGAGGAGAGGGAAGATGCCAAACAGTCCTCTCCCCTCCTCTGTTCATGCTCTGCCACTGTAAGAAATGACTGAGGAGGCCTGCATCCAAATGCTGCCCTCATCCTGGACCATCCAAATGCTGCCCTCATCCTAGACCATTTTATTTTTACCACCTCAGATACTAATTTGTAAAAAGGGAACAAGTTATTGTATGGGTGTTGCTGTCGCCCTCAAAAGGAGAGATACTTTAACATGAAATGAGCAGAGATGAACAATAAGACACACTGACTCACTAATCCTTTTTAGCAGACCACTTACTACTGTGGAAGGCTGGTTTCATTTAATGTCACCTTTGTGTGTTGCAAATTTTGCAAATGCAGTCATGTACTGTTTGAAAGGTTTTCTTACATCACTGCACAGATGATGTGAAATATGTATTCTGAGCATACATGCCTTGTTTGCATTCTCTCTAGGCATCTGTTTCACCACACTTTCATTCTACAATGCCCTCCTTTTGGTACGGTACCTTCCTTTGCTGGGCCTTGAGGTTACTCAGCAGAGTACTCAGTTCAAGGAACATCTTCAGGTATGGGATTTTCCCTAATGCAGATTGCTGGGATAAATCATCAGTCAGCTTGAGTGACTACAGCCTGTGCCCATGTGCTTGGAATTAAAGAGCAGAGGTTCCAAGACATATAGTAATTTCTTCTCCCAAAAAGGGAGGCACTATCTAAATTTAAGCACCTCCCCATGCCTGCCTGTTACCTCTTTGAGGCTCTGACTGAAATGCCCCAATGAGAAGATTGCCTCTACAGAGGACAGGCTTCTGTTTGAAGGGCTCTCAGTCCATGTCCAATTTAATTACTGGTATAAAGAATTCTTACTCTTACATTGTTACTTCTCTATCCCACCTTTTCCTAGCCATGGAACTCAGAGTGGCCTAGTGGTTCCCAAGCTGTCACCCATCCAGAAAATGACCACACCCAGCCCTGCTTAGCTTCTGCAAGGTTGTGGCCTCATGTGTCTTCAGACCATACCCGGCCTAACCATAAGAAGGGAGAACTGAGGGCTTGAAGTTGCCCATCAACACTTAGTAGCTCGGCAGCAGACTGAGCAGACAAACAGGTAACTTGGTCACAGTCTTCAGGTGAGAAGGGAGAGATGGGGCGACTTGTTTGGGTTTGATGGGGAGTGTTGCTTCAGGGCTGATCAATATTACTGGCATATTATTGACTATAATACATTCATATATTGCAATTTATACTGTTTTGGTTCATAGATTGTATTTGTTATACCTTTAATGCATTTTTTCTGTATTAGGAGTTGTTTTTATTAGTTTGTTGTTGTTGTTGTTGTGAGCTGACTGAGCTCAGCTTGGTTGTTGCAAAAGCAGCATACAAATATTACTTCAAATTGAAACAGTCTACCCCATTGTGGCAATATGAGTAGTATTTATATTTAAATTGGAGTGATTATATCTAAATTTGCATCTCTAAACTAACATACACAAAACTTTGTCCTTCCTCTCTCCCTCCCTCCCTCCCTCTCTCCCTCTCTCCCTCTCTCTCTCTTTGGTGATGTCTCCAGGAGGGAGACAAAAAGAGCACCAGTCAACCAACCATCTCCTTTCCCCCACCATTCAAAGACAAGCCTCCTGTTCCTATCCCATCACCTGCTCCTAAGCAGGGGAATTCCTCTATCAAAGGAGGTTATCAAGACCCCTGGATTCCTTACCTTCTACTCTTCAGCAGTCTCCTACCTGCTTCCCATGCATTCCTGAAATTTCTAGAGACTCAAATAAGAAATGGAACCTTCTCAAAGGGTTTACTAGGTCATTTGCAAGATTTTTGTGACCAGAAGATTGCAAAAGTGACAGATTGATCAAGAAAGATCAGTAGGAATACAGTTTAGTAAAAAAAGGTAAAGGAAAAGGGCCCCAGGACAGTTAAGTCCAGTCGAATTTGACTATGGGGTGCAGCACTCATCTCCACTTTCAGGCTGAGGGAGCCGGGTCATGTGGCCAGCGTGTCTAAATTGCTTCTGGTGCAACGGGACACCGAGACAAGTACCAGAGTGCACGGAAATGCCAATTACCTTCCTACTGCAGCGGTACCTATTTATCTACTCACGATGGTATGCTTTCGAACTGCTGGGTTGGTAGGAGTGGGCCAAAACAACGGGAGCTCACCCCATTGTGCGGATTCGAACTGCTGGCCTTCCAATCGGCAAACCCAAGAGGCTCGGTGGTTTAGACCACAGCACCACCTGTGTCCCTTCAGCTTAGCAATAGAAGTTGAATAAACAGAGCCACCCTCTTCCAGCCACCTGAAAGTTTCAAATCCCTCACCTTTAAAGGCTGGGCAAGATTTGGGGGCTTGTCAGGAGACAACAGAGCTATCAATAAAGACAAGAGAGAGTGTGTACACTGAGTTGAAGATTGATGAAGAGAAACTGGAAGACCAGGCCAGTGATGTCATAATCATATTGACCAATATGGGGTGTTTTCAGTCTCCTCTGTTGCTAGGCAAACTTTAAAATACATTTTTTTAAAAGCTCCAACAACTCTAGCAATGATTTCAATTCCTCCAGCTATTCAGTGTGTAATTATGTAATTATGAGGTTGATACTGAAATCTGAGAATTAGCAGAAATCTCCACTACGTCATCAGTCAGAGGCTGGTACCAAATCTACTCACAGACACACAGACATGAACCTGAATCTTACAGACATTTTCACAGAGCTATTACTTTGAGGATCTTTATATGGCACAGAAATTATTGCTACCGGACTTCCACTTGGATCGCCGTAGAAGATGGCTGAAAATACCATCTCTCCTGCTCCCACGGGGTAATTTACGAGGCTGTAAAGGGGAGTATGCAGCCTCCCGAAGTCTTCCCGGGGTACGGGAAGATGCTGTCTCATCCGCAGTTGCCCACTACCAGCTTCGACTTCGGAAGGAAGGAGAGGCCGGGGGCACTGGATGGAAAGCCCCTGTGGGAGCCTGGATCCCCTGGACGCCGTCTCTACGAGTGAAAACATGTTCCATGACAAGAGAAAGATTGTATATAAGTCATGGACATGCTTCAGACAAGGAAAGAAGATTTATACTGCTAAGCTCAGCCACTGAGAAAACAAAAGATAACAGAGGAATGTAATCATCAAGAAATGGAATGTGACGGAGCTGAAGGGGGGAGCGAGAACTTTATAATTCTGCATTACTGTGCTTTACAATTCACCTAACAAAACTCCCATCTGAAGAACCATAAACAACATTTATAAAGCAAGTGAGATCGGAAAGTGGGAAAATTATTGAATTAATATGGTTTTTAAAATATATATAAACTGTGTGAATTGAAAACATAAATAATCAAAGTATGTTCTCTTGGATTCGCTTGGAATGTGGTTAAAGATTCCTCAAAATATGGACATCAAAGAGAAGCGATCTCATTAGTGGCTAGAAACTTGTCAAGAAACTTTTGAGTTATGATGCAGCTATAATTTAGAATCCGCCATATTGGAGATAGTCAAAGGGGGAGAGAGCCATAAATAAGACATTAGATGTGTATTTATAGTTTTGATCTGGCAAATCTTCCCTGAAAAGGCTATATTGAGTAGCGATCTGGAGAAAACATCACAGAGGCTTAAAGATTTGATTTATGGGGACTGCTCGAAGATGGCTGCTGCTAGCTGTGAGAAGGATCTTTGGATTTCTGGACAGACTTGGCAAGATACCAGCATGCGAAGAGACAGTGCTAATTTACAGAGGAATCATAAGCATAAACTTACACAGAAACATGGTCAAACTTGCTTGCTCGAAAAACTCAGAGGCTTGAAAGAAGATAGAAGGATTTTAATAGACTATTGGATAAGATCTGGACTTTATTGATTAGAAAGCAGTGACTATAAGAGGACTAGGCTTTCTGAGTCTGAAGCATGGGAAGTCAAATTTAAATTTGTATAATTTGGCAGAAGATTTGGATTAATTGTTTAATTGATATTTGTATAATTTGAAAATGGATTAGATATTTAAATTGGAAAATCTAATAAAAATGTTTATTTAAAAAAAGAAATTATTGCTACCAATTAATGCCAATATTATCTTGTTTCTTCAGAGGAATTAGCAAGAACCCACACCATATGCTATGCTTTATTTTATTTGTACAAAATGACAAAGAGCAAACAGGAATGGCTTTGTGGCTTGAAGCACCAATACAGAAATGCAAGAGAGTAAAATGGTTAGAAATTGTGCAGGCAACCCAATTCTCATTTGCCTGCTGGACCCCAAGCTTACACAGTTCCAACTACAGAGAGAGAGTTAGGTATTTCTCAGGCAGGCATTTAGAGACCCAGTGAGATTGCAGAAGGGAGAAACAAACCAGGAGGAGGAAAAGTTTGCCTGCAAGTTAACGGAACTCCAGGTCTCACAAGAGCTTTAGGTAAGTAAGTAAGATCAATGAAACATGAAAAAGAGAAGTGAGAGGGGTGACATGCAATGGTTATCTGTCTTTAGGATGAGGGAAGCAAAGAGAAGCAGTTTCTTTGGTTTTTCCTATGACCTAAGTTCACTGTCATGGCTGGGTCCAGGGCTGCTGGCAATGGCTAAGTTGTTGATTCTGGGGTAGTGGAGACCCTGACGGCTATGGACATCTAAGTTGGTATTAGTTTGAACTTGATAAATTGAAACGCACACACTGTATCCCCATTTCGCTTTTTCATGTGGAAAGGTGACCAGGATACTAACTTCACCTGACAAGCAGTACAGCAATGGATGGCTTCAAGCATGATTTGTGGTGAGATTCAGTGGACTGTTCAGTCATCTCATCTATTGTGCGTGTTGCGGGGGGGGGCAGTTACAGAAGCATTGGATTTTCCTCTTCCAAGCTTCACTGTTGCATGAGTGGGAAACATGCTGTGTTCAGTAAATAGGACCCCCACTCTGTTTAGCCAAACCCTGAACACCAAAATTCATCACAATAGTTTGAATCCCAAGTTAATTCTAAGAACACAATGGTAGGATGTTTCAGAGAATACCTTGCCCATGGTAGCGAAACCACATCTTGAGTTTCCTGAACTGCATATGGTGGAGGTGGGAACATGGCTGGTGGCAGCAATTAACCAAGTGGGGGCCTGGCAGGGGAGCCAGGAATTTTGCCACTGTGCAGGGCCTCAGCCGGCACCGTCCTCCGCACAGGAACTAGATGCATTCAGTGGGAAGCTGTGAAGTGCAGGACTTTTGAATGAAAGCTGTTTGGTCTCCCATGCGCAAAAACTTGTCTGGCATGCAAGGCCCACCTGGCACTGCACACTTTCTTGCCTTTCCAGCAGTTCTCCTTTCCAAACACATCTTTTGTACACTAATATTGTCCTGCTAATATTCCATGACACATCTCTAGTCTTTGGCCTCTTCCCACTTTCCTGTTTATATGGGCTGATATGGGAGAAAAGCAATGACAAACCTAGACAGCATCTTAAAAAGCAGAGACATCACCTTGCCGACAAAGGTCCGTATAGTTAAAGCTATGGTTTTCCCAGTAGTGATGTATGGAAGTGAGAGCTGGACCATAAAGAAGGCTGATCGCCGAAGAATTGATGCTTTTGAATTGTGGTGCTGGAGGAGACTCTTGAGAGTCCCATGGACTGCAAGAAGATCAAACCTATCCATTCTTAAGGAAATCAGCCCTGAGTGCTCCCTGGAAGGACAGATTGTGAAGCTGAGGCTCCAATACTTTGGCCACCTCATGAGAACAGAAGAATCCTTGGAAAAGACCCTGATGTTGGGAAAGATTGAGGGCACTAGGAGAAGGGGACATCAGAGGACAAGATGGTTGGACAGTGTTCTCGAAGCTACGAACATGAGTTTGACCAAACTGTGGGAGGCAGTGCAAGACAGGAGTGCCTGGCGTGCTATGGTCCATGGGGTCACGAAGAGTCGGACACGACTAAACGACTAAACAACAACAACAACATGGGCTGATATCCATTTCATAGGAAAGGCAGCCTTGAATTAACTGCTTTAATTATTCACTCACCTCAGTAGAAACATTACAATGTGTTTCTCCCTACTAGAAGTTAACTCAATCCTTTGTGTGTGTCCCCTGCTAGTTCCATAGATATGTTTCTCTTCCTGTCAAGAAAGGAACCGCTGAATTGGCTTCGCTCTTTTATGAGCTGCGACTGGTATGGCAGCTATGACCGTTCCTGGACCAGAAGAGCTTGACCCACAGGAGTGCAGGCATTGGGGACGTCAAGACTGGAATACTGCAGTGCACTCTAGATGGGCCTTCCCTTGTCCTGGAAACTGCAGGATTTTGTAGCCTGGCGTCTAAACTTCATAGAATCATAGAGTTGGAAGAGACCACAAGGGCCATCCAGTCCAACCCCCTGCCAAGCAGGAAACACCATCAAAGCATTCCTGACAGATGGCTGTCAAGCCTCTGCTTAAAGACCTCCAAAGAAGGAGACTCCACCACACTTCTTGGCAGCAAATTCCACTGTCGAACAGCTCTTACTGTCAGGAAGTTCTTCCTAATGTTTAGGTGGAATATTCTTTCTTGTAGCTTGAATCCATTTGCTCTGTGTCCGCTTTTCTGGAGAAAACAACCTTTCAATGGATGGGAATCCAAGTGTGTGCTTGACTGGCAGTCAACATATCCATTTATGATGTGGATATTCGTTCTAGCTCTGGAAGAAGCTTGATGTGAGAAGGAATAATGGAGGGTCCCTTTAGTACACTCTCTTGTTACATTTGGGCACAGCCTGTTCTCATTTTTCTATGAATGCAGATCACACCTCTGTGTGTTGGGTTAATTAGTTTGCCACATCATAAACAAAGCAAACCACCAGCATTAATTGGCATCTGCCTAAGTGATGCTTTATAAACTCTAAATTACAGCATCATAAAACTTCCTTGAGTTTATCACTGTGGCTCGATCAGACTGAACTCAGAAACTCAACTTTCATGACTAACTGGTACACTGTATGTTATGACTCCAGGTTCTGCCAACTTCAAGCTTGGCAGGCCATGAACCCAGGTGGGACTTGCAGGAGGAGAACAGATGCCAAGTGCAATTTGACAAATGAAATGGGTGGGGACTTAGGGAAGATGCTAAACAAATTCAGCACAAATATTCTGAAGAGAATGCAGATTTCTGCATACAGCCTGACATTGATGTTGTGGTTGTTACTGCTGCTACCATTATTTTGCGTGACCTTTCTCAAAGAGTTCCTTTTGTACCTAGAGACTCCGCTTCCTTGGGAAGAGAGAATATTCGAGACTGAGTGTTTTTGTGCTATTTGTTTATTTACAAATGCACAGCTTGAGCAGGGGGAAGAAGCGTGTAGGTGCACAAACAGATAGTGGCATCATCCCACCCCGCAAATCCTGGTCCCCATACACCTTAATGCTGATTCTTGGAAACCAGCAGTATACCGTAATAAATGCAAGCTGTTTCACTTCAGGCCTAAACCAAAGTGCCTCTTTCTTTTCCATTAGCTTAAAGACCAAACCTGCCTTTTGCTCCCACGAGGGCTGGCAAGTGCCACATCCTCAAGCTGGCTTCTTAATTTTTTTAAGAGGCTTAGCCATACCAAGACCTGAGGAGAGAGCTACTTTGGACAATCAAAGTGGATGTTTACAACATCATTACTTTGAGATCTTTGGGGCAAGTAGTTTCTTCATGACTAAACCACTTAAAATGTACTTTGCATGCAATTCATGCAAAATACATTTTAAGTGGTATAGTCATAAAGAAACTACTTGCTCCAGAGATCTCAAAGTACTTTTAATGGAAGGAGAAGAGAAAAATTAGAGGGGCAATAAAAAAGAAGCAACAAGCTTTCAGTAAAATAATTTTTAAAAATCAGTTTTCCAAGTTGTTAAAATGTCTGTTTAAATAAGATTCAGTATCAGGTCTCCCCCCCCCCCCACACACACACTTTTTTGTTTATTTCACTGGCCTTGATGGCTGGTTAAAACAGGCATACATTTATTACCCAACTCAGCAATACAGCTCATGAGTTCTTTTATTGTACCAGAAGGAGTCTATGTTATCTTCATTTTGTGGTCCTACCCATATGCTCAGCTCATGCCAAAACAGTGAAAGTAGCAGCATCTAGCAAGATATATAAACTGGCCATTTGCAGACCTAGAGTCATAGTATTGTAGAGCTGGAAGGGTCTTCCGCTGGTTTTCCTCCTAGCCAATTTGCAAATTCTCCCACTGGACAATGTTCAAGGATAATTTTCAAAAAGATGCTTACGGTTGTTTCTAATAGCCTGAAACGTGTTCGCCTATTAGTGCTAATTTCTCTTTAAAACATAAATGACCAGGAAATCCTGTGTACTGTAAATAACATTAATCTTTATTTCTCATCTTCAGCCTTTTAGCACTGATCTTTCTGAAGCCAACACAGCAACAAGCTGTGAGCAAGGGAAAGGTCCTCTCTGAGCTCAGGTGAACCCTGAGATGCACCCAAATAAAACAAATATTTTATTTTAAAGTTTGTTTGTTTTTAAAACCCACCCAAGTAGTGTGTGCATGCAGAAATCAAATGCAGGATGGTGCAGCATCAGCTGAGGAGGAGGGAGAAGCAGAAAAAAAGCTGAAATGGGGGTGGAGGAAGGCAAGCAAGGAGACAAAGCACAAAGGAAGTGAGAGGTCTGTGTAAGGTACAAAATGCTTTTAATTGCTCAAAGCAAAGTGGGCGGAAGAGAGGGTACAGATACACACACAGAACACAGGGAGGGAGGAACAGCTGCCATTGCTGCTTGCCTGCCAGCCAGCCTTATTGTATCTCACAGCCACACAAGCAGATTTTCTGCCAGTCTCTTTCTGTGTATCCTTCCAAGCCCATTCCATTTCTTCCCTGAAAACAACCTGGCTAAGCATCAGAGGTGTAACCAGGCTGAGATCCCCTGCGGGTGCCCAGTCCCATAAGCAGCACAGGTAGCAGCAGATCTTCCCCGCTTCCTGCATCCCTGCTAAAAAATGTCCAGCCGTATGATGCTCAGCGGGAGAAGCTGCAGCTCCGTTGTAGAGCATGTGCTTTGCTTGCAGAAGGTTCCAGGTCCAATCCCCAGCATCTCCAGGCGGGGCTGGGAAGACTCCTGTCTTGGAGAGCTTCTTCCAGTCAGTGACAACAATGCTGAGCGGGGCATTTGGGCACCTGAGGCAAACCACAAGATGGCATCTCCCCATCCCAGCCAGGGAAGAAGGGGTGAGTGCAGATGTATGTCAGGAACAAGGGAAGGAATCTACTGTACTTTGGGACCTGCTCCCACTCTGGATCCTGCCCCCTGAAGCAGGATCGATGCCGAGCTTGGTGGATCAATGGTCTGACTCAGTACAAGGCATCTTCTTGTGTTGCCCATGGGCTTTGCTCTTACCATATGGCTCAAAGAGGGTTGTGAACATTGTTCCTTCCAAGGCTTGAGGTTCAAGGCACCATGCACTGAGGACAAGCCCAAACCTCAGTCACCTGGAAGCTTTACATTGGGTGGGGCTATTGGTAGCCGAGCACATGCTGGGCATGTCTTAGGTATCAGGTTTTTGTCCTCAATATCTCTAGATAAAAATGAATCCAGGGAGAAGGGCTGGGAAAGGCTGCAGAGCTGGGGGCTGGGCCAGCTGTCCATGCAGTCAGTACTGGAGAAGATGGAGCCATGGCCTGACTCAGGCTGTTTTCCAGCATGTTTTCTCCTGCTCTGGAGGGTAGGACCAGAACCAACGGATTCAAGTTACAAGAAAGGAGATTCCTACTCAACATCAGGAAGAACCTTCTGAAAGTAAGAGCTGACAATGGAACGGAATCCTCCAGGAAGTGGTGGACTCTCCTTCCTTGGAGGCTTTTAAGCAGAGGGTGGATGGTCATCTCTCAGGGGTGCTTTAGTTGAGATTACTCCATTGTAGGGGGTTGGACTAGATGACCTCTCAGACCCTCCAAGTGTCCCTATTTTCCAGGGAACATCCCTGATTTAGAGAAGCTGGAACATCCTGCTTTTCCTTAAGACGTCCCTATTTTCACTGGAGAAATATTGGAGAGTATGGGGTTATCTGTATACCTGTATAGCATAGGTTTTTTAAAAAAAATGTTTAATGTTTTATTACATTTTTATATAGGTTGGAAGCTGCCCATAGTGGCTGGGGCAACCCTGTAAGATGTGTGGGGTATAAGTAGTAAAATTATCACGGAATGGGACGTCCCTATTTTCATTGGGGAAATGTTAGAGGGTGTGCCCTTGGGCTCCCTTCGAATTCAGCATAAGACATTGACATGAAATTCGTCAGCAACAAAGACAAACAAATCATAAAAATCAACTGATATCAAAATTAAGGTAATAACACACAACCTACCTAGGACTTTAGGGATGTCAGCACTATGGATGTGGAAAGGCAGGATCTGAGCCAAGTAAAGTTAAGCTCCTTGTCCCTTTCAGTTCAGTGGGACACAGCTGAGCATTCTGGGACCTGAAATTGCTTATCATGGCTAGATCAAGCCCTGTGACTTTTGAGCTAGCAATTGCAATTAATGTATCATCCCCACCTTATATCAGCAGCTTCACATTTTACCATTATTGTATGAAGGCCATGTTTCTTCATGGAATATATGACGTGTTCATCTCCAAACACTGCCTAACTATATGCATGAATCCTGTGATAGTTGGAGGTGGGTGTAAAAGCAAAGCATGCGGAGGGTTGTTTTTTTTAAAGACAAAACTGTATTCAGTAAGACAGATAGAATTATTATTTATATGTGGCCATCCATGTGATTCTACTTCTCAGAGAACAAATCCCTGTCCCGAGGAGCTTACAATCTAAAATTTGCCAAAGGAGAAACAACAGTGGAGGAAGGGAGAGTAGGGGAGGCCAAGAGGAAATAAATATGCTATTCTTTCAGTTCCACATGATTAGGCTTGGTAGCAGGCTTAGTTTTTGCAGGGCATGGGAATTACAGAGTTGAGCCCTGAGTGTCACAGAAAAGAAACACTGGGTTTGAAAAAGCAGCCGTTGGAATTGCATGTGGTATTTGTGAAGCCAGCTCATGTGTGTCATTTATGAGCTAACTTTAAACCAGGATTGCCACATGCTGAAAGGTCATGGGCACGGGTCCCTAACAGGTTTATCCGTCACCAAATTGCTAGAGCGGCATTTCCTTTCCAAGGTCACAAAGGATACTGCCATTAAACCTTCATGGTTCCCCACAGGCAGATTTGCATAGGCAGATTTGCATTGGTAACGAGGATATTTGCATTGAAATGAACACCAGGACACAAAATACTCCCAGATCTCTCTGAGCAGTTTAGAAGTCTAATAAACATTTGGCCGTAGGAGATTTCCAAGAGCTGGCTTGTTTGTTTTTTAGCACAAAGCAGCATGCAATGGTGACACCTGCTGTGGGAAAAGAAAAATGACTTGAGGTTGCAACCCTTCCCTGCTTACCTGAACACAGATTTCAGAGCAGTCAGACATGGGAACCTAGCTGTAAACTCCTGGGGGGGGGGCAAAGTCCCTTCAGCTCCCCCAATAAAATATTTGAGGGGGCGGGCCCCCTAAAGTTGGTGGCCATTGTTATTCAAAGGATGTGCATGCACCATGTCATGTGATCAATTATGTGGGGCAAGGCATACCTGCCCCTCCCCCCCATTTTATTCAAGTTGGCACTCCTGCATGGGAGTGTGCTGTGCTGTAAAAGTATTTAGCAGTTTCAAGCACCAGGCTCAAGTGTGCCAGAGGGGAAATACAAGCCATTGTTGAACGGAAGGGATTTTTTATTAATGTGGCATGATTTACCAAAGGCTTGATGCTTCTGTTGCATTTCTTTAAAGAAAAGAAAGCAGCATAATGCAATCAGAAACACAAATTTGTGCCCAGATAACAAGACCCCACCACCACCCTGTGGCCGCGCTGAGGTGGTCCAAAGGAAAACAAAACAATATATTTGGCACCAGCTTGGCTGCAGGAGTTGCCAGGAGGAGGCATACAAGGCACTGGATTTGTGTAGGGTTTACTCCTTAGTCTTTTCCTCCCCCAAAAATATCCTGCAAGGCACTGGAGGTTTAGGGTCAGAGATTTCCTCCTCCTACCGGTAGATGAGCTCCCTTCTCGGGCTGACGAGCCCCATCTGCCCCTCACTTCCCTCTGCAGCTTGTGCAGAAACGGCCTCCTTGACCATTGGGCCCGCTCTTGGTCTCATCCACTCAATCCTCCAGAGCCTGCCTTCGCATGCAGGGGGAGTCCCACTTACCAAGGGTTTGAGACTTATTGGCCCTCACCTGGTTTAGCTGGCCAATCGAAGCCGTTCCCAGAATGTGGCCACTGTCCTATGTCCTAGGTGAGAGCTGAGTGCTGAAGATAAAGTGAAATATCAAAGGAGCAAGGAAGTCATCCCCATTAGCTGCTCATTGTAAGAAGGGATATTGTAGATAAAATATTTACCCTTGGATTTATTTATTTATATTCCATGTATTTATAGGCCACCTAAAGCAACATACAAGAACAATAAATAAAGGCAACATTAAAAACAGCAAACATTTGTAAAATGTTGATACCGTAAACGCGATCTTAAAAATTATGAAGCTGGTTAGAGTAATACAGCAGCAGGCAAATAATATTTCAACATGCATCCATCAGGTAGAAGAAAACAGTTTTTCAAAACAAGAAGTTTCCACCTACCAAGAGAAGTGAAAGAGCCAAGCAGCTTCTCTTGAGGAAGCAAACTCCACCCGGCCACCCGGATGCATCTGGCCTGCTTCTTCATCAACCCTGCCAGAGCAAATAATGGGCAGTCCCTGTGTTCATGGTAGGAGCCATTGCATCTCTTAGATTTCTGTCTTTCTTTAACCATTCAAAGCCCAAAGCCTCTTTTGGGGCAGGGGGGGGGCAGGGTGATGTCACTTAAATGGTGGTAATAAATCCCTATGGCTGCAGCCTGATCCCGTCCACAGCACTTGTGGCTTCTTTATTTAAATACGGTACCTGTGCTGTGTAGAAAGGGAAACTGTTGCAAGGGCAGCTTTTTCAGCCTTGAATGGAAAGCTGAAGCAAATGAAACTCCTTCTTCTACTATTCAAACTGCAGGAGCTTCTGGTTAGGCTGCCCAGCTATTCCCGGCCATCACTACTGTTAGCATACCATTCTTCTTTGTACCGTAGTATTTCCAACACGTGTGTGTGTGTGTGTGTGTGTGTGTGTGTGTACATGCGTACATGCACAGTGTGGGCGTTGGCTAGTTTTCTTAGTTGTTGAAGACCCAAAATATATTCCTGTTCCCAAAATACTGTTTAGAGAAATCCTACACTCCTTGCATAAATGTTTTGCTTGGGAGGTATCCATTGCCCATCCCAGTCCATGTAGCAGTCGCACACAAACAGCTCATGCCTCTCCCAGCTCCTGGAACACCTTCCCGTGCAGAAAAAATCACATTAGGTGCTATGTCAACAACGTCTCTACTTACAGATGTCAGTATTCATTTCAGGACAGCCTTATAGCAGGTTAGCAGTGAAAGGAAACAGATGTTCTCTTGTCTGAAAAACATTGGCCTTAGATTACCTTCTCTGGTCTCGGTTCAAAGCTATGTCTTCACAGAGTAAGGCCACTGTTCAAATCTTGATGAACCAATTTTTTAGCTGTTTGTGTCTATATACCACTTTGACCTCAGTAGGTACCCTACAAATATTTGCAGGCTTAGAGCCAATGTTGTGGATCAGATACTTTGCCCTCCTACTTCAGGGGGAAAATGTGTATGGCTTTATAAAACTTCAAAACAGTTTCACTTTACCTAATCCACCACAATCTCTGGGGCCATGTGAGCATGGAGCCTAGTTTCTAAAAGGGGGGGGGCTAGGCTCACTTATTCTTGGAAGCCACCCTTCCTAATCCCAGCTAACAGGGCTAGGTATCAGACTCATTTTTATTACTTCGTATATTCTAGAGCACAGCGTCAACACTTAAAAGACAATGCTGCCAAATTCCAACCTGCAACTCTTGATATGGCTGCTTGTGTTCCTGCTGTCTTCAGTCTGTGCCTTCAACAGTAGCATGACACATAGAAAATTTAGCAGCTGGAGATTTTCTTCATCGTTTCATGTCCATGCCAGGGGGAAAAAAAGCTTTGCTTGCTTGCTTAATTTCAGTGCAGGGCTGGATCTAGACACATCAAAAAAGCAATTCAGTTAAATGCATTTAACTGGTTGGTGAAAAACAGGGCTCCACAGCGCCACCTGGTGTCACAGTGTTATAACACATATAAAGCACTTTGTCTTTATGAATGCAGATGAAACCCAGGAGGCAACTACTGAAGCCACAGGATTGGGATCAGTAAAAGTATTCTTATCACCTCAGTGGCACTTTTCAATTGACAAGACATCCCTTTTCTTCTATCACCTGGCATTTGCTCCATGAACAGAAGCAGCATCTGCCCATGGATCCAAGACTCTCTATTTGCATCAGCTGCCTGAGCTCAGGCTGAGAGGTAGTGAGGAGCCCATAGCCCTCTAGGTGGCTGAGCTGATACTTTTATTTCCAGCCTTTGTGCACGAGTGTCTTCTTCCACGTGCCGTCCCTGAACAGCAACAAGGGGCCAGGCAATCCGGAGAGCTGCTTTGGTATTTAGGCTTGTGGCATAGCTGCCAAGTTTTCCCTTTTCTCGCGAGGAAGCCTATTCAGCATAATGGAATTTCCCTTTAAAAGAGGGAGAACTTGGCAGCTATGGCTTGTGGTCAACTGGGGCTTGCTCCCTGGTAAGCACATTAAATTGGAGCCTAAGGATATTTAATTAAAGTTGCCAACAATTTTCTAACACTCCATACTATTAGCTGAACTGGCACTTAAGTCATGACTAACTTTCCCCATTGTTTTCAATGGAATGCAGGTTCAGCTAGCCTAGGCTGCATTCTGAACCCCACTTACCTAGGAGCAGGCCCCATTGAATTCAATAGGCTTTCCTACTGTATCTGCTTGCATGAAGAGAGGTAATAGGCAAAGAAAACTCCCCGGGCCTTCATCTGCCAAGAAAAGGCTGCCTGGCTGAATTGCTGCTACTTGCTCAGCTGTTCAAGGCACAAGAATCCTCTTGAAGTGTGTTTGAAATCAGCCCCACTAAATGTTGTAAGAATACAATTTTGATCAGTCAGCTACTAAGTTGTACTATATTGCAAGTTGCATTTCTTGTTAGGAAATAATAAATGCACTGAAACATAATTAGCCAGTTTTGTTTTTGTTTTTTTTTAAAAAATGTTAATACACTTGACATATACATAATTTGGTGGGAAGTAATCCAGGAGCATGAAAACAATATTCTCATTTAATGTTTAAGTAGGGAGCATACTGATTTCTTGGGAAATGACATCTGGTGGTGCTTTGCCCATTCAGCTGCCTGCTTTCTCTGGTGCTAAAACAACACATAGCCACCAGAGGGAGCTAGAGGACAAGCTTTATATCCTTTCAAAGCTTTTTTGGTACTAATAATGCACCATTTAAAAGGTGGGGCTGTTGTGGTAAGTGCTGTGCTGAAACTTACCAACATGGGTTTGGGAAATCTTAGGTTTATTGGCCTTATGTGTGTCAGACATTATTCTATTATTTGACTTCAAATTCATACTAAGTCTAATACTATGTAGTCGTTGAGAATGCCATTTAACTCCATGGGATTTTCTTTAGGGAAGTATTTATTTCCTGAATAAACATGTATTTTATTTATTAACAGTATTTCTATGCCACCCCATGACTGAAGTTCACTTCGTGGCATCATGTACATAAAATGGTTAATATAAAGCAATATAAAACACATCACATGAGAGATGCATCAATAAGAGCACCAGGTAGGACTTTAAAACTTTAGGAAGACACACACAATCTATTAAAAGCCCTTAAAAAGCCCAGGGTATCCCACCACCCCCAATGATTTGCTCGGTACCAAAAAGAATACAGAGCAGATGCCTCATGAACCTTCTCTGGGAATGGTATAAATAGGAACAATCTTTATTATCAAATTTAAAGGCATGTTTTACAACAACTTAGTACAGTCCACAGCTAGCAAACACCATCTACCCACATCTGTCTGCAAACTTATTTCTTGGGAGTATTAAGCAAAGTGAAACTTACTTCTAAGTAAACATGCAAACATCCTCTCAAGCAAGTGAGCCCTCAAGTATTTAATTAGTGCTACTTGGCACCTTGTAATCTGATTGGATAATAGAGTGCCTTTGGGTGGAGGGAGAATTCGTAAATGGCTGGCCTTGAAAAGTGAGAGAGAGCGAGTGAAGCAGCTGTAGCAGACACTGAATGGCTTAGGAAAGGAGCAACTGGGGAGATATTTAATGGAGGGGCTTGGTAAAACTTTATGATGAAGTTGCTTTTTCCACTGGCATTATTTCTTCTTTTGCTTTGCTCTTGCTCATTAGGGAAGGATACTACTAATCAAGCTTCCAGGGGTTCCCCTACGCCAAACTTTGATGTAGGAAAACATGATGAATGGGTGAGTATTGGTGTTGTCCTAAGTGCCAAGTCAAAACACATCTTGCCCCAAGAGGGCTTCATGTAAGTGCCTCATTCTTCCATTTATATCCCATGTACCTCTGATAGAAATAGCCATATATGTTAAATAAACACACCATTTCCTCTGTAAAGTAAACTGTGCACTTCCCAGAGTTAATGGGATTTTGGCACTTAATAAGCAGTGAGCCCTGGAATGACTGTGAGTAAGAGCGCTTGTATCTGTGCTATACTTGCATGATAATAAGAGCAAATCCCTTGGTTTTCTTTTTAGGCAGACACAAGTCTTAATGGATCTCAGGAATCAAAACCAGGTGAGCTTAAAAATGGACAGTCTGAAGGAGCAAGGTGACTCATTCATGGGTTTGACAGCAATTTTGTACTGTGCACAAGTATTGTTGGGATTTGTGTACTTTGGATCTTGGGGGGGGGGAGGGCAGTATGGCTGCAAGGTACGCTCAATACCAAAGGGATGATTCCAATGGTAATGTAATCCGTAGAGGCTACCGGTAGTTGTCTTCCTTCCAGGATGGCGAATGGGGCAGGTCAAGGAGCCTGTGAGTAATGGATTTCTGCTGCTGCTGTTCTTCCTGACTAAGCCCCAGGGTTGGGCTCTGCTAAAACAAAGAGGGAGAACTGCTAGAGAAATTTCCAGTCCCTGTTTTAAATCTGGGAAGGATAGGTGGTGTGTTTGTTTTGTATCCCCCACACACTTTAAATGCACAAGTGCCCACAGGGCAGTATTTGCATTATGTTTATTTCTAAAGTATCACATCACTCTCATGGCAGAAACAGCTGCCTCTCTTTTTTCCAGCTTTAGGGTGTTCTTTGAATTTTGCAGATCTGGTATTTTCATGCCCCTCAGATGACCACCAGTGGGATTCTGTGATTTGATTTATGCTTTGCCAGTTTTCCTCAAGCCAATATTTCAGGCTCAGCTACATAGGTTATGAACTTTGCAGCTGAGCAATGAGAAGATTCAGATTAACTGAGGAACTGGAGGGGCTGTAGCACCACATCCCTGGACTCTGTGATGGGAGCACTTGGGAGGGAGGTGTTGGGTTCAGTGCCTTGAAGCTGCAAACAGAGCCTAAGAAGGAGAAGTCAAGCCAAGCAAATCCCATTACTTGATGTGATGGCTCAGATGCAAGAAGATGGAGGCTGTTACTTCTGAAACATATAACCCTGATCGACTACCTATAGTTCTCAGAAAGTTGTATTTGTGCTTTTGATAGCTTACAGCAAATGGGATAGGAAATACAAACTTCCAACATTTTCTTCAGGAGATTTTGTCCAAGTGGCACAATGATTGACTGGTTGGTGTCAGAAGATTAGTGTGGTGTTTTCCATACTGTCAGAACCACAACAGTGGCCTCCAGTCAGCACCAAGGAGCAAGCGCTGTCGGCTTTTGACATACATGCCAACTGCACGTATATGCCGAGAAGTAAAATAAAACGATTTTTCAGCTTCATTCTTAATCCTGGATGATGTGGAGTTGTTTGATCTCTGGAAAGGATGTGTGAAGTGGCCCTGTGATAAATCTTCAGAAATGTTTTCTCTTGCCTTGAAAATGGGCAAATCGCAAGCCACCTTTGTCCTGTTCAGCAGTTGTGTTACCTCTCAAGGTGTGTCCAGAGTCAGCATTATTTTGAAGTTACCTAAACTCAGGCAGGCTTCCACTTGTTCCCCAACCAGTGATCTGTCAACATCAGCAGTCTGCTTCTGGGGTGTGTGTTGGGGGGCAGGGGGAGCTTGTCTGAGCAGATCTTTTGTGCTGTCTCTCTCTGTCTATTGTAGACCTATAGTTCGCCTGTGAGCAGTACGGGTATACTGCAATTCAGGTAGAATGCCAAACTGCCTGGCCAGATTGCTGGAAGCATAACTAATACAATGTATGAAGTGCTTCCAGATGCTCAAAGCATTGAATAAACGCCAAGAATTTTTGCATTGCTCCTTTTTTATCATTATCTAAGCCTCCTAGTGGTGTAGCAGTAAAACTGCTAGCACATTTGCAAGGTTGAGCAGGGTCTGGTGCATACCTGCCAAGTGAAAAATGCTGAAAAATGCAGGATCAGCAGTGGCATGGCACCAGAAGTTGCGTAGAAGCAACTTCCAGGGCCGCTCTGCCCATGTGTGGGCACCGGAAATAGGTCAGAGCAGCACTGGAAGTCGCTTCTATGCATGCCCGGCGGCCATCTTGGTGGTGGCCAAGATGGCCGCCGGGCATGAGTAGAAGCGACTTCCGGTGCCGCTCTGACCTATTTCCGGTGCCCACACATGGGCAGAGCAGCACCCCAAATGGAGGCTCCCTGGCAGGTAGGAAATCCGGGGGATTTCTGGGCTTTTTCTCCATTCGGGAGAACAGCAGGAAATGGATTAAAATCCGGGGGTTTCCCATGAAAAACGGGATACTTGGCAGCTAAGCTGGTGTTGGATTTCTGTATTGCATCCGGTTGGACCAGGTGATTCTTGGGGTCCCTTCCAACTCTGTTTCTATTACCTGCCTTTCCCCCTGACAGGACTCAGTGCAGCTATTTAGAGTTAATTTGAATGACAGGCCTATCCAGGGCTTTTTTCAGCCAGAACTCACCAGAACACAGTTCCAGCACTTCTCAGGTCGATGCCATTGCCATTCTAAGAGAATGAGGTGAGTTCTGGTACCTCTTTTTCTAGAAAAATAGCACTGGGCCTACCTTTTTGAAATGTGCACACTGGCCCCAAATGGTTGGTGACCGATGAGTTACTGTATGTCCATTAGATTCCCTGCCCTCCCCCCCCCACCCAGCATCACTGTTTGATTAGAAGCAATGCAGCCAGTAGAACAGGGAATGCACACACCCTCCAATATTTCTGCAATGAAAAAAGGGGTGTCCTCTCCTACATCAGTAAGCTTCTTCCGCCCACATTGACATCATATACAAATTGACATTGGTCACTTTAAGCCAATTGCAACCTCTCTGCCTCCCCTACATCACAGGGTTATTGTAAAAAAAAAGTGCAAAGGAAGGGATCATGTGCAAAGCCTTCCACAGATAAATGGAATGAGATAAAATTGTAGCTATAAGCTACCTTGTGTCCCTGTCAGGGGAAAAGGTGGGATAATAATAATATAATATAATATAATATAATATAATATAATATAATATAATATAATATAATATAATATAATAATGGAACTCTGAAAATGTTCAGGAACATACAAGAGAGTACACCCTATTGAACTTGGTGAGACTTAGTTCTGAGTAAAAATGCTTTGGATTGCAGTGTAAGGCTGTACAGTCTTGACCCAGTTACCTGGGAGTAAGCACCATTGAATACAGTGGGACTTACTTCTGAGTAGACAGTGTCAGGTTCCATTTACAATAAAGGAATAAACACTCCCTGCATTTCCTAAATTGGTGGCTGCAGGAGCACTGGACTGCTGTCCAGAAGAGTTGGATTTTAGGACATTCCAACCACATGTGGAGGTATGTGCCTGTGGAAGTGCAGCCTCTCCAACATTTTGGTGAGGTTCCTGGGTGTATCGGCACCAGTTTCCATGGTGTTAAGTACCATCTGTAGGTGAGAGGGAGTTCCTTTCTTTTGGCTGAGATGGATTTAAAGGGAGGTTTAGACCACATTCTAGTCCATTGGGCTGGGTTAATTTCATAGCGTTTGTCATGCTCCCATTGTTCTTTGTGGCAAGGGGTTTGTGGGATTTTGGAGCAGTATTTTGTATATTGTGGATATCATCCCTTTGCTGTGTCCCTCTGCTGTCAGGAGAAGGTTTTCGAAGGTGGTCAAGGGCCTAGTAGCTGCTGATTTTACTGCTGGATTGCTTAAGAAGGGATGTAGTTGGTCGTATATTAGCCAGGGTATTTGGGTGTCCCCTAGTTTGTCTTGTATTTCAAAAGTACTGTAACTCTTCTCAAGTGTAAAATGCATAAAGATGAAGCTATACAATTTATGTAGTGGATCATTAACAAGGAAAAGATGTATCTCATAGACTCATGGAATTGTAGAATTGGAAGGGACACCAAGGGTCATCTAGTCCAATCCCCTGCAATGCAGTAATCTCAAAACATGGTCCCCCATCCAGTTTGAAACCAGACCAGTCCCTACTTAGCTTTGCAAATGTGCTAGCAATTTTATTGCCACTCTTCTAATGCAATAAACCAGGCAAAGGCAAACTACAGCCCGCCAGATGTTTTGGAACTACAATTCCCATCAACCCTAGCTAACAGGACCAGTGGTCAGGGATGATGGGAATTATAGTCTCAAAACATCTGGAGGGCCGGAGTTTGCCTATGCCTGCAATAAACCAATCGTGCTCAACAAATGGATCATCCAAACTTCCATTTGTTCTGCCATTACCCCCTGGGGAAACCCGCAGTTTAGTGCTGAATTGGAAGAAATGGCAATTGGTTTCCCCCCACAAATTGCCATCTATTCTGATTAGCATGAAAGAGCAGGTTTTCAGGAGGGAAGTAGTGGGACAAAGGCAAAACCACTTAGACCTGTGCCAAGAAAGCATAGGAAAAGCAGAAAACCCATTGGATCCATGCTTTCTAGGCCCGGGACAAGCAGAAGTGTGGATGAGCCCAAAGTGATGGTGATTGTAGACCTTCTTTCATCTTCCACCTACAGAACTGGGATTCCCTTGGCTGCTGGTGTATCTTCCTGTAACAAGTTGCCACGCTGTCTTGGAGGGTGATGCTGGAACTTTTTCTCCTCCAGATCTGAGCAGGATTCCGGGCAACAGCTGGTGCAATTGGACTATCTGGGCTGGTCCTCACAAGCATATCTTGATTTACATAGAAGGATTTGAAGGGAATTCACAATGTGAAGAAAATCAGGATAAGGTCATATTCCAAGGAGCCTTGTCAAGTGTTGAAAGCAAAATAACTTATGCATGCAGAAACCATGGTACTTTGGTGTTTGCTGCACAGGCTGTGGCTGTCCATATAGTGTTTTTGTCAACAATGTCTTCTCCCAACCATAGTCATAAGCATTTTAAAGGACGGTATTATGTATTTGAAGATTATGAAACTTTTACTGGTGGTGAAAGGCCATTTGTGAAATCTAACAGCGGTGCTGGACTTTCTCCCAACTCTGTAATAATGGATTTTGCAAACACTAGCAGAAAGCTTAGCAGCGAAAATGGGCTTCCTGCGACTAGTAAAGAGAGGTGGTGGGGAAATGGCAAGGCTACAAGCTTAGAATCATTCCTAGAGCCTACAGTTTCTCTCTTGAAAACCAAAAAAAAAGTTACCTTGAAACCTCTTGATATAAAGAGGATTCATGTTGCTAAGTCATCTATTGTTGACATGAGGAATGGGAGTGAAACCTCTTCCATCAACTTCAATAAAACTCTAGTCTTAGAATCAAGCAGTATTGAGAATGAAGAAAAAGCAGTTATGTACAAGCCAATTGCCTCTTCAGCCACACGACGTGTGTCCCAAAAGGTCAGAATGGTGACAAAATCGGTGGCAGTGAAAGGTCATGGAACTGCCACTGAATCTGTCACTCTTCAAAATAGTGGGCATATAACCACACGCAGGGAGCCAGGATACATGAACAATACTGGGAGAACAATATTTGGAACATCTGCCTTGAGTGGCACTACTTTTCCACAAATGTTCATGGAAGATCAGAGAACTCCAGTTTCACCTCCTAAAAGTATCCCAGAGAAGAAGCAAGAAGAGGTTCCTCACCCACTGCAGGCTAATTCTGAGTTCTCCAGGAAAATCATGGATGAAATGGAATTTCAACACTTGGAACTGAAGGAAGTATTTACAGGAGAGCAGAGGGACCATCAAGCCTATGGAGAAGAGAATGGCAACAGTAATAAGTACATAGCAGTGACTACTGCTGCAGGGAAAAATGAACCTCGTGGAGCAGAGCAGCTCACTACAGAAATGCCAAACATTCCTACAGCCAAGCCAAAAACTTATCTGACTACTGTAGGGTACTCTAATGTGCTGCCTGCTCCTTCACTAAGGATGCTTAATAGGAAACTCTTGGGCTCTACAACCACTACAGCTACAAATTTCCAGGCTGTTCCCTCAAAGAACTCAAAAGGTACCCAAGTAGAGGCAGTTTCTACTTCGTCTCTCAACGATCCAGTAACCAGATACATAGAGCGACTGCAAAAGAAGCCCACAAACCCAAATCCTCTCTACTCACCTTCTGATCAGGTGTCAAGTCATAAAACTTCATTGAAAGCAGAGAATAATTCCTATGGTAAGTCTTGTTACCTCTCAACTGCTTATCTATCAACTAAGGCTGGTAAATGCACGGAGCTAATTGGGGGAAGTACAGAAGAAATCCTTGCTAGCCTGTGTGTTTCGGGAAATCTGGCTTAACTCCACTGAGCAGTGTATGATTTTCAGCTTTTTCTAGTGTTTGATATAGGAGGGGGAGTCAGTAACTGTTAGCAGATGAAACAAAATTGTCACTCTAAATCCGAGCTGCTTCACACATTGGATTTCCCTCACTCATTCATTACTGGTCAGTCATTTTTATTATGAATGGTCGCTGCTCTTCCTTTGCAGAATTTTCACTGTACTGTTTTCATTTAATTGTGTGTTTTTTTGAAAATGGAACCCTACTGTTTGACAAAACACCATGTTTTCCCTCTCTCTCATTTTCTTTGTGTTTGTGTCTATATTCGCCTACCGACTGATATTCTAGTCCACAAAAGACTATGCCACAATCCATTTGTTAAATCTTTAAGGTAAAGGTAAAGGGACCCCTGACCATTAGGTCCAGTCGTGACTGACTCTGGGGTTGCGCGCTCATCTCGCATTATTGGCCGAGGGAGCCGGCGTATAGCTTCCGGGTCATGTGGCCAGCATGACAAAGCCGCTTCTGGCAAACCAGAGCAGCGCACGGAAACGCCGTTTACCTTCCCGCTGTAGCGGTTCCTATTTATCTACTTGCACTTTTGAGGTGCTTTCGAACTGCTAGGTTGGCAGGAGCTGGGACCGAGCAACGGGAGCTCACCCCTTCACAGGGATTCGAACCGCCAACCTTCTGATCAGCAAGCCCTAGGCTCAGTGGTTTAACCCACAGTGCCACCTGGGTACCACAAGACAAATGCCCCCAATTCTCTGAAGGCTGTCAGGTGTCTTGTGTTCAGTGAAAAATGTTTTACTTGTGCATATAAACATGTGTGCAAGCATAAAGTGTATTTTCATTCCACATATTGCATATGGGGCTATGGGGGGGATTATTTTACAATAAACTGTACGGTATGTACATGCGAGTCAGATACACTTTTGACTTGGTGGTGTTTATGGGCATTGCACTAGAACTCTCATGTTCCAGATACTAGATTGATATTTTTCCGTTGCCTTTCTTCCATAGAGAGGGATTCTGTTTTGAAGCCCCATGACAATAATTTTGTACTGGAATCAGAGCACAATCCTGGAGGTAACGTTTCCATATCCCCTTCCTCAAGGGTGGAAGAACTTTTAAAAAACTTGCTTTCCCAGTGTAGAATTATTACTATTACTACTACTACTATTATTTTATTTGTACCCCACCCATTTGACTGGGTTGCCCCAGCCACTCTGGGTGGCTTCCAACAGATATAATAACATAACAAAACATCAAGCATTAAAACCTCCCTATACAGGGCTGCCTTCAGATGTCTTTGCAAAGTTGTGTAGTTGTTTATCTCCTTGACATTTCATGGGAGGGCATTCCACAAGGAGGGTACCACTACCAAGAAGGCCCTCTGCCTGGTTCGCTGTAGCTTCACTTCTGTCCGAAGGCCTTTGGAGGTGGACCTCCATGTCCAGGCTGAACGATGGGGGTGGAGACGCTCCTTCGTGTATACTGGGCCAAGGCTGTTTAAAGGTCAGCGCTGGGAGCCAATGTAGATCCTTTAAATGGTTGGGTGACCTGAAACAACACTGACTGTTAAATAAATTAAAAAAATTCCTTCAGTAGCACCTTAAAGACCAACTAAGTTTTTATTTTGGTATGAGCTTTCGTGTGCATGCACACTTCTTCAGATACCATGCACACGAAAGCTCATACCAAAATAAAAACTTAGTTGGTCTTTAAGGTGCTACTGAAGGAATTTTTTTATTTTACTTCGATCCAGACCAACACGGCTACCTACCTGTTAAATAAATGATACTCATGCTGCAAGTAGGCCCTTTGGGGGCAGGGAACACTTTCCTTTGTGCTTATTAATTTACGGCATTTATATCCCACCTTTCCCTCCAAGGAGCTCAAGGTGATATACATGCTTTTCCTTCTCATTTAATTCCCACAACAACCCTGTGAGGTAGGTCCACCTGAGAGACAGTGACTGGCCTAAGGTCACCCAATGAGCTTCATGGCTGGGTGTGGATTTGAACCCTGGTATCCCACCTCCTAGTCTGACATCTTAACCACTATACCACACTGGCTTAGGGGGCTGTTAGCTTTAAACACGAAGTGGCAAGCTGTAGGAATTGCTCTGCTATTTTCTGTATCTTCACTGCACTTTGGCAATCTTTGGGTCTTCTGCAGATCTTCTGTTTGAAATAAGTTTTGGTATAGAAAACAAAGGATGGAGCTCTCCCATTGGAAGTGAGTTGGAAAAAGCTCTCATAGACTCTATTAAGAGTCAGGTAAGAAAACAAATGGCACTGGTTGTATGGTAAAGCCGATTGTGTTTGTAATGCTATATGTCAGTCCTTTTAATAGAGTAGCTTCAAGTCCTCAGTTTTAGTTCTTTATTTTTGAGGTGGGGGCACACCTCGCCTGTGGCACATCATATTGATGCTGGTATCATGTCAGTTCCACAAAATGAGTTTAATAATTTTTCAAACTGCACAGCTAGCACATGGGTATTCAAACAAATTAAAGACAGCAGAAAGCTTGGGTTTTCACCTTTTGGTGATGAATAAAATGGAAGCACACAGATTCACCAGAAGGCACACAAGGAAACAGACATCTTTGGGGAAATGGTGAGCATTCATTATTTTGGAATAATAAGAGGCAAGCAATGTATGGGGAGTTTTTGTGAAAGAGATTCAGAGTGACTAAGAGATGTTGATATTGAGAAATGGAATAAGAATTTTGTGAGTTAGAAGAAGGGAAAGAAGAGTGGAAACATATTGAAGAGATATAATAGATATATAATACATATTTATTACAGGTGCAATGTTATTTTGAAATACTTGAAGTAAATATATAAAAACAAAATACTATTTTTATATTACATATACTAGCATAATTGGCCCATAGTAGGAAAAATTGAGATCCACCATACCTGGGTGAGGTTTTGTTGTTATTTTTAACAGGCTATTAATTATGCTATGGGCGCCTTTCTTTCAGTTGCCATTGATTTAACCATTGGTTATCTGTAATATAAACCCACAGTTGGGTATTTTTTTCCAGGTACAAGAGAAAATGAAACTCTTCTCAATCAAAGTCAAGGAAGTCAAGTTAAAGGAAATTATAAGGAAAGAAGAAACTGATAGGTATGTCAGCTAAGCTATAGATTGCCCTAAAATGGTAACAAACTTGGTTTAAAGCACCATGAATTTGTGTGCTATTCTTTATCAGTTGCACTTAATGAGGAAAAGCCAACGATATTATTTCCAACCCTTCTTCCTTCTTTCTCTGTAGTAAACCTTCAACTTGCCTTCTGTCTTCTTATTCCCAAGCTGAGATAATTACCTTTATTATATGCGCTCAGCTACTAGAGAAGGGAAGTGTTAATGTACTCACTCATTTGAAATTAATATTTCCATTTTTATATGTAGACAAAATGGCCCGAACCTGATATTCATGTTCTGGCTCCATCTAACACCAGAAGAAAAGAATATATCTCACTTATTGCATTTGCAACTGGAAGACCTTGGTGGAGCATCTGTGGAAGATGGCAAGGTTCAGACAGTTGTGGTGAGAGGTGTGTAAAAAGAGTTACACTATTTATGGGTGGTATAAAATAACAAGTTATATAGAGATGGGGAGGTCTGGGATGGGGGAGTGATGAGGAAAACATTCCACAGGTCTTCCTATCACTAGCTAAAAAAGAAACTTTAATCATTCAGTGAATAAAATTCTGGGCTTGTTATTTTTGCATCAGTGAAGGCAGGAGGAAAGAAAAACCCTTTAAGCCACAGAAAATTAAGCTGATCACATACGGCTGGATTCAACTGAACAATTGCAGTAATGAGAGCCAGCACAAGAGGGCTTCTCTCAAATAGGCTTGGGGGGTCAGGAGATCCCCCAGAACAGCAAACAGGGGGCGATTGTTCCATCATGCAAGCAAAAGTGCTTTTGCGGACAGAACGATTGTAATAGTGTGATGTTGAATTACACCTTAACATTGTGTCAGTGTCTCCCAAATCAATTTATAAGTTGATTACATGGCATCAAATGGGACTGAAACTTCATTCTAGTTTATATCAGTTGAAGGATGCAATCCAAGTATTGCATACAGTTTGATCCACATAACTCTAGTCTACAGCATACAACAAAAACCTAATACCTGCTTTTCTCTTCAAGAGGGGAAAATTTGGAGCAGGGAAGCCATTAGGTGGCATGTGTAACTCTTTCCCACTGAGAGTCAGTGTGGTGTAGTGGTTAAGAGTGGTAGACTTGTAATCTGGTGAACCTGGTTTGTGTATCTGCTCCTTCACATGCAGCTGCTGGGTGACCTTGGGCTAGTCAGACTTCTTTGAAGTCTCTCAGCCCCACCCACCTCACAGAGTGTTTGTTGTGGGAGAGGAAGGGAAAGGAAAGGAGATTGAAGCAAAATAAAAAATTCCTTCAGTAGCACCTTAAAGACCAACTAAGTTTTTATTTTGGTATGAGCTTTTGTGTGCATGCACACTTCTTCAGATACACACGAAAGCATGCACACGAAAGCTCATACCAAAATAAAAACTTAGTTGGTCTTTAAGGTGCTACTGAAGGATTTTTTTTATTTTGCTTCGACTCAGACCAAAACAGCTACCTACCTGTAACTAGGAAAGGAGATTGTTAGCCGCTTTGAGACTCCTTAGGGTAGTGATAAAGCAAGATATCAAATCCAAACTCTTCTTCCCAACAGTTGCTTCTCTCCACATCATCTTGTTTCTCCATTTGCCTTCCCCTCATGGAGTTTGAAGCACATTCGCCTTGGGCTTCTAGCACTTTATTTTACAATGACAGGTCCTGCTCGAAAGCAAGTCATTGTTGAAACCACGTTCATGAAGACTATGGGTTATCCCCTCAATGTCCATGACCCAGTTGCACTATGCATTTTGTTATAAGCAAATCTGGCCTTATTCCCTTATGGGGTACAGAAGAGCTCTTGCATAGTCTTTTGTAGGTTCTCCATCGGTAGGAATAAATAACAGAGGTCGACCGGAGAATATTGAGAAGCAAAGCAGCTAGTAAGCTTGATCTTTACTGACTGTTGCAACAGGGTGATTTTCTCTCTCACATAGGAGGAAAGACCCAGAACAAAAGCCCGCCTGCCCCTATATAGACAATTTAAAATCCCCCCCTCCAATCAGAGCCACCCCCAGAAGTATCATAATACATTAGAGAAAGGGTGTAGCCCAGGACCACAACCCCTCCCCAGTATATCATACATCACAGAAAAGGGGCGGTCTATGAAAGAAATCTGAGTGCAACTGGACTTCTCTGCGACCCTTCCCCTCTGCAGGGAGGTGGGACCTATTTGGATGGTCCGCCCCCGCCACTTAATGGATCCAAATCGTTTCCAGAGAGTGGTAGGGGATGTCTTATCCCATGTTGATGGCCTTTCAGCCGATTCCCTGGTGGCCCGCTGGAATGTGGAGTTAACCAGGGCTATTGACTGTTTGGCTCCGAAGCGCCCTCTCCGATTGCATGGAGCCCGGACAGCCCCGTGGTTTTCCCCGGAGCTGAGGGTGATGAAACAGTCGTTGAGACGGCTAGAGCGCCGGTGGCGGAAAACTCATTCTGAATCCGACCAAACACGGGCTAGAGCTCAACTTCGAGCCTACCAAGTGGCAATGGCGACGGCGAAGAGGACCTTCTTCACCGTTTCTATCGCATCTGCAGAAAACAGCAGCAGGAGACTGTTCCAGGTGGTTCGCAATCTATCTGAACCACCTTTGTCATCTGGGCCTGGTAGGGACCCCAATATCTCCTGCAATGCTTTTGCAAAGTTTTTTGCAGATAAAGTCGCTCAGATTCAGAGGGAGGTAGACTCCACCGTGGGAGCAGGGCCGGGGCGGGAGAGTGCTGGAGCCCTGTCTAGTCGCGATTCATGGGATCAATTTCAATCTGTTACCTCTGAGGATGTGGACAGGCTGCTTGGAAAAGTGAAACCAACCACCTGTCTCCTTGACCCTTGCCCATCCTGGCTAATAAAGGAGAGCCGGGAAGGGCTGGGCGATGGGTTCTGCAGGGTGGTGAATGCTTCCCTCTGTGAGGGAGCCTTCCCAGACCTGCTGAAAGAGGTGGTTATTAAACTGCTTCTTAAAAAAGCATCTTTGGACCCAGCCAATATGGTCAACTATCGCTCTTTGGACCCAGCCAATATGGTCAACTATCGCCGGCCGGTGGGGTTTGCTTCGAGCTCCGAGGCAGCCCGCCTTTGCGAGGGGGGGGGAAGCAGCGGGAGCGACGCTGCGCCCCATAGAACCCAGGGTCGAGCGTCCCTGGGGCAAATGCTCAGCAGAGTCCCGATTTCCGACTCCCCAGCTCGCCGGCAGGCTCTAATAAGAGCCCCGGTGCAGGAAGGGTTGAAGTCGTGGGGGCCATATTGAGCGCCATCGTTATCCTCGCGGAGGGAAGCTCCGAACCGGAGGCGGAGAGCGCTGGATTTTTCCTAAAGAAAGATTGAAAAGACCGGGAACCGTGCGTAAAAGGATTTAAAATTATAATTGGACTTTAAATTTGGAACGGGGGTGAGATCGAAAAAACGGAAGCCGATCCCCCCCCCCACTGATGAAAGAGGAAGCAGTAAGAGGAGAAGCACCCGATGCCGGGGAAAGGAGGTTCGTAATTTGAACAATTCCAAGGATTGATAGAAAATTCTCCCCCTGAGGCAGGGCAAAGGGGGAGAACTGTATAAAAACTGGAAAATCCCTGCAAATAGAGGTCATTAAAGAGAGAAGAGCCGCTTCCTCTCCCGAAAGCGGCAACCCGGACAGAACAGCAAGCAGACTGAGAGGATATAAAGGAAATGGTGGAATTGGCTTATAGACACTTCTAGGTGAATAAAGGCTGAACTGAGGAAAGTAGAGACTGGACTGTTTAAACAGGAGATTGGTTGCAGCCTAGTGAAATAATTATAAAAACTAATGTAACAACATTTGGAATGGATACATCGCATCCAGTTTGCAGCATTCAGAACAGTTGTAATTTGTAACCACTTCCTGTTTTTCAAGCTCTGCTCTGCCCTTGAAAACTTGGGAAAATGTTAACAACAGATTATGCACCTGGCTTCCAGAGGAAAGTTATGGAACTCTTATGGGAAATAAAGATCGGAATGGACAAAACTCGACAGCAGATGGAAATAATGAATCAAGATGTACAGAAACAGAATATGAGTGAAAGAACCTTGATAGAGGACAATAGGACAGATGAATCTAACTACGGCATAATTGAAGAAGAAGAGGATGATTTGGATATACAAGAGGAGAAAGACCAAATTTCGACTTGGAACACCCCCCCTTTGGAGGGGGAGATACAAGAGCTGTCTGAGGGACAGAGAATTCTTAAAAAAAATGGGATCACCCCCCTCTTCGAGGGGGAAGAGCAAGAGCTGCTTGAGTGGCAGAAAGCACACAAGAAACGCAATGGGCAAGCAAGATGGGATCATCGGGGGGAGGACAGAGACATTTGGGTGTCAAAATATGTTAAAAAGGGGGAGGGATGAAGGAGGAAGGAATATATTCTGTATTAGGATGGATAAGAAGGTTTGAAAACTGGATTGTTGACTCTGGACATTGCTGGAATTGAAGGGAATAGCCGTGAACGAGGGAGGAGGAGGAAAAATTGAGAATAAAGGTTAAATTAAAGATTGGGAAAGTAAAAAGGAATTAAAATATAAGGAAGTCCTTGGAAGGAAATTGAGGCAAGGGAGGGAAACTGTTTTAAGTTAGTAAAAATTAGGATGTAATAGTAATTGGACACATTAGAAAATTAGTTTGGGCAAGAAGATTTGGGATGGTTGGGTGTCTCCCCCCTCTTGTTGGTCTCCCTCGGGCTGGGAGCTTCTGGTGGCAGGGGGGGCTTCAGGGCTGGGGGGGGCAGAGGGAGGGGAGGGACTCAATTGGATAAAGAATCATCCCCTTGCCTCCTTTTGCCCTCCGGGACTCTTCGTGGCAGGGGGAGTCCTGGAGGTTGGGGGAGGGAGGGCGTGAGAAATGGGAATAAAAGAGAAGTTAATAAAGATTTTGGATGGTATATGAATATATGATTGGAAGGTTGGAAACAGAATGAGGATAACGATAAGAAAACTGTTAAATGAGATTTAAAATGAAAATCAGATAGGGGGGAGATCGGGGAAGCCTACGTATAAACAATGTTTATGGAAAATGGTTAGTAATTTTTATTATTATTATTATTATTATTATTTCTGTATTTTTTCTTCTTTTTTTTTCTTTTTCTAGTTTTTGTTTTTCATTTTTTTTTTGAGGGGGGATTAAGTGTGGATAGATGATGGGATGGATACTCACTTTCATCTCTCCTGCCAACCTGGTGTCTCTTGGTGGCAGAGGGGGGTTCCGGGAGTGGGAGGGAGGGGTGGGTAGAAATTCAACCACAAATTGAACCACTGTCGACTGCCCGCTTTTCGGGGGATCCTCTTGTGGGAGGGGAGGGCCCGTGGAGGGGGGACAGAAGTAGGTGGAAAATTGGTTATGTATTTTTATGTATGTTCTCTTTATTATGCAAAATCAATAAAATATTAAAAAAAAAAAAAACTATCGCCCAGTCTCAAATCTTCCATTCTTGGGCAAGGTGATTGAGCGAGTGGTTGCTGAACAACTCCAGGCACGCCTGGAAGAAGCGGACCATTTGGATCCCTTCCAGTCAGGATTCAGGCCTCATCATGGGACTGAAACTGCCCTGGTCGCACTGGTTGATGATCTCCGGTGGGCTAGGGACAAAGGTGAGAGCTGCTTCCTAGTCCTGCTGGATCTCTCAGCAGCTTTTGACACCATTGACCATAACATCCTTCTGGACCGTCTAGAGGGGTTGGGAGCTGGGGGCACTGTTATACAGTGGTTCCGCTCCTTCCTCCTGGGCCGTGTTCAGAAAGTGGTGGTGGGGGGTGAGTGTTCAGACCCCTGGGCTCTCACTTGTGGGGTGCCTCAGGGTTCTGTCCTCTCCCCCATGCTTTTTAACTTCTACATGCAGCCACTGGGAGAGATCATCAGGGGGTTTGGGCTGGGTGTTCATCAGTATGCGGATGATACCCAGCTCTACCTCTCTTTCAAATCAGAACCAGTGAAGGCAGTGAAGGTCCTGTGTGAGTGCCTGGAGGCGGTTGGAGGATGGATTGCGGCTAACAGATTGAGATTGAATCCTGACAAGACAGAAGTACTGTTCGTGGGGGACAGGAGGCGGGCAGGTGTGGAGGATTCCCTGGTTCTGAATGGGGTAACTGTGTCCCTGAAGGACCTGGTGCGCAGCCTGGGAGTCATTTTGGACTCACAGCTGTCCATGGAGGCGCAGGTCAATTCTGTGTCCAGGGCAGCTGTCTATCAGCTCCATCTGGTACGCAGGCTGAGACCCTACCTGCCTGCAGACTGTCTAGCCAGAGTGGTGCATGCTCTAGTTATCTCCCGCTTGGACTACTGCAATGCGCTGTACGTGGGGCTACCTTTGAAGGTGACTCGGAAACTACAACTAATCCAGAATGCGGCAGCTAGACTGGTGACTGGGAGCGGCTGCCGAGACCACATAACACCGGTCTTGAAAGATCTACATTGGCTCCCAGTACGTTTCCGAGCACATAGAGTTGGAAGAGACCACAAGGGCCATCCAGTCCAACCCACTGCCAAGCAGGAAACACCATTAAAGCATTCCTGACAGATGGCCGTCAAGTTTAAAGACCTCCAAAGAAGGAGACTCCACCACACTCCTTGGCAGCAAATTCCACATGCTTAACCATGAGGTGATCATTGTGAGTGAAAGAGCTGGGCGTGGGGTGGGGTACCATAGAATGAATGCTACAGGAAAAGTGGGAGGGGATTTTTTTAAATGCATAATGAAAGAGGTGAAGAAGAGGAGAAGATGGGAAATTAATCAGCTATAATACCCACCCAGGTGGGAAATTAATCAGCTATAATACCCACCCAGGTGGCGCTGTGGGTTAAACCACTGAGCCTAGGGCTTGCTGATCAGAAGGTCGGCGGTTCGAATCCCTGTGACGGGGTGAGCTCCTGTTGCTTGGTCTCAGGTCCTGCCAACCTAGCAGTTCGAAAGCACATCAAAATGCAAGTAGATAAATAGGAACCGCTATAGCGGGAAGGTAAACGGCGTTTCCATGTGCTCCTCTGGTTTGCCAGAAGTGGCTTTGTCATGCTGGCCACATGACCTGGAAGCTACGGTATACGCAGGCTCCCTCGGCCAATAATGCGAGATGAGCGTGCAACCCCAGAGTCGGTCACGACTGACCTAATGGTCAGGGGTCCCTTTACTTTACCTTTAATATTTCAAATGCTGCATGTAGTGCTCATATCTACAAAGGTAGCTGGCTAATAAAAGCTTTGTGCATGAAAAGACTAATCCTTAACATCAGGAGAAGCCAAAGCTTAAGGAAAATCTATTTTGTTCCATACATATGGAATGCCATAGCATTGCATACCCCAACATTTTCATTTATATTTTTATTATTTTGACTTGTCCTCTGTTTTCAGAATTGCTTGTATCAGTTGTTTCTAGTTTATATCTGTTTAGCTGTGATTGTGTAACATCTTTTTCTCCTTGCTTCTCCTTGCACCTATGTGACTTAAGGGTGTTGTCTTGGTGTTTATTCTGCCAATCCATGGGAGACAGAAGTAATGAGTGGCAGTAAAATAAAAAAATTCCTTCAGTAGCACCTTAAAGACCAACTAAGTTTTTATTTTGGTATGAGCTTTCGTGTGCATGCACACTTCTACAGTGGCAGTAAGACAGCTTCCAGTGCATACTAAATTCCTACTTAATTGGTTAGCTTTGGCTTATATGACTGGTAGTCTGAAAACATGCTATTCAAAGTTTATAACCATGTTACTGCAGAACAATTTTATTCTCTCTCTACCTGCCAGATGTGAATGAATGCAGCTCTGGGATTGGGCTATGTGGTGACAAGGCCATCTGTCTCAATGGATATGGAACATATATATGTCAATGTAAAGAAGGTTATGAGGATCGTTCTCCAAAAAACCCTGGAACTCTGTGCTTTCATAATCCACGGACAGGTATGTATTTATAAATCTGCTTTGGGATTTATTTATTCATTTATTCAGTATTGGGAATTAGAATGAGAATACTTAAGGATATAAGGATATAAATAATTAATAATAATAGTAAATATGTTATGCTGCTTAACATAACAGCAGTTTACATTCAAATGTTAAAACTAAAATATAAATGCTTATCACAAAATAAAACAGAGAACACACTGGACCATTAGAAGGTGTCCCTTCTCGTTCTATGGGATATCAGTTGGGTGCACATCTTAATCTGGAAGCTGTTCTCTTGCTTGTAGTGGGATGTGCATGTTCCTCTTCTTAAACCCCAGCCAGCTTGCACAAGAGTGGGCTCATCCTATGGCAGGGTCCCCCCCCCCCTTATGAACAGTAAATCTTGTAGAATCAGACAGAAGGTGAGTTTGAAATAATTGTCCATCTTAGAAGAACTACGCTATTTGCATTGGAAATTCAACCTGCCAGTTTATCGTAGCAACCTCTTAAGCTGTCAGAGTAAGATTATGCCTTTTTAGTTGTACTGTGGCTCCTGAAAGTCTTTGATGTAGTTATGCTTCTGTTCATATCACCTGGGAATATATGGAGGAAGGTGGACACAGTGTTTAAAAAGCAGTCACGGTTAGCTCTTCAA
The DNA here is from genome assembly GCF_965207765.1 of Zootoca vivipara. Lineage (NCBI taxonomy): Eukaryota > Metazoa > Chordata > Lepidosauria > Squamata > Lacertidae > Zootoca > Zootoca vivipara. The sequence continues at coordinate 2,053,282 of NC_142586.1, forward strand.
TAGTGTGAGCTTAGCCTTAACAATTTGCATGACAGACAGATATTCAGGCATGTGTGCCAGCAAGCCTTACGCTGATTCAGCCTTCAGACCTGCATTTTGCTTCACACTTGGTGTGAGCTGCCTTCCTTTTGTTTCAGGTGTGATGTGCATTATGTTCTGTTATATGTTCTTCCTTGACCTTATAAAGAAAGAAACAGCAAAACATTTTGATAGTTGCAAAACTACTCTAAGCAGTGTGAGGAAGTGATGGTTAGTAACCTATGGGTGTTAATGGACAGGGGGCTTTATCCCAGATTTGCTTTTAAACAAAGAAATTCAAACTGTGCATCATGCTGCAGAAAGCAGGGCTCTATTTTCCAGAAGAGGGCAAGTTATGTTTACACTGTGTGTGGCAAGAGAACTTCCAAATTCGGTCTTACTATGTTCTAAAAATGTTGTGTCTTCACTCTAAGATAGTTAACTCCTCTCCTGAGTGTGGAGGAGCGTGAAATGTGAATGTTGGTCTCCTAGAATCCTAGAATTGTTCTATAACGTGTTGGCTGATCTCTTTTGAATGTGGAAGGAAATTTTGTGCCCGAAAAGCATTCGGGAAAGAATGAGTTCAACAAAGCAGTTTTATTTGTCTTGCAGGCATTAGCTCCTTGTTCCGCTATACTGAGATTCTTGTAGGTACCACGGTTTTTTTCATCTGTGCTCTTGTAGTGGTGATCAGTGTGCTGTGCACCATAGTAAAAAATAAATTTACTAAGAAGGACTTGCACTTTCAAGAGGCTGCTTTGCCTGGGACAGCAACATCATTTGATCAGAGTAACATCCATCCTCTCCTTAGTCTAGACCCTGGCCTGTTAAAACTCAGAGCCAAGTCGCCAGAACAGCCTTTACAACAGAGAACTAGCCCCAGTGAAACGTACAGAGTATCTATTGAGCAGTCTGAATGTTTATAAAGAAAATGCAATATAAGTTACACCCCCTTTCCCCAATACATAATTAATCTCCTTTCATTTCTTGTTAGTGAGTAGATGCAACTTTTTGTTACGTAGTAGTTCTTACAGAATTTTTTTATCACTCCTTGCCTATTTCCCCTGATACCTTTATTAAAATGTAACTCTTATAGTATTTTTTTCCTTCAATTTATGGGCAACTGTATTTTCTGCCTGGCTTTATATATAAGCAGCAATGAATGTGACTTCTGTTCATGACTGTTAATAAACTCTGTGTAATTGTGTACTGTATCTTGGTTAATGGTCAAAATAAATGCATGGGGCAATGGAAAGCCTGTAGGGTTGTTTCTAGACAACCTGTTTATTCAGGTGTTCATCCTGATTTATTTTAACAAAGTTTGTGGGTAGCTTAGACAACACCAGCTATTTATTTAGCATATGCTGTGGTCTGTAAACCAGGGGGGGGGGGGGGTTCCCATCCCCTGCCATTCCCCCCACCCCAAGATTATTATTAAAGTTTTCACAAAACAATAAAATAGCATCTAGAACAAATAGAATAAAAAAGACAAGAAACAGAGGAGAGAGAACAAGAAAATAGAAAAAGAGAAGAAAAGAAAAAATAGTAATAATCATAATAAAACACAAATTTATATGTATATATCCCTCTATCATAATTATACCTTAATCTTCAATCCACATACAAAGTGAGTCTTCCCAGCTCTCACGTCCCCCTTTCTCGCCTCACACTGGTCCCTCTCTTCTCTCCATCACCTCTGCATGTATCTTCATTTATCCCAAATATAAATCTTCAGAAATCAAAACATGTGCAAGAATAAAATCAACAGAGTGCTATCAAAAATTAACAATTTGCTGCGTTTTAAACATCCTTTGCAAGAATTCAAGGATCAGTGATGTCTTTCGTGTAGCCATGATTTATTAGGCCAGTGATGGGCAACCTTTTGAGCTTGGTGTGTCAAAATTCACCAAAAAACCGAGCATAACTCAGGTGGTGTGTCACTTCGAGAGAAAAAAACATAATTTCGTGATATTTATAGTTTAAATAACAAAAATGTATAATTGTAATATATAACTGTATTTAATAAACCAAAAACTAGTTATTTAACCCAGTGTTTCTCAACCTTTTTTGGGCCACGGCACACTTGTTCCGTGAAAATAATCATGAGGCACACCACCATTAAAAAAGTTAAAAAATTTAACTCTGTGCCGCCCTATATTATAATTATGACTGTAAGAAACACTTGCCAAATATTGCTTTCCGGCGGGTCAGAGTAGTGTATTGGCGGCCGCCAGGCTCGTTTGCACTGAGCTTTGGGAAAGAGGAGGAGAAATATTGCTTTCCGGCGGGTCAGTGTAGAATATTGGCGGCCGCCAGGCACGTGACAATGCAAATCGCCCTTCTCGTCGCCGCACGTCGTGGCACACCAGCCAGCGGCTCGCGGCACACTAGTGTGCCGCGGAACAGCAGTGGAGAAACGCTGATTTAACCAAACCAAACCAAACCAAACCAAACCAAACCAAAAACCCCTTATTTATCACAAAGTTCCCAGAATAGTTGAGCTTTTTGGGGGGAGCTGCTGACCTAAGTTTTGGAGGTTTTTTGTGGGGTGCTGTCACAGGTGCAAAAGTTGCTTTGCTTTTGGGGGGGATGCCCCAAAGCTGCTGCGCTTTTGGGGGGAGAAGAGAACAGAAATAAAAGACGAATAATACCTTCGCTGGAACTAACATGCAGCACCGACATAGTCTGCCAAAGCGCCAAAAAACCCAGCACAGAATGGGTTAAAAAATGAACGCTGTTACACCCAGTCATCGTCTGCCAAAGCGCCAGAAAAAACAGCACAGAAAGGGTTAAAAAACCAATCTCTGGCTACCAGCAACACAACAACAAAAAAGGATTGGAGGAGGAGGAGGAGGAGAACTAATGGGGGGGGGGACAACAACAACAGTGCTAATGGGCCGATGGGGAGCGTGCCAGCCGTGAGGGCTCTGCGTGTCACATCTGACACACGTGTCATAGGTTCGCCATCACTGTATTAGGCTGTCTTTGCTTCCCTGTGTCATATGACACAGTTTAAAATTCCCACTTTCATTTTTCATCAACTCAGCACAAGGAAACAAGGATTTACAAAAGATGTAAAAAGTAAATTACTGTATAAGCAATTCTGAGCTCCAGTCCCTTTTAATCTTTCCAGGCAATAAGTTATTTAAATTTTCTTGAAAGGGCTCTCAGCCTGTTATCTGATACTGCTTTTCACTGCCCACAGTCTTTTTCTTTTTAGCCAATTAATTTTATTTTTATTAATTTTCCAAATTGTTACAAATCAATCCAAATTAATTCAATTAAATACAATTAAAAACAAACAAACAAAGGTTTCCTGCTCTCATTACAGGATATGTCAATGAGTCATTTTTTTCACTGCATTCCTTCTTCCACAATGCCCCATCTGGTCATAAATATCATCCATTCACTCCTCAGTCAAGGGGGAGGGGGTGGACATAGTAAAGCTGTATTAAATTCCTTGTAAAACATAAATAAAATGTATTCCTCCCCTTCTCATCTAAGAAGAAACATACGGACAACTACACATGCTTCTTTTCATTGTGCAGGGGAGGGCAGAGGAAAAGAAAACAATATCCAATAATCATAATAAAACATAAATCATCCTGCCTTCCCATTTTCCGTTCATGGCTGTTGCAAGGATTTTTCAAAGCTTTCAAATATCATTCAAATGCCTTCAAAAGTCTTAGTTCTTTTGGCAGCTGATTAATCGCAGCTCATTTGCATCTCTTGCTTTGAGAGCACCTCATGATTTATCCAATTAGTCGAATTAAGGAGGAACATTTCCACAAATCATGCTGGAAAATGGAGGCTCATTCCTTGGTAGGGGCTCACTCCCAGGTCGCTCCCAAAGTAACAGACACAGGGTCACCTGGATCAGCGGGTGCCATAGTTTTTCCAGTACCCCCAGAAAGTTTCGGGCGGATTTATGCCTCGTTTCCTTCCTCTCTACTACCTGAACTTCTTCATAGACCCTGGAGGGGCTGCAGATAACACCCACCATGAAATGTGGGCATGGCCAGAAAACCCACAGTCCTTTTTTTCTTGTGTGTTATTTAATTGGCAAATAGAGAATCTAATTTATATTTCTTTCTTTCCAGTCTTAAGAGAGGAAGGGTTTGAACTTCAAGCTCTAAGTTAAGAGTGATTATGCAGTGCTTGAGCCAGGGGCGGAGCAAGTGGGGGGTGGTATGCCCCGGGCACTGCCCTGGAGGTGGTGTCACTCGGGGCCGTGCCCCCCCTCACCTCTGCACAGTAGCCTCGGAGAAATAAAAAATACAAAAGAAAGTTGCAGGTGCGCCGGCCGAGCAATGTTTTGGGCGCCGTGTGGGTGCCTCTTGGAGGGGGGGTAGCACTTGGGGACATGCCCCTGCCCCGTAATCGGCGCCTCAAAAGCCAAACCCAAAATCTCACTCGGCGCGCCAGTGCACCTGCGACTTTCTTTTGTATTTTTTACCCCTGAGGCTGCCGGGCTGGGAGAGTGGGCCCTGGGAAGAGGTGAGGGGCGGGCTAGGCTAGCGAGGCGCCACGTTACTGGCTGGCTGGCGTGACGCCCCTCCCTCCTAACTGGCCTGCCCCTCGCCTCCAGCCCTGGAGAACTTTGCAAAGCCTGCAAGGAGCACGGAAGAGGGATACCCAGTGAGTGCTATTCTAATGCATTTACTGCCTCTGGCAGTGGAGGAAGAAGGGAGCCATCTTTTAAGCCAGCAAGGGCTTTTCAGAAATAGGACCAGGGCCGGCCCTAAGGCAAGGCTGGGTGGCGCAATGCGCTAGGGCGCCGGGCCGTCAGGGGGCGCCGTGCTGCGCCCGCCAGACAGCCCGGCCGCCCTCCCGCTCGCCCTGCTCCTTGCCTCCCTCCCTCCTGCCCGCCGCAGGTTCGAGTCCCGGCCTCAGCCTGGCGGGTCGGGGGCATGAGGAGGACAAGAGGCCGGGCGCTGCGTGGCACCGCCCCCCCCAGCAGAGGTCTCCGTGCAGGAGGCGGCACCAGCGCCCCGGAGGATAACCATGCAGCCCGGCCCACCCGCTGTGGCGCCCCTGAGCCTGGCCACCCTCAGCGCCCAGCCCGCCCATGCCATGTCCCTCCTCTGCATCCGCGGTGAGTTGGGGGGGGCAGGGACGGAGGGACCTTTGCACCACGGCGCTCGATGTGGTTAAGACGGGCCTGAATAGGACCCAGGAGGCTGCCTTGCACTGACTCAGCCCACGATTCCATCTCGCACAGGATCTCACAGCCCCTCTGCCCAGTTTCAGGGGGGCATTCCCAGACCCCCCTGGAGATGTGGGGGTTGAACCTGGGGTCCTCCCCTGGCAACCCTCCTCCACCCTCCCTGCAGTGTAGGACAGGAAGACCTGTCAGGGGGAGGGAAGGAGGGAAGCAGGCAGTGATTCCCATCGAGGAGCTTCAATCGCTTTCTCTTTCCCTCTCCAGCCTCTCTCCCAAACTTGCGCCTCAAGGTCTGCCCAGCGACTTCTGCCGCCATCTGCATGCAGATTTCCAATTGGCGGAATAATATCCCCTCGTCCAATCCCAGCTCCCGCTGCTGATGGTTCCACAGGAGGGGCAGAGAGCGGGTCTCAGAGTGGCGGAGGGAGAAGGATGTGGCTAGAGATGGGGGTCCTCCACTGGCCCCCCTAAACCTGTGGAGGCGCGCGGCTTTGGAGGAGCAGGGGGGCAGTGATACCCCGCCACATTACGTCGCATGTGTCGATACGTAGCGCCCCCGGGTGCATGGCAATTTGCCACCCCGGGGGCCGCGGCGCCTTGCTATACCCCTGGCTTCAGCCAATATATTTGCCTCGGTCTAGATGCATCTCAGCTTCCCAGAGATTTATTTTTCCCCTAGTATGATGGTGAATGTCTTCTTCATAACATTTGAGGCAGGCTCTTCCCTTGGACACACACAGCCCAAGGGACACACACACTCCTGACCACCTCTCATCACTTTAGAACTATCTCTGCTAGTGGGAGTGCTAGCAGGCAGTATCTTAGCTTGCCATAACTCCATCTGGAAGTCAACATATGTTGTGGTCTGATTGTGCAGAGACCATACAAAAGTGTAACAATCAAGTAAACACTCCCCCCCCATTGCTTTACTTATAAAAAAAAAGTCTGGGTTTGGGTTTTTGGGTTGGTTTATTTGTTTTTTGGTAGAAACAGGTTTGTTCCACAAGAATTCCAAACCAACTTTAATTGTGTAAACTTGCCAGGATGTGATTGAATCCCACCCTTAGGTGCAGTCAAGCTAACTAGCACAAGGAACTTCTGGCTGCCTCCTAGAGCAGTATATCTGAGCCTTCCTCTGTCTCTTGCCAGTAAGTAATGAGGCGCTGTGGGTTAAACCACAGAGTCTAGGGCTTGTTGATCAGAAGGTCGGCGGTTCGAATCCCTGCAACGGGGTGAGCTCCCGTTGCTCAGTCCCAGCTCCTGTCCACCTAGCAGTTCGAAAGCACATCAAAGTGCAAGTAGATAAATAGGGACCGCTCCGGCGGGATGGTAAACACCGTTCCCGTGCGCTGCTCTGGTTCGCCAGAAACGGCTTTGTCATGACCCACATGACCCGGAAGCTGTCTGTGGACAAACGCCGGCTCCCTCGGCCTATAGAGCGAGATGAGCGCCGCAACCCCAGAGTTGCACACGACTGGACCTGATGGTCAGGGGCGCCTTTACCTTTACCTTTAATGACTAGTAGTAAAAGCAGGGTCAGCCCAAGACATTTTGGCAGCTGAGCAAAACCACAAAATGGTGTCCCCTTCCTCACCGGGGAAGAAGGAGCAAGTGAAGATCTATATGAAGAACGGGGGGGGGGGAGTCTACACTGGGATCTGCTGCCCCTGTGGATCTTGCCACCTGAGGCTGTTGTCTCACCTTGCCTCATAGGTGGGCTGGCCCTGAGTAAAAGGCAGATGGTATGATGTCATGATCAGAGCTCCACAGCTTCTGCTCCAGTTCACTGGAAGTCACTTGCAATAGTCGGGGAAACTCTGAATACAGCAACATTCCATGTGGTGTCTTCATAAGACATTAGCAAGGAGATGTGGGGCAGCTGCTCTTCCAGGTGACCAGGCAATCATTGAAACGTCTGGGATTTTTTTAAAAGTCAGCTTATCAGTTTATTAAATAAATGAATATCACAGGGTATGATCTGTAAGCTTCAAGCTATTGCAAACTTCTGGTACTGCAGTTTGTGCCCCCCCCCTTTAAAAGAGCAAGATCCTGTTTTCTCTTGAAGGGTTGCAGAGATTTAAAATGTTTCGTTTTGCATCGTGTCTAGCTTGCAGTAGCCACAGATCTCGACACCATCTGTGTGAGACACAGTTCCTCAGATGACAACTCAAAGCAGCGGCTGGGCAACAATGCTGGTACTGAGTGCTGTTCGGTCGATTGCAGATTCCTGATAAGGCTGCCCCACTGCCCACAATCGCCCAGTCCTGGACCCAAATCTCCCTTTGTGAGGAGAAAGGGGAATTCTCAACGTGGCTCGAACCCATAAGAAACACACCTGAAGAAGTACAAGCTTTGCTACTACTGCATTGCTGAGGCTCTTCCTGGAAGCCTCATTCAAGAGGCTCAAAGGCAAAATGATGCTAGGTGTAGGAAAGAAATAATAATAAACAAGCAATAGCACTTGCTTTTACCTGAGAATTCCCGCTCTCCCTTGATATGACGTAGCCTTAAATAATTTCTGGGTTTTTTTAATTGTGAAAGCAGAGCTGTGTCCACAAGGTGGCAATGTTTCCCACAGAAAAAAAGAGTTGAGCTGCTTTCATATTACTGTACAAATGGCACTAACATTCTCTGATAGATTTTATTTCATGCAACTATTTGCATCCAAAGCAGCCCTTAAGACTTTTGTATACAGCTCCTTACCCCAATATTTCCTACAGTAACCCCTGAATATGTGCCAAACCAGCAAGGGAAACAGACTACAGCAAGTCTCTGCACCCTATTTTTCCATAAGCCATTGCTAAAAGTAAATCAAAGATTTAGTAAAATCACTCAGCCAGGTTTGTTGTGAGTATTCTTGAGTCTCGGCTCTTTTAAATATTTGAAGCTCTTTTAGATGTACCATTCTAAATACTATGGAAATTAATCATAGCTCTAGCTGTAGTAAAAAGTTGAAGCCCTCGCGCTTATGCCTAGACCAGAAACTCTTGCCACCACAGTATTTTGCCTCCCAAATATTTTGCTTCACCCACACATCACACTTCAAATGTAGCAAGGCAAACTACTTAAGGATTTTGTGTATGACAAATCTTAGAACCAAGTAACTGCCTGCATCGAGGAGCAACATCACATAGGTAAGTCTGTGTGTATGTGAAGTCTTTATTTTCTGTTTCTAATGGTTTTTTCAATTTCTTTTATTCATTCTGTGATTTAATAAAAGTCTTTGTTTCATTTCTGGGTTTGCTAAGCAACTTGAAAAGGTTCAGAATTTCTGTATCCCAAGCCTTCCTCTCATATTTTCATGTGACAAGGACTGCATGCCAGATTGACCACTGGCTAGGCGGCTCATGAAGAGGCCATTGTTGAGCTCAGAAAGGCCGGCCTGTGTCCAGGGGACTCTGGGAACTACAAGAATCATTGCTCAGCACTTTGCATATCTCACCCCTGCTAGCAACTGTGCCAGGATTCATTCAGCTATGTGAGCCCTTCTGTGAATACCACAAACCAAACGGGGCACATATTTTAATCCACAGTCTTTCATATTCACACACACATGATCACTTTTTCATACATTTCCCCCCCTCAACACTTGTATAAAATCATGCTTAAATACAGCTATGACAGACCCTACAGCAACTGAAAGAAGCGAATGTCACGCTTCGCTCTGAAAAATGCAAGTTTGGAGTCCAACCAGTCTGCTTCCTGGGGCATATTATTAAGGCAAATGGGATGAACTCAGATCCAGAGAAGATCACATCATTTGATAAATCCCCAGCTCTTAAATCTACCACAGAGGTCAGCCAATTTTAGGAAATTGTGACCTTCTTGGGATAATTTTTGTTAAGTATACCGTAGTAATTTAATTCTCTGAAATTGTAAATGCTTGTATGCAATACTGTGTTAAATTTGATTGGTTGGTAACTAAATTCTAGTGTTATCTAGTAGTTTGCATGTGATTGGCTAATGTTGGTCACATGGATGGTATCTATTGATGGAGAAACTCCATTTTATGTGAAGCAAAATTACTGTGTTTTAGAATCCACTGTGAACACTGCTAAATCCATAGTGGACATCAGAGTGTTGGGCCTGGGGAAAAAATCAGTTTGGTGGCTGGGACTCTTAACAGAAACCGAAGAGATGAAGAGATTTCTAGCTTGCATTCAGAAGGGTAGCACCCACCATGTACCACTAATACTGTTGCACAACCTCTCTCATTACCAGGGAAACTGGTATCTTCAGCTCATGGACATTTTTCATTTCCAGAAAAAGCCACATTGGCTGATCTGACTTCTAATATGGCCGTCCAACAATTCCGGGCATGGAGTCCCACAGCTTGTGAGGAGTGATAATGGCCCTCAATGCTTTACTGCAGAGGTTTTTCAACCTTTTTGAGTCCACGGCTCCCTCCCTTGACCAACTACCCCTGTGGGTCTTAGGAGCCCAGTTATGTCACCCCTTGCCAGCAGAGCTGGCAGCTTCTTGTCCCTTTTCGAAGACCCTCCCTTGTGGGGTGTTCCCTCACCATCCTCTCCCCTCTTCTTGGGAGTCCTCCGGGCAGCTGCTGCCATGCTGTCTCTGAGCTTGCCCCCACCCCACCCCAAAGAGAGGCGCCTCCTCACACTACCCCACAGGGGCCTGGGACTTGTCTGTCCATTCCCAACAGCAAGGACTGGCAGACTGGGTGGCTGGGCTCCCTCACCCACTTGCTTGCTTATTCCGAGGCCACCTCAGCTCCTGGCAACCAGCTCCCCCTGGCTAAGCCCCAGAGGCACCATTCGCCTGTGGAGCTTGTAGCCAGGGCTGGGGCAACAAACAGCTGTGCGAGAGGGTATCAAAGGAGGGAGAGGAGGAAAGAAGGACAGAGGTCAGTGTTGCCCGCAGCACCCCTGAACATCATTCTAGGCACCCCAGGGTATACCCCCCCAAAAAATTTGCTGGGGTGATGCCGCACCCCCAACACACCACGCTATGCCTCTGGGTTTCAGTGTGTAGTCTTTTGATTGGAGTCATTGGCTGAGGTCCCAGTCTTGTTTTCTTTGCATGCAGGGACCCCAGTACAAGAACTGATAACTGATCAAAGTAAAACAATTATAACATACTTTATATTACATCAGTCAGTCTTGAGTTCAACAGTAGCCTCCCCCCCCCATCATTCCTGGAGGATGCAGACCCCAATAGCCATCAATCATTGTGAAGCTCTAGCCTCTCTGCACTCAACTTGAGCTACACAAGTGACTCAAAGTTGACTTGACAGTTACATTTTTCAGAGTATCGAAAATTGGTATTTCACTCAGAAATTATCACAAAAATATTTGGCATAAACTTATTTGAGAACTGACGTGTGTGTGTGTGTGTGTGTGTGTGTGTGTGTGTGTGTGTGTGTGTGTCCTGCATTCAAATTTAGATGACAACAAAAGATAAATCCTGTACCACAGAGTACATCTGTTTTGTCCATAATACTGTAACGTGATACAAAACTGGCTGTATCTTTTACATTTGTGGCAAAGTCAGATGGTATATGCAAGATACACAATGTTCAGAATTTTCTTGAATGCTAAAATAAAAACAAAAACCTCCCAATATACTGCACACTTCTGGTCTATTTTGCACCCCCTTTTCTTGCTTTATTTTGGCAAAACAACCCACTCTCCATAAAAAGAGAGATACCTTTGTTTAATGCAGAGACACAGCTGGAATCTCTTGCTGCCCTCAGTTATGCGGAATTATCTTTGGTTAATGGTTTGTGCCTACATCCCTGTTATTTATTCTAGCAAACTATGAGCTCAGCAATAAAGCAGAGCACCACTGAGATAATAAACTGAAACGTTAAAAAAAGTAATGCTTCCTTCTTTGAAATTTGATTCTTTCCTGTCTGCTATCAATTCATGGGTTTTGTGATGAATACAATTCCACACATAATGTAAATAGCAATCATATTTGGAAGCCTATCTATAGATGGCTGTCTTTTGGAAGCATGTGATTTGCTTCCCCCTGGCTTCTGCCATGAACATAGTCCTGTTCTAGCAGCAGTAGTTTGATAACTGTGTACGCATAATGGAGTAATTTTAGTTTCAGTACAGTAGAAGTCTCTTCTCAAGTTTTTCAAGGCTGGAGATAGACAATAGATTTTTCAGAGACTTGAAGGTTTGGAAGAGGGGTCACTGCTCGTAAAGTGCAGGCTTACCTTGCCTATGTCTGTTAGTATATTGTTGCAAAAAACCTACATAACAGTTTGACTGGAGGCAACAATAGGACAAAAAATGCAGCAAGTGTACAGCAAAGGAAGTGAGCCCTCTAGCAAATAAATTTCTATTCTGTTAGTAATTATTGTCATTCTGCAGTCTAATTGGAGTTACATTTCCTGATTCTTTACTACTCAAAACAGGTATGCAATTTCAACCCAAAGTTTCATTTTTCTTTTAAAAGGGTTTGTGCAGGCAAGCAGGTCTTCCACTGACCAGGTGCATTAGGTGAACACTACCCAGAGAGCAGAAGTGGGGATTTTTCTGGCCCACCTCTTCACAAGATGCAGCAAGATACTTCAGCGCTGTACCATTTTTCAGCCTCGTCTTGAATGTGGTATGATAAAACTCTCATTGTAATGTGTACACTTTCCTATTATGGTTTCTAGTCATTTTGTTTTGTCTTACTATAACTCCTGTTTGATTCAGCCCAGAACATCATTGCACAGAAAAAACTGAACAAATATACCCATAGGCAGGGATAATTCCAATATGACTCCATTAAACCTCTGAAAAGTTATTGAATATGTTGACCTTAGCTGTGATTCCTGCATTGCAGGAGGTTGGAAGCTGCTCAGAGGGCCTGGGGCAACCCAGGTAGATGGGTGGGGTATAAATAATAAAATTATTATTATGGAATAGAACGTCCATATTTTCATCAGAGAAATGTTGGAGGGCTGAGGCCTCTGTGTTTACTCCGTTACCTGGCTATCTCTAGGCCCAAAATTTCTCTCAAGATGCCCAAAAGTGATAAGAAATGAATTTAAGATTGTAACCCACATAATCATGTTCATTATAAATGTTTAAAAATATGAAAAATCTTCTCTGCTCCATAATACATCACACACATTTGCCTTCAGTTCCTGATACCTTTTCCAGTTTTGTATTTTGAAATAGGCTAGGCCCGAACAATATGATTGAAATGTGAGCAATCAAAATAAATGTGCTATTTCCTAATTTTTCTCTGTGTTCAGTTGGGCTTTCTCAGGGATTCAGTGCATCAAAGGCAATTTCATGGAGCCATTTACTATTTCTCTTCTGGAATAAATGTAGCTTTTTAAGCTTTTGCCATCACCTCTATGTGTTAACCATGAGAAATGAAAGGACAATATTTCTGCTGCCAGAAAAAGGGGCTGCCAAGGGCACTTGCCTAAAATAAAATAATTGCCATTTCCTTCCTCATGAGTGTGCCTGAATGAGGAAGGGAAGCATAGTGTGACGCTGCAATTTTCTCAGGCAGTCGCTTGCTATGGCACGGAATAAATGTGCTTCAGCCTGCTGTCAGCTGTGTCTCCAGCTGCTTTCCAAGGGATTGCTGTTGATAGTCTGGGACAAAGCGCACCAGCCCACGTCACAGGCAGATTTATTTTAAAACCAGTATGTGCAGTTAATTACCATGTTGCGGAATGCTAGAGGAGTGCAAGGGAGAAGCAAATCAAAGCTGCAGCTCCCGTATCAGCTGCTGTATGGATGCCTTTCCAAATAACTCAACACAGCAAATTGTTAATGGCAGCAGGAGACCACGGGAAAGGACAGATTCCTGCATCTGACCATGAATGGCCCCAGTGTGGAGGGAAAGCGTTTGTTTCCTTTAATTTATTAGGTTTCTATCCCACACTTCCCCCAAAAGACCCCCAGGACAGAAAACAATAAAACAGCAAAGAACTACAAATATTTGGAAAAATATACCCTTACACCTAAACAGATCCTCACCCCTGCTATAGAAATTCCACCACAGGGCTTATCTGCGAATAGCGCTTTTGCCTGCATCTAAAAGGCAATACAGTGGTACCTCAGGTTACAGACGATTCAGGTTACAGGCGCTTCAGGTTACAGACTCTGCTAACCCAGAAATAGTACCTCGGGTTAAGAACTTTATCTCAGGATGAGAACAAAAATCGCGCAGCGGCAACAGGGTGGCAGCGGGAGGCCCCATTAGCTCAAGTGGTATCTCAGGTTAAGAACAGTTTCAGGTTAAGAACGGACCTCCGGAATGAATTAAGTTCTTAACTCGAGGTACCACTGTATGCTGAGTTTACCTTTGGGCTCAAAGTTCTGTTACGAAATCACAGTAGTATTTAACAGATGGATTGTCGTTGCTAAAGAACCAGAATGAAGCTTTAACAGAGAGGGATGCTGGCAAAAAAAACCCCAAGGTTTTAATCCCTGGCCTTGTCACATGACCAGATTTAAGTTTAATACTATAGGCTCGCTAAGTCACTGTTGAGCAGCTATATAACAGAACATCTGTTTGTAGTTGCATGTATTCATGTATCTTTGTATTTTGTTTCTCTTGGATTTTTGTTTTGCCTATTGTAGACAAAACTGTTCTTTCAAGGCCTTTGCTGTATCAATATTGCACATTAAGAAGTTCTGAATTAGGTGGGTCTCACCGTCTACAAGTATTCTACTGATGTAGCTGGATGCCTGTGGCAACTCACATTCACCCTCATATCCATGTAATAAAGCCTGGGAAATTGCCCTTTTGGAAAAACTCCGTCAAAATTTTTGTGTGGTCAAAGAGAAGCAGCAGCCAAAGGAAGTGCTATCAATATATAGTCATAAGTTAAAACTGCCCAAGCCCAAGTATTGCGCAGTTTAAGCATAGCAAAGGTCTGACTCGTAATATTTTCCCTCTTGAGCATCTGCTTTTAAAAAAATCTGTAAGAGATTTTGGCTTCCAACTGAAACAAATACGTATTAGCACAGCCAATCTCATGTTAAATGGGACCGTGAATATTTATGTAGCCATGGGAGAACTAGCCAGGAACTATGTAACCTGGAATGTGTGGTGCAGTCTACTAGTTAAGAGGCTGAGCTATAACCCAAGAAGATTTAACTTCCAAGCTCATTTGCCAACTTCCAAATTGTTCCATAAGCAAGGACTGAAAAGAGTGCTCTCCACCCACACCTCCCCATTGGAAGACTTTACAAGGTCCTTGCCTGGCAGATGCTCCCTGACCCCAGATTCATGTTCCATCCTAGCCGTGGGGTGGAGGCAAGACAGGGATACCTGCATGCCAGGGAGGGGGAGGGAGCACTGTTATTTAAGCACAAAAGTAAGATACTGTATGTAAAAGAGGCTTGTTAAGCAAAAACCATGTTTTATTAGAAGTGATGTGATAAAAGAGAGACCATTTTACACATAGGAACAATTTGATGCTGTGTATGTAAAACGGGGATGGCGCTGTGGGTTAAACCACAGAGATAAGCGCAGTAACCCCAGAGTCGTCCGCAACTGGACCTAACAGTCAGGGGTCCCTTTACCTTTACCTATGTAAAATTTATTTCACAAATTTATATATCATGTGACTTTAAAAGAAAACAAACCAACCTTAAAGCAGTTTACAAAAAGAACAATAATCAGTTTACAAAAAGTATTTAAGTTCTAAGTTCTGTCAGATGAGTGGTCCATGTAGGTCACTGTTATCCACTCTTGTAAAGTTTTGTCCTTGTGAAGGAGCACCAGCTGCTCCAAAACCAAATAAATAGAACATGTGTGGCATTTATGTGCTTATGGGTTGGTGACAGATGCTCTTAAGTCTGATGACTGTTTATCCAGCATTTCAATGAACAGCTTGGACAACTGATTGAGCTAAAGGGTTAAAACTATGTCGAAAGGAGAGAAATACCAGCAAGCCTGCAGTTAAAGACTGACCACTAGAGGGAGAAATGTTCTCCCAAAATAGGTTTTATAGTTACCAGTATTTCCCATTGTTTATGAGTACAGCAGGATGAATACTGGATGCAAATAAAGAAGGCATTTCTAAAAGACAAAGCTGTGCCAAAGTTAATGGCCTTTGGCTGCAGCTCCAGCTTTCAACTCTTCCCTGCTTTGTTGTTGTTTAGTCGTGTCCGACTCTTCATGATCCCATGGACCATAGCACGCCAGGCACTCCTGTCTTCCACTGCCTCCCGCAGTTTGGTCAAACTCATGTTCATAGCTTTGAGAACACTGTCCAACCATCTCGTCCTCTGTCCCCTTCTCCTTCTGTCTTTCCCAACATCAGGGTCTTCTCCAGGGAGTCTTCTCTTCTCATGAGGTGACCAAAGTATTGGAGCCTCAGCTTCACGATCTGTCCTTCCAGTGAGCACTCAGGGCTGATTTCCTTCAGAATGGATAGGTTTGATCTTCTTGCAGTCCATGGGACTCTCTAGAGTCTCCTCCAGCACCATAATTCAAAAGCATCAATCCTTTGGCGATCAGCCTTCTTTATGGTCCAGCTCTCACTTCCATACATCACTACTGGAAAAACCATAGCTTTAACTATACAGACCTTTGTTGGCAAGGTGATGTCTCTGCTATTTAAGATGCTGTACAGGTTTATCATTGCTTTTCTCCCAAGAAGCAGGCGTCTTTTAATTTTGTGACTGCTGTCACCATCTGCAGTGATCATGGAACCCAAGAAAGTAAAATCTCTCACTGCCTCCATTTCTTCCCCTTCTATTTGCCAGGAGGTGATGGGACCAGTGGCCATGATCTTAGTTTTTTTGATGTTGAGCTTCAGACCATATTTTACGCTCTCCTCTTTCACCCTCATTAAAAGGTTAAGCATATTGTTATGAGTTTGTGGGTGCCAGACACACATAATTCCTGGATTTAGTAAGTGTTGAAGTTTAATCAATGCTTGGAGAGTTAAACTAGAAGTCAGGCTCTTAATAGTATTGATATTCTTGTAAAGAAGCTGGTAAAATGTGGGCTAGACAATGCTACCATTCAGTGGATTTGTAACTGGCTGACTGACCAAACCCAAAGGGTGCTCATCAATGGCTCCTCTTCATCCTGGAGAGTAGTGACTAGTGGGGTGCCACAGGGTTCTGTCTTGGGCCCAGTCTTATTCAACATCTTTATCAATGACTTGGATGATGAGCTTGAGGGCATCCTGAGCAAGTTTGCAGATGACACCAAATTGGGAGGGGTGGCTAATACCCCAGAGGACAGGATCACACTTCAAAATGACCTTAACAGATTAGACAACTGGGCCAAAGCAAACAAGATGAATTTTAACAGAGAGAAATGTAAAGTACTACACTTGGGCGAAAAAACATGAAAGGCACGAATACAGGATGGGTGACACCTGGCTTGAGAGCAGTATATCAACAGTGTGATGCAGCAGCTAAAAAAGTCAATGCAATTCTGGGCTGCATCAATAGGAGTATAGCATCTAGATCAAGGGAAGTAACAGTACCACTGTATTCTGCTCTGGTCAGACCTCACCTGGAGTACTGTGTCCAGTTCTGGGCACCACAGTTCAAGAAGGATACTGACAAGCTGGAACAGGTCCAGAAGAGGCAACCAAAATGGCCAAAGGCCTGGAAACGATGCCTTATGAGGAACGGCTTAGGGAGCTGGGTATGTTTAGCCTGCAGAAGAGAAGGTTAAGGGGTGATATGATAGCCATGTTCAAATATATTAAAGGACGCCATATAGAGGAGGGAGAAAGGTTGTTTTCTGCTGCTCCAGAGAAGCGGACACGGAGCAATGGATTCAAACTACAAGAAAGAAGATTCCACCTAAACATTAGGAAGAACTTCCTGACAGTAAGAGCTGTTCGACAGTGGAATTTGCTGCCAAGAAGTGTGGTGGAGTCTCCTTCTTTGGAGGTCTTTAAGCAGAGGCTTGACAGGCATATGTCAGGAATGCTTTGATGGTGTTTCCTGCTTGGCAGGGGGTTGGACTGGATGGCCCTTGTGGTCTCTTCCAACTCTACGATTCTATGATTCTAGTAGGGTGGAGCCAGCACTCCCTCCCAAAGTGCTAGCTCCACCCCCTCTGGTAGCCAATCAGAGAAAGGCTCTACCCCTCTGGTGGAATTCTGATGTACTGCATCACCAGACTCTGGTCTGGCTCTGCTGTCCATCACAATGGTCCATTAACAGAGAACAAAGACAGGGAGATGGGCTATGAGCAACGCAGAGCCTCTGCCAGCCAGATGGGAGGAACCCCTCCCCAGACTCTAAGAGAGACAAAGCAGAGTGGAGAGTTTAGGATTGCAGCTGGGGATGATAAAGGCTGGAAGAAAATAGATTCAGCCTGTAAAACTGAAGAAAGGTTGGTGTCTTTCTGAAGCCAATGCTGTGGCTCTGGGAGAAGCAAGACTCTCTTGGAGTGTCAATGCTGTGAGCCCCTCCATTATAGACTCAGGTTGTATATATGTGTAAATAAACCATATGCCATAAAGACACCACATTCTCCACTGGGCCTCAAGTCCCTTATTATTGTTATTGTTATTGACAGCCATTTTCTCAGTAAATGAATGTACCTAGGATCAGAGAGTACCAATTCCAGAGAGAATAACTTTTTGTCCTTGCAAAATATAGCTCAGAAAGAACATTCCTGGGGAGAAACAGCATATACTTCAGATAGTGCTGAATCCCAAGTGATTAGCTTTTAATTATTATGGTGTAAATTACTTAACAAGTTGGTACTTTTCATGGTAAGTGTTATCACATGACATTTACAGAGCTCTCTCTGAATTTCACAGTCACTATGGCAGCTGCATAATTACAGATCTTACACAAAATGGGTCTTGTGCCAAGGATCTAACACCCCTTGGGGGGGGGGGGCTTAATAGCTAGAACTGAACCAGATCTCTGAACCAGATAACTCTGATTGTTATAGGAGTTTTGCATACACCCACACCCATTATATTTCAAAAATTGAAAATCCAGACACAAAAGTTGTTGAGCTCTTCTTTGCTTGGGGGGTGGGGGGTGGGCAAATTTTCCACCCTGATGCTGCTTATGGACTCAAAGGAAACTTATGTAGCACATTTCAGTTACGAAGTGATTGGTCCATTTATTATTCAGCCTCATGGTTCCAGACACTAGAGTTTTATACACCAAGCATAAAGCTTCCTCAACGTTATCTCTGGTGTACTACATTTGTGATGGTGAAGCCTCAGGCTCTGACTGATCGGCTGAGCTGTGTGAAGGCACAGAATTCTGTTAGAATATTTGCTGTCCTAATTCTGCAATGGGATGGAAATATGTGAGCTCGACTGGAATTAAAAACTTACTCAAGCTATAAGGACAATAGGCAAAATTCCAGGTGCTGCAAAGGCACCTGGAAGCACAGGGAGCACAAAGCTAAGGTCGTTCGTGTGCATGCACACAAAAGCTCATAGCAATGACAAACTTGGTTGGTCTCTAAGGTGCTACTGGAAGGAATTTTTTTATTTTGTTTCGACCACAGAAGACCAACATGGCTACCTACCTGTAACTAGAGCTAAAGTGTGAGAGACTACTATGTGCAAGTTGTACATTTCTTCTGATTCTACAGTATTGGTAATTTGTTGGTGAAGCTGCATGCACCTCACCACTTATTTGCTTCCTTGTTAATTTCATCAGATTGAGAGGAGTTGAATAGCCATTTCCAGGAAGTGGGGGAAAAACCTTGTGCCTTCAAGGATGACACTTAAAGAAATTATTTTTGAAGCATGGAGATTGTTTCAACTTTTGACCAGCTTCAAATTCCACTTCCTTGCCCCTCTTTTTGAAGTGGTGTTTGCGTAATGATGGCCTCTCAACTCCAAACACAGAATATCTGGATTTCAATCTGGCTTCAGGTATAGTTTTGGCATTGGAACACTATCATTCTGATGAAAAACTTTCATGGGAAAATGACAGGGGAATGTGGTCATTGTAATTTTCCTGAACCTCTGAGCACTTCAGTACTATCAAAATTGTGTCCTTTGGCTTTCAGAATTCAGAATCTGGGGAACTGCAATCCCATTCATACTTATCTCATTGATTCCAGGTACTGGTACTGGGAGTGGGGGGGGGGGGACAGTTGCTCTGAAAATTGTGTCATGGGGAATTATAGAACTACCAGTATGTTCTGCCCTCCATGCTATTTATTGCCTATGTAAAGTTGCTGGGAAATATTGTTCTAATAGTTCATCAATAATACCGTAGTCTAATAGTCATCAATAAGCTGGTGACATGAAACTCTTCTTTCATCAGGAGAAGAGCTGGAGATTTTAAACAAGTGGAGTCAGCAATTACTTGGAGGGCCAAAAAACTCAAACACAATCCAGATGAAATGGAAATACAGGTGGTTTTGATGATGAATTTGGGAGGTGGTGTTTAATCTGGTCTGGATGGGTTGCACTTCCCCTTAAATCTTCAAGTTTGGAAATACCATTGGATTTAGTACTTACTTTGGAGGCCCAAGTAACACATGGGAGTGCATAGCCATGCCTACCTACTGTGGGGCAGTGAAAGCAGCAAATAGGAAGCTAATTTACTGCTTCCATCTTGTCATTGAGCAGGGTTCTTCAGGGTGGTCTGTAGACTGTTGACACTTATCTTAGTGGATGGAGCCCAGGATACCACAGAGACCCTCTGGCTTGTTTGTTGGGCACTTTAAGGACAATACCACAACTGATGCAACACTGATTGAGCTTTCTAATGCTCCATCGAGCAGGGTTTTGTGGGATCTGCTCCAGTTTTACAGCCTGATAATACTGACATGGGTGGCGCTGTGGGTTAAACCACAGAGCCTAGGGCTTCCCGATCGGAAGGTCAGCTGTTTGAATCCCCACGATGGGGTGAGCTCCCATTGCTCGGTCCCAGCTCCTGCCAACCTAGCAGTTCAAAAGCACGTCAAAGTGCAAGTAGATAAATAGGTACTGCTCTGGCAGGAAGGTAAATGGCGTTTCCGTTTGCTGCTCTGGTTCGCCAGAAGCAGCTTTGTCATGCTGGCCACATGAGCTGGAAGCTATACGCCGGCTCCTTCGGCCAATAATGTGAGATGAGCGCTGCAATCCCAGAGTCGGTCATGACTGGACCTAATGGTCAGGGGTACCTTTACCCTTTTACCCAGTTGCAAGTACTCCCCTTTGCAGGCATTCTTGGAGAAACTGATTATCTAGACCAGGCATCCCCAAACTGCGGCCCTCCAGATGTTTTGGCCTACAACTCCCATGATCCCTAGCTAAGAGGAACAGTGGTCAGGGATTATGGGAATTGTAGTCCAAAACATCTGGAGGGCCGAAGTTTGGGGATGCCTGGTCTAGACCCATTCCAATCTGGATTCAGGACTGCATTTGCCTTGGTCATTGTATTACCCAAAAAATGGCCAGTTGGTGGTGCTCCTGGTTTTGATGTAACTGTAGCTTTAAATCTTTATATATCTGCTGAAACATCCTGGCTTGACCAACTACCAAACACCTGGCCCACCTGGAGAGAACAAGATGCCTGACAAGTGACCTGTACCTAGTTCGGCCCCATGGATACGCCTGTTGGCTGACCATCAAGGCTATGAGAACAAAGTGACTTCATTAGCACGCCTGTTATTAGATCATGCTCTCAAACCCCTGTATAAGAGCTCAGTTTCAGCAGTTCTCGGAGACTTCTCGCACAAGACTTTCCAGAGGATGTTGGCCCAAACTAATGTTCCCGGGATCTCCACAGCAATTGAGAGGAACCATGAACTTCACTTTTGCAGTGATCTCTCTAATAGCCTTTTGTTCTTGTATTTTTTGCTTGGTCCCTTATTTTAAGTGCTATTTTATCTTATTATTAATATTTTCCAATTAATAAACCACTTTCTTCTTCACCTGACAGTCTGATAGTCCTCCATCTGCTGAGATTCAAAAGAACCTCTTGCCTGAGTGATAGGAAGAGTGTGAGTATTTGGAGAACAGGTGTGATAAACAGGCAGTGTTGATGTTTATTGACATGGAGAAACATCTCATGGCATTTTATGATAGAAAATTTGAGAGAGATGGAAATAGGAGAAACATTTTTAAAAGGTATCAGTGTGATATATTCAGAACAAAATGCAAAATTGATAATTAATAATAATTTAACAGATAAATTTGAGATATCTAAGGGCTGCCCACTGTCACCGTTGCTATTTATTACGGTCCTGGAGGTGTTGAATAAATATTTGATAGAGCAATTGGAAGTTAGAGGAATAAGGATCGGGCTCAAAGAACACAAACTAAAAGCATTTGTGGACGATTTGGTCCTCACAGTCGAACAACCAAAAATGAGCCTACAAGAAGCATTGAAGATGACGGAAGAATTTGGACAAATGGCAGGCTTTAAACTCAATAAAATAAAGACAAAATTATTAGTGAAAAATATGACCAAGGAAGAGCCCAAAGAACTGCAGAATGAAATTGGAATTATGGTGGCAAAGAAAGTAAAGCATCTGGGATTCTGGCTGACAGAGAAGAATATCAATTTGTACAAAGACAATTACGAATCCGCCTGGAAAGAAATAAAAAAAGATTTAGAAGATTGGAAAAGGTTAAAATTATCATTCTCAGGTAGAATCGCTGTGGTAAAAATGAATGTGCTACCTAGAATGTTGTTCTTGTTCCAGAATATCCCTGTGGTTAGAGGGGTAAACCAATTTAAAGAATGGCAGAGGACCTTATCAAGATTTGTGTGGTTGGGGGAAAAACCAAGGATAAAAATGAAAATTTTAGTAGATAAAAAGGAAAGAGGTGGATTTGCCATGCTGGAGTTAAAACTTTATTATGAAGCAGCATTTAGAAGGGTATGAAATAGATTCGGCTGGCACTCGTACCTATGGCAGGATAAGGTCAAAGCTCATAAGGGTTTCCTAAACCACATAATTAAAAGATCAATCTGTGAGGTCTGGGACAGAACCAAGAGGCTATTAGAAAGCAAAACCCCATGGTGGATTTCTCCAATTAATATATTGTCAGTTAAAAAAATAAATATGGAAGAGAGAGTGGTAACATATGAAGAATTAATTATAGAGACGGAATCTGGATTTCAATTAAAACCATGCAACCAGATACAAGATCATTTTTCAGGTTTGTTGCAATACCACCAGGTCAATGATTTATTCAAGGCGGATTAGAAAAAAATAGGATTTGAAAAGAAAAGATCAAAATTTCAAATTGAGTTGCTAGAAAACAATGTTAAATTATTGTCGGAAATGTATAATCTGTTGTTGGATTGGTACACTATGGATGAGACAGTAAAAGAATGTATGATAAAATGAGCAATAGATCTTGGGCACAATATTGAGTTTGAAGAGTAGATAAAATTATGGAAGGAAAACCTTAAATTCACAGCATGCATAGTTTTAAAAGAGAATGTAATGAAAATGATATACCGCTGGTATATGACGCCAGTAAAACTGGCGAGAATGTATAGAAAGAAGGACAAAGCACGCTGGAAGTGTAAGGTACCAGATGGTGATTTCTATCACATGTGGTGGTCATGTGACAAAGTGAAAATTGTTTGGGAATCAGTTTATAATGAGTTAAAAAAATTATTTAGGTATGCGTTCCCAAAAAATCCTGAGGCCTTTCTGTTAGGGCTGATGGGAAATTAAATTTAAAAAGCAGACCAAAGACTGTTCATGTATGCCACAGTGGTGGCAAGAGTTATTAATAGCCCAGAGATGGAAATCACAGGAATTACCTTCAATTGCGGAATGGCGAGTGAAGATGTTGGAATATTTAGAGTTGGCCAAACTGACATGCAAAATCCGAGATCAGGATGACACAAAATTCAGAAAAGAATGGAGTAACTTTCGGGAGCCGGCAGCCCAGAAAACCCAGTGAGCTGACCAGGATTTATAGTTAAATTTTATTTCTATCTTTATCTCTGGACTTTTTGGGAATTTTTTTTTGGTTTATATGCTTTTGAAATGTGAGTTCGAACTTTATTTTTAAGAATGCAGCCAGCTTGTTAAAATGGAGTCGAGAAAATAGACTGCGATCATATTCCACCCCATGTGACAAGTTTTGACCTTGACAGGACTGAACTATGTCAACAAAAAGGTACCCGCCTGAGTTTCAGCGGACTGTTTTGACCTTAATGTGGGAAACAAGAATAGAACTATGTCAAGAGGAGACACAACGGCTAGTGTTACAGCAACAATTCCAGATTGTGATGACAGAATATGATTTCTTAGAAGATGAAGCTTTTGAAACTGAAGAAGATGAATGTGAGAATGACAATGATGACGACTGTGATGATTTAACACAAAATGAAGCCCATCACGAAAAAAATGATGATTTTACTCTACAAAAAGTTGGATGGAGTGCCTCCCCTTCGAGGGGGGCACGACTGGATTTACTGGAACTCCAGAATGACCACAGGGAAGAAGGAAAAATTAAGCAGAGAAGAGAAGAAGCTCAGGGGTCTGATATGGAGGCCTGGATGGCAAAAGACTGCAAACAGGGGGTGGGGTGAAGGGAAAGTGAAGTGGTGATTGTAAGGATGGGTTAATAGGACTATAACTGGACTGCTGACTATGGAACTTGCTGGATTGGAGGGGTGGAGCAGGTACTCGGGGGGAGTAAGGTTAGTTTGGGAATAGTTATAGGTTTAAAAAGTGAATTGATTCTGGAAAAAGGTGAAAATATGGAGGCCTATAGAGGGGTAAAAATTAGGCACGGGAAGAAAAAATGGGAGTTTGATTTCTCAGTGATTGGACAATAGGCGAAAATGATAATAGTTTAAAAGTGGTATAAGATATAAAGGTGTATGTTATAAAATATGAACTATGAAACTGTTGAAGATGATAAATAAGGGAGGAAAACCGGGGAAGGGTGGGAGGGTGGGGAAGCCCACAAAATATGGTTTAACAATTATGAATTTAACAATTATGATGAAATTTTTTTTTTGTCTTTTTTCCTTTTTGTCTTTTTTTTTTCCTCTTCTCTTTTTTCTCTTTTTCTCTTTTTGTATTTTCTTTTTTTTTTTTGGTATGACAATAGATGGTTGGATGGATGAACTCCTGCGTACTGCCCTGGTTCACTGGAGCTCCCTGGTGGCAGGGGGGGGCTTGGGGGGCAGGGGAGGGGGAGGAGGACAGAAACCCAATCATAAAATGGACCACTTCTGACTGATCACCTGCGTGGGATACTTCTGTGGCAGGGGAGGACCCATGGAGGGGGGTGGGAAGAAGGTGGAAAAGGTGTTTATGTATGTACCATCTTTTGTAATTTGTAAAAACCAATAAAAATTATGTTAAAAAAAAAAAAAAAAAAAGAATGGAGTAACTTTATGGATTATGCAAAGGAGAATTACAAGAATTTAGACCCTACAACATTGATTCAGCATTCTTATAGTATTTGGTATTGAGTTAGTATTTAGTATCGTAAAATCGTAAAATGCGGAGTAAAGTGAAATAAATTACCTGTTTAAGGGAGGGGGGAAGTCAAAGCTTGACAAAGCTATTTGCTGTATAAATGTAAACTGTATTTGTTGATGTAAAGAAATCTGAGAAAACAATAAAAAATTATTGGGGGAGTGAGATAGGAAGAGTGTGATTCTGCTGTTCCCAATATCATTTCAGCTTTTGATACCACTATGATATCCTCATACCAGATACTGGGTACCATTCAATATTTGAAGTTTATTGGGCATTACAGTGGTACCTCTGGTAAAGAACTTAATTCGTTCCGGAGGTCCATTCGTAACCTGAAACTGTTCTTAACCTGAGGTACCACTTTAGCTAATGGGGCCTCCTCCTGCTGCCGCGCCGCCGGAGCACGATTTGTGTTCTCATCCTGAAGCAAAGTTCTTAACCTGAGGTACTATTTCTGGGGTTAGCGGAGTTTGTAACCAGAAGCGTTTGTAACCTGAGGTACCACTGTAGAATAATACTCCATTCACCTATATTACCTACTTACTCCCTAGGTTACTGAATGGAAGATGGAACTGCAGGCTTCATTGACTTTTGGGCCTTCCTATCCATTAGTAGCCATGCTATCCACCAGTTTTGGAGGATTACTTGATCAATCACAATATAATTCATAAATGAAGTAGGCTTTATCTCTGTATCACTAGCTGCAGATGTTAACTGGTGATTCAACAACTTTATCTAGCACCCTAGACTGAATGTTAAACCATTACTAACTACAATGGAACAGAAAATGCAAGAGCTTATTAAGTTTACATAAACCACAGGATGTAAGATAAGGACAAATAAATTAAGGCTTTGACACATAAAAGAGATAAATCAAGCTATACCCTGAACTCAACCTTTTGCACCGTCAGATAAATAATAATCTCTTCCAAACAATCAGCAAGCAAAATAATATTTTTTACTTACTTGGAAGTAATCTACCGTATCTATACCCTAGTCATCTGAAGGCTGCTGCTGAGGGGCTATAGGGAAACAAAAAGGTCAGGGTTGTTGGAGGAATCTCTCATATGCCTCATTCCAAATACAGAAAATTAAGTGAGTCACGACACTAAGGGTTAATTCACGCAAACATCTAGCTCATTTGATTTATCTCCAGTTGGTGACTTTGGCTATGTACAAGTTAGTGTCTTAAAACACGGTGATGTTGTTTCCCACTACTGTATTTCAAGTTGCATTTTTACATTGCTGTACACACCAGAGAGAGGCGGGCATGTCTTCACCTGATGTATCTGCAACCTTCCAAACTCCTATTTGTGGAGCTGTCACCTGACCTGCACTGCCATCTCTACATGAGCAACAGCTATATGTACACTTCACCTTAACTACAATGTGAACACAGCTTACATTTTCAAATCAAATGCAAGCTTGCTTGAGGGAAAATGCATCCAACTGCTGTATTTCTCCAGAAACTATAGAATAGATATAGCAGGTGTCAGCAAACTTTTTCAGCAGGGAGCTGTTCCACTGTCTGTCAGACCTTGTGGGGGGCCGGAATATATTTTTTGGGGGGGAAATATGAACGAATTCCTATACCTCACAAATAACCCAGAGATGCATTTTAAATAAAAGCACACATTCTACTCATGTAAAAACACCAGGGAGGCCTCACAAATAACCCAGAGATGCATTTTAAATAAAAGCACACATTCTACTCATGTAAAAACATGCTGATTCCTGGACCGTCCACGGGCCGGATTTAGAAGGCGATTGGGCCCCCAGGCCTTAGTTTGGGGACCCCTGAGATATAGATTGTGGCTAAAGTCATGTGACCGTGGCTTCAGACACAGCAATGGGAGTGCCCTGGAGCCAGAGTAAATGGAAATGTATGCACAGCCCCTTTTTTTGCTGCATGTACCGTGTTTCCCCCTTTTTAAGGCGTAGTCATAAAATAAGCCATAGCAGCATTTCTAAGCATTTGAGAAATATAAACCGTACCCCGAAAATAAGCCATAGTGATAGGCGCTGTGCGGAAGAGATCACTGAGCTCCCCGAGTCAGCAGCAGCAACGCCGGCCGCAGCAGTGTTTGCTGAGTCCTTTCTTGCTTTTGGGACTTGGTTACTGTGCTGGCTTGGGATGGTGTGTGTGCAATTGCTGTTGCTGCTTCGTGTTTTTCAGCTGGATTCTCTGGGTTCTAAGCACTTTCCCCCGTTTGTTTGCGAAGCAGCACTCGGCTGCAGCCCCTGCCTCTCCCGACGGCTGCATGAATGCGAGGCTGGATTTGATCGCTATCTCCTTTTCCATTTCTTTTGTCTTTGAGCACCCGGCCCCGCCCCCTCTCCCCTTCGTGGAATGAAGAACGGAGTTTTAGCAGCATTTCCTCATTATAAAAAAAAGGTCAGGAACTTTTACTTTAACCTCAAAAATGGGATATTTCCTCTCTCTAAAAACAACTCTGACCTGAACACCAATATAACGGGGGTAGATCACCTCCAGTTTATAAATCCGCAAGTAGATCGCAGTCTCCTAGAAGTTGGGCTCTATACTTTGGCTGATTGCAAGCCTTTGCATCTTTAAAAAACAAAAACCATACGCTTCTCAGTCTTAATTTTCCTTTAATTCATCCCCCTATACCCTCCTCCAACCATTGCCTCCTTCCATTCCTTACCCCCCTCCCTCTCTCCCCACTTCCCTCACTCCTGTGCGATCTCATTTAGTCATATACTTGCTTTTTCTGTTGTGTTGTCTATTTTATATTTAATATTATTACCCTTTATGATGTTATTTTTCCCCTTGCGATAATTATTTATTTTTTATCTTTAACTAACTTTCCTTTCCATATTTTTCCATATATAACTCAACACTTTCCCATTCCTTCTTAACTCTTTGGATAGAGTGCCCCCCCATTATTGTTGTTAATTTTACAATTCCTGGATTTTTTATGGAACCGAACAGCTCGGGTGCTTCAGAATGTGCCTTCTGTTGCTACAGGGCTATGGGGCTTCACTATTTGACCCCCCCCCCCAGGTTGGGATTTTTAAAGTAGTTCTGTGGGTCCCAGGGCACAGAATCACCCCCGATCCTTTCCTTTGTCTAAACAGACCTATTCCCCCCTGACTTTGGAAGGCTGTGCTTCAAGGGTGATACCAGGGGTTTTTTAAGACCTGCGCCTCTTAAGGATTGTTACAGTCCATAACTTCCATTGCTTTCTACAGGGTTGGGGGTTTAAAGCACTGCCACCCCCACCCCACCCTGCAGGCGCTCGGAACTGGCAGCGCCAACAACGCGCCCAGCAATGTGCAGAAGAGAGCACCGAGCATCCTGAGCCAGTGGGTCCCAGTTGTACCAGCACTTTTTTTTTAAAAAAAAGACACCCCCTGAAAATAAGCCACTGTGTGTTTTTTTGAGGGAAAAAAGTTATAAGACGGTGTCTTAAAAAAGGGGAAACACGGTATGATATGGCTGCAGTGTAAATTGTGTTTGCACTGACAACAGTGGGTTTTGTTTTGTTTTTTTAAAAAAAGCTTTGGTGTTTGATCTTTGATTGCTCTGACAAATGCAAGTAAGGAAATTATCAAATGATAGGCATGCACACGCAAATCAACCCTAAGACATGAGCAGACAACTTCAGTATTGCAAATGTAGAAATCTAACGACTGGTGGGTACAGCAGCCCACAAAAGGGTGGGTGGGTTAGACTCTAAACTGTACTCATATGTGCTTCCCACTGAAATAATGGCTGGCATGCCATGCATGAGTGACTGAGGGCCTCTTTGGATCCCTCTTCCCATTTCCCCGCTCTTGCACCCTTGGGGGTAGGCAATGGATCACATCATTTAATTTTAGTATTTCTTGACTATTTTAAAAGACAAGGCTAGATAATTTATAAAACATTAGATGGGTATAAGGAACTCTGCTAGATGGTGTTTTGAGACTCCATTACATTCTGCGACTGAATCACTGAATTTCCTGTGAGAGAAATAATACAGTGCTACACCCTAATTTGATTGCCTAAGGCCACATGGGAAGGAACTCCCAAGTAGAGGTCTGGCATCATAATTAGACTTACATGAAGAAAGGATTTCACCCTTTTCTACACAGAGAAGAATATATCAATCTTGCCAATCAATGAAGCAATTTGTATTTGAATAGGAATTTATCTGTGAGAGAATTCTTTTATTTTTAAAAAGCAATCTATTAAGGTCCATGCTTTTGTTAGAACCAAACTTTTATCAAATCCTATTAAAATCCTTCCCAAACCCACTGTATCTCTTTCTGTTTTATACTCCCATTACATTCTTTAGAACTGTTCTGGAAGTATTGGTAAGTGAACATCCATGCGATTGAAGGGGAGAGGTGAAAGGAGTGTTTTTCTTTTGACAGTATAGTTTACGGTAGTTCAAAACACTTTCTACTGATCTTGATTGGCGCTTGGAACAGGCAGAGGTGGAGTTCCTTATGTAAGTTCTTGAAAATATTTTCCTCTTGGCATGCAGTTTCTTGTATTTTCAAGGGCAGATCTTCCTATCAGATAGGAGTGGCCTTGCTTTTAAAACTCTGGAATGATTTGTGTTTCTTGCTAGGCGTGGATTGTGGAATCTGGCTTGGGAACTATGAGAACACTAATGTTTTAAACAACTGCCCTCATTCAGATCTTGAAAGCATGCATCCACTTATGACAAAGGATCCATATCGTGAATAGGTGGTTTAGGTGCTAAGCTAAGCTAACATTTCTCTATAACCAGGCCTTTGACTGGCTGACCATACGGTACTATTGCATTATAAATGTGTTTGTTGGAGGGGGGATATCAGTTGGTTTGATGATGGTGGTGTATTTTGTGATCCTCATTTTGCATTTTTATGTTGTGAACCACCCTGTGATCTTTGGATGAAGGGCTGTATTCAAATTTAATAAATAAATAAATAAAACTGTTTTTAGTATTGTGTTTTAATTGTAACATGCACTCGGACCTTAGGGTGAAGAGTGGATTAAAATAATAAAGATGATAATTAAAAATAAATACAAAGGGACCAGTCTCACCCTCCTCCAGCCAGTTGCTTCTCTCCCACTTACCTGCTTTTGCTGTTTGTGTTCCCATGCTGAGGCTTCCACAGTCTTGGTGGGTTGCTGTTTTTGTCTCCTGAGAGAATCCTATCCCCAGGTGAGGCTGTGGAGGCAGGGGGAATGAAAGGTGGTGGTGGGGTGAGGCTCTCCCTTTGTTATTGTTCTTAAATTTATGCTACCTTTTTCGCTGTTATTGAGTGCAGGACTAAATAAGGAGCATAGGATTCCCTTCCCAACCAAAGCTGGCCTACCGTAAATTTTCTGCAGGTATCAGTAGTGTCCTTCTGGGGTTAAATGAGCAGTACAGGCATCCCTCCACTTATGCATGTTATACACGCATAAACAAATAGAATCACAGAATTGTAGAGTGGGAAGGGACCACGGGGGTCATCTAGTCCAACCCCCTGCAATGCAGGAAGCTCAACTAAAGCATCCAAGACAAACCAGGAAATGGCAGGAGAGAGCTGGAGAGCTTCCTACTTTACGCGATTTCACGTAAGCCCACATAAACACAGGGATGTCTGTATATACTATCTGCACAGTGGTGCAACTCCAGCATAAATTAACAATGTTGGTGTTAGAATTCAGTAATGACCCCCATCCCCAACAGCAGATGGAGATCGGGGCTAATAGGATTGCACTGTTAACAGGAAACAGAGTTGTCCCTTATCTAACACATTTCTACTTGCTATAGGCAGCTGGGAGTGGTGGTGACGGTGGCAAAATAATAAAATGTGTTTGCTTTTTCTATCAACATGGACTGTGGAAAAGGCCTGGGTTACTTTTAAACTTTTGACTGTTTCATGTTATGCTACTTTCATGGAAAATGCTGCAATTGTTCTTTGAATTTCCCATGGCTCCATATTTTCAGAATATGTTTTCTTGAGCTCCTGGTCCCTTTATTTTCATATTCTATGGGAAATGATGCCTTCTCTAGCACACATTATGATTAGAAGAAGTGTTGTCTGGGGCAAAGACGGCACGACTCGAGGCAGGTTGAACTCAATGGGAAGGCGACCAAGAGCAGAGCTCGAGGGCTTCCTTTTATTGAAAGCTCAGGATGACAGTTAATCATTTCAACGACAGTGTAACTTCTAGCCAATTACAGCAGTGCAGTCCCATACAAGGTGATGTTTCCTGTAACGTCACACCCGGTCACTCCCTAAGACATCCTCCATAGCCCACGTGTTGTTTTGCCATGCCCTCTGTCCATGCTCCAAGCACATGTCACTCTGTAAACACCCCCTCCTAGTTCCCATTGTGTTACCCTCCTTGGCTTGACCCATCTGGTTTGTCCTGATTCATCCAGTTCCATCCAGATCCTCCTTGATCCTTCTAGCTCTGTTGTGACCTGTTGCCCTGCTGACCTGAGCCTCTGACCTGTCCTTCTTCACGTGTTTCCCATTCTGACATTAGCCGGCTTGCCGTGCTAATGCCCACACTCTCGCAGATCGGTGTGGCTTGCCAGCACCAGATCTCAGTCATTCCCACACATGCCTGCACAATTTCCTCGTGTAATCCCCACAAAGAAGTCCAAAGTTTCTACCAACCTCTTTACTTATATGTATCCTTTGTCTTGTTTGCCCGGGGGGGGGGGGACCTTCCCCACCCATCAACTCTGCATTGGTGACAGTTCATTTGTGGTACTGAACAACCAGTGTAGCATTTATGTATCACTGGAGAAAACTGCCTTAAGCAGAAACATTTGGAACATGCCTAAACAGCTCAGGGCTCTTTTTACAGTTTACAACATGCACAATTATGCTTCAAAACTACATCTGATGCGGAAATAGATCTTATCAGGGCCTAACAATGCAGTTTGGAAGGCAATTCTATTACAATTGCTAACAAACCAGAAAAGCGGGGGGGGGGGGATCCTTTGCTTTTGCCAGAAAAGGAAGAGGGAAAATTGTTGTAGCTTGTTTTTCACTCTGAGCCACTGGATATTTGGGGGTGGGGGAGATGCTGTGCAGCTTAGGTGAATACAGTGGTACCTTGGTTTACGAACTTAATCCGTTCCGGAAGTCCGTTCTTAAACCAAAACCGTTCTTAAACTGAGGCGCGCTTTCCCTAATAAGGCCTCCCACCGCCCGGTGCCCTTCCACCATTCAGATTCTATTCTTAGACCAAAGTAAAGTTCTCAAGCCAAGACACTATTTCCAGTTTTGCAGAGTTTGTAAACCAAATCGTTCTTAAACCGGACTGTTCTTAAACCAAGGTACCACTGCAAATTGTTTTGCTTTTTGACTAGACTCCACTGCTAGACCCACCGAAAACAACTGGGCTTCACCAACAGGTTCCTTTATCAGACCAGTGTACATATTATCTATCCCAACCCTTGAACTTGGCAATGGTGCAAACTGTCAAAAAGTGGTAAATCAAAGCACTTGATATCACAGAAAGGGATAAATTTCAAGGTAAAATCCTTGTTCGGGATGGACTTGTATATGAACAATAGAAAAATGGACTCCACTTTCTGCCCATTGGATTGTGAACTGCACTTTCATTGAATTAGAAATAGATAGATAGATAGATAGATAGATAGATAGATAGATAGATAGATAGATAGATAGATAGAGTGTTGCTTGCTTTTTACAATACTGGAGAAAAGGTTTGGCAACTGTAACTTCTCCTTCTAAGTACTGTAAATATATAGGTAGATTGGGGCGTCAGGTGCCTTAACAAGTTGGGCTACAGTATTTTGTCACCCTAAATCAGAAGATAGTGTTTGTTTGTGTGTGTGTGTGTTTGTGTGTGAGAGAGAGTGAGTGAGTGAGTGAGTGACTTCAAAATGCCTTTTCTTTAATGAAAACGGCTTCTGGATGCTACCAAAGGAATCACTATAGCACATGGCTATAGTAACTGACTGAACAACTTGTTTAAAATTGTTATTTCCCATTTTTCTCTCCATTTTAAAAAATGGGTCGCTTTTTGTGCAAAAAGTGACTAATAAATGATAATGATGATAATGATAGTATCAGAATGCAGTTCACTGAAACAATCATTTAAAGGAGAGAACAGGTAATAAAACATTCTGTGAGCTGAGAATAAATAAATTTAAATAAAGTTAAACCAAAATGATGCAAAGTTGTGAACCTGTACGTTTGCTTTGAGGAAAATACTAATTTTAGAATTTTAAATGTTTGGG
The DNA here is from genome assembly GCF_965207765.1 of Zootoca vivipara. Lineage (NCBI taxonomy): Eukaryota > Metazoa > Chordata > Lepidosauria > Squamata > Lacertidae > Zootoca > Zootoca vivipara. The sequence continues at coordinate 2,086,006 of NC_142586.1, forward strand.
GTTTTGCAGCAACTGATTATTTTATGCTGAAATCTGTAATTTCTCCAAGGAGCTAAACAGAATTGTAGCCCATTTCTGACACAAGCAGGTTGATAAGCATCAGTAACAGCATCTTTAATGCATGATCCACATTTCTTTGTTCAGGTTTAACGTTAATTTTTAAAATGTTTACATACACAGAGGTGAATTAGGTTTCTCTAGGGCATGAAGGGCAGAATCTAAATGTCCCTCCTTTTTGCCAGGGAAGTAGCAAATAATCTTTATAAGAAAAAGATTTTATGCTATGAACTGGCTGTCAGCCAGCATTGAAAATTCAAGCCGCTCGCTTTTTATTAACTGGTATCAGAAACAACAAACAGCCTCAGCAAGATGGCAACAAGCCATATGGCAAAATTAAAAAGCAATCTCCCAGCCTACCAGATAACAGAGTTCATTGTTTTAAAAATGCAAGTATACAATCATAAACAGTCAACCACAATCTCCTCAGTCAGTCTACTGTACGCTGCCAACTGCAGTAAAACTGCAATACTAATATAAAACTCCTTAGCTGAACAATTCCCCATACAATCCAAATTAATTGGGTTTTCCCAATCAGTTTTCAACGACCACTTCCATTTATCCCATTGTTTGGGTTGTTGGATCAGTATAACAGCTTCCCGCATGAATCTTAGTGAGGATTGCCATATTTGTGGAATTTCCTGGACATTCTGGGAATACTGCAGTCGGAAACAGTGTCCCGGCAGAAATCAGCAACGTGTCCCGGGAAATCCAGACATATGGCAACCCATGCTGGCAGTTTTTTCTTAAGGATAGCTCAAAAATAACTTTTGTGTACGGATTTTCACTCTTTGAAATATGGCAAGCCTATCTTAGTACTGAGGGCACCAGTAGCAACAAAGCCTACAATTCTATGATTCTATGAAATATGGAGCACAATCCCAGCCTAACCTAAACACCTTAAAGTTCCATTGTTTGCAAAGTCTGACTTAAACATGCACTTCCATTGCTCCTGTTTATTACTTAAGGTCTCATAGCCCATCTCAGAACTCAAGGCAGCATACATGAGTTACCATGTCATTTCCCATCAGACACTGACCAGGCAATACTGGACCTGCTTCACTTCAGCATGGTTGCTGCCTCCCATGCACCCACCTGGAATCAAGGGTCTGAAAAAGTGCTTTGTCTGGATTGTGTTCGTGGTATTTGGCAACTTTATCTACGCATTGGCCTCACTCATGGGCATAGGCAGACTTTATTTTAGGGATGGGGCAGAACTGAGTTGTCTGCAACAAAATTGGTGAGATAGTTAAGTATTTTTATTTACTTACTTGATTTAAGTGGGGCAGCTGGCCTCCGCCCCCTGGCTAAGCCCATGGCCTCACTTGAGACTGTGGTTGCTATGAGTTTCATCATGATAAAGTGGAGGGGGGTTAATTCTATGTTGAGTGCTTTAGGCGACAGCAAAACTGTATTCTCTCCCATGTGGGTGGCAATGTGGTCTAAACCACTGTACCCTTTGAGCTTGCCAATCAGAAGGTCAGCAGTTCAAATCTGTGTGACAGGTGCCTTCTCCCAGCTCCTGCCAACCTAGCAGCTCGAAAGCATACCAGTGCAAGTAGATAAATAGGTACCGTACTACTGCGGTGGGACGGTAAATGGCATTTCCATGCACTCTGGCTTCCGTCATGGTGCTCCATGCACCAGAAGCAGTTTAGTCATGCTGGCCACATAACCCAGAAAAGCTGTCTGCAGACAAACGCCAGCTAACTCGGCCTGAAAGCAGAAGTGAGTGACATAACCCATAGTTATACCTCATGTTGCGTCTGCTTCAGGTTATGTCTGCTTCAGGTTGTGTCCCATGCCAAACCTGGAAGTACCGGAATGGTTACTTCTGGGTTTGGGCGCTCGTGCATGCACAGAAGCGCTAAATCGCGCTTTGCATATGTGCAGAAGCGCCAAATTGTGACCCGCGCATGCGCAGACGCGGTGCTGCGGGTTGCGAATGCTGCAGGTTGTGAATGTGCCTCCCACACGGATCACGTTCGCAACCCGAGTGTCCACTGTAGTTGAATTCAACTGAACTTAAACATCCAGGGATCCTTTACCTTACTTTACCTACCTATTCTCTTCCTATTCCTCTAACGCAGGAGTGGTGGACCATTTTTAGTCCAAGGATCACATTCATCCTTGGCCAACCTTTATGGGGCGAGATGCTTCCAGTGGGTGTGGCCAAAAGCAGTTATGCCCATCCCATACTCTCAAAAACACAGGTACACAGAGAAAGAGTACCCCTCCTCAGCTGATCCATGCAGAGATGGGAATCTTTGCCCTGCCCCATTGAATAATCAGATGACTGGACAGGAGTCCATCTGCATCTCCATCAGGATGCTGGCCTGGACAGAACTGTGTATACATTCATTCATTCATTCATTCATTCATTGGTGTGGGGGGAACTGTCTAGAAAAAATGGCCTGTAGGGACCAGTTCTAAAGGTGTTGAAGCACAGGATGACCAGCTGAGACCTGTTAGGTTCTGGAACTCAGAGCATAACATCTGCCCTCTCATTACAATGTGCCTTGTATCTCCTACATTCCTTAGTTGGTATTTTGTCATTCGACAAAACAAGGTCAAAATACTAACTATAAAATTAATTTTTTACAAGCAAAATGTGCATATAGTACAGCAAATGTGCAACCTTAGCAAACAATGGCTACATATACTAAAAAATAATAATAATCAATTTATCCCATGATTTACATAGGTCATATTCACGTGGTTAGCAACTTGGTCCTAAACATAGTTCTCTCTGAAGTAAGGTGCTGAATTTAATGGGTTTTCCATTCTAGAAAGACTTCCCTCTGGGACTGCACTGTGGGACTTACTAAGTTTTGTCCAGTGTAATTTCAGTTTCAATTTACTTTTCCAGAAAACTTCATAACCCTTTCAAGGATTCTTTTTTAAAATATATTTTATGGCTCTGTTTTCAATCTCTGTCATATTTCATGCTCTATTCCACTTAGGGAGGTAGGATTCAATATTGAAGAACAAAGCAATCCAGGGTTTTGCTTCATTTCAGTCTTTTACAGTATATACATGGCGCATGTTCAATCCTGTTGCATTTGACTCATTGTGACAGCTACCAGACTAACCCTTTTATGTGCCTTCTTTTCACTCATTCTTGTAATTTTCTTTACCCCCTCCCTTTAATTCTGTCCATTTTGCATCCCCCAGTCAAGCTCCTAGTGTGCATTTCACCTCCTCTAAGAGGTTTGATACTTCCCTTTATGCTTTTTCATCCAAGCTGATAGCCCAAAACACTATGACACGCCAGAGGTTAGCATCAAACCTTCACAGCATTGCATTTTTCTCATCAGCAGGAGAGAAATTCAGCATTTTCCAATAAAAGGCTATGTCCCTTGAAGATTGCTGTTATTGATAAGAGAGAATAGAAAATCAGCCTGTAAATTTGCCATACCAATAAAACACTATCTTCTGAAACTTTCCCCCGTAATGCTAATCTCCTGACTAGAATCTCATAACAACTATGTGAAATAAAATAAATAAATTCCCTGGGGGTAAAAATAAATAAATGAACTAACCACATCATTGTCTACTTAAGAGGAAAAGACCTGAAAGAGCCCTTTTGGCATCCTAGCATGGAATATTTGAAACTATACAAGACCACCAGTACTGTCATAAAACAAAACCTAGGTATATCACAGGCATGCTAATTGCGTAGAATTAGGTATTTCCTATGTAAATTTGTCTTGAAAAAGCTGGAAAATGTAAATAGGTGCCAGTTCTGCTCTGCTAAATTAATCTAAAACAATAAATTCAAGGTGGACATCAGCATCATGCATTTAATGAACCGTAATTATGAAGTCTAAAGGTTTATAATTAAAAGCAATTCTAGAAACACAAGCATCTGAGCAAGTTATTGGGTGATCTCTCTGGGAAGGTGGACTCGCTCCATGACACCTACCCAGAATTGTGGAGAGACAGGGCAGTACTGAACCTCTGCTTTCCACAAGACTTTACTGGCAGTGGATTTCTGAGCAGCTGTAATGATTTCATGGTTACCACTGCAAAGCAGGCCCTGAGAGAGCTGCATAGTTAGAGCCAGTGGTGGGGAAGGAAAGCCATAAAATACACATTTTACAGGCTTGTAACAGCATTTCTTAAACTGTGTTGCATTGTTGGATCACTATTCCATCATGATTTGTTGCCTTTACAGTCATATCTATCACGAAATAATATTGGGGAACACTGGGTATTAAGAGTGCTAACATAAATCATATACCCCAGTTTCCCAGTGGCCCTTCAAAGTACGCTTCACGCAGAGTTTATAGGAAAACAAAATACGCAAACAAACAAAAATACACCACCAAGAGTTTAAAGATTTTTCCCAACCTAGCATGAAACCCCTGACTAGCAGTATACCGTTTAAAGTATACAGAAGAAAAACAAACTGACTCGGAAGAGACTTTAAGCTAAGATAAAGATAAACGCTCTCTCTCCCAGCAACTTTACATACCCACATTCCAACCCTTCAAACCTCCCACCATACTCCCACACAACTACCACACAAAATGCTTTCCAACAGAGCCTTATATACATGGAGTAGAGCCCATGCCTGTGAGCAATTAAACAGAAATTACCGGCACCTGTTTTTCTTAAACAGACAGTATTGACATTAGACCAGCTCAAAAGCAACTTTGATTATTCAAGAAACCCAACAATATCACTGTAGAGCGGGTGTAAGGTTTTCAGAATCAAAACCTATCCTCAACTGTGTCCTTTATTCAACTATCCTTAAAGGTAAAGATGAAGGGATCCCTGACCATTAGGACCAGTCGTGACCGACTCTGGGGTTGCGCGCTCATCTTGCATTATTGGCTGAGGGAGCTGGTGTACAGCTTCCAGGTCATGTGGCCAGCATGACAAAGAAATTAGTTTGAGAACCCAAATTGTGTTACATCCAATTCTGAAAAGCTGAGAGTGGGACTTCCGGTTGATCCGCGCCATCTTCTCGGTTGGAGATCTGTTCAGCGGAGCGGACCTCGGCGCTGCAGAGGTGGGGGAAACCGCTCCAGCATAGCAGACCCCCTTAAAAAGCCCCAAATCAAGCATTTTGGGGACCTGACGTCCGGCAGGCGCCATTTGCGAGCTCCCCCCTCCCCAGATTGGCTCTGTTTTGAGCCCCTGAGAGCAAGGGGTGGAGCTGCGACGCATGGACAAACATCGCTAACTCTGACAGCGTGAGGCTGCATGAGTGGGAGACAGCAGCGGTCAATTTTCCCAAAGGAAAAAATCTTCAAAAGAATAAGCCATGAGTAATTTGATCTATTGGACTTTAATTTGCAAAACTTGGCCATGGGAAGAGATCTAAAAACGGGAGTCGATCTCTACCCACTGAGAGACCAGGAAGCAGTAACGTGCCCCGGAGCTGGAAAGAAAGTTGGAGAGGTTTTAAACCTCCAAGGAATGAACTTATACACACACCCCCAAGGCAGGGGGAAGGGGGGAAGATTCCTTCTTAATAATAAAAATCCCTGCAAAAGACGGAAATTGATGGGGGGAAACCCCTTCTTAACCCTGGAATTGGCACCCCAGGAGAATCAGCGAGGTGGTATTGTGATATCATAAAGGAATTGAATGTGTTTACAGTGGTACCTCGGTTTATGAACACAATTGGTTCTGGAAGTCTGTTCATAAACTGAAGCGTTCATAAACTGAAGCGAACTTTCCCATTGAAAGTAATGGAAAGTGAATTAATCCATTCCAGACGGTCCGCGGAGTAAGTGTTCATAAACTGAAGCAAACTTTCCCATTGAAAGTAATGGAAAGTGGATTAATCCGTTCCAGACGGGTCCGCGGAGTACTTAAACTGAAGCATTCATAAACTGAAGCATGGGTGTAATTGGTTCCGGAAGTCTGTTCATAAACTGAAGCGTTCAGAAACTGAAGCAAACTTTCCCATTGAAAGTAATGGAAAATGAATTAATCCGTTCCAGATGGGTCCGCGGCGTTCATAAACCGAAAATTCATAAACCGAGGTGTTCATAAACCGAGGTTCCACTGTATTGCTAAGAGGATGTGAACCGTTGCATTAAAGAGGAAAGTTTGACAGCTGACAATAAAAACTGCAACTGTTCTCTGATTGAATGGAAAGAGTCTTAAGTTGTGGAACATAAGGGCTATGGATTTTTTTTTAGCCAAGTTGGATATAATTTTGCCTTATAAGACTGACATTCCATTGTTCTTTGTCCTCTAATCTCTACTCTGCCCTTGAGGTGGAAAGAATGTCAACATCCGGAACATCTGTTTTCCAGCGGACAGTACTAAAATTACTGGGGGAACTTATAACTGGGCAGCAACAGATCAGCTTACATTTAGAAAGACACAATAAATCACTGGATGAGGTGGAACAGGAATTGGAAATAAAAGAAAGTACAGTGAATAAGAGAGAAAATGAACAACCAGTTCCTGATGACAAAGAGCAAGAATTTAAAGAAGAGGAAGAAGAAAGAGCCCAACAAGGAGAGAAGAATTATCAAGATGTATTTTGGAACTTTGATTTTTTGGAGATGGATGAACAAGAACGGGAAGTGATCTTATGGGAAACTAGGGAAAATATGATTTGGCAAGGGAGTGAGTTTTTGGGGATGGGGGAGCAGAAGGAGGGGAGGACAAAAATTTGGGCTGCAAAATTGGAGAGAGTGGGAGTGGGATGAAAAAGGAAATTGTAAATTTTTATAGGGCTGGATAAAAAAGGGTTTGAAATTTGGGCTACACTATGGAATTGCTGTATCGATTGGGGGAAAGAATCAGGGGGAGAGGAGGAGGTATAGGGAAAATAATAAGGTAGAAGTTATATGTGAAATTAAAGGAATGAGTAATTGTATGAAGTTTTTCTTGGGAAGATGAGGCGAGGGAAGGAAAAAATATAATTATGTGAAAAATAGTTAGAAATATGAGGATTGAGAAATATGTATAGGTTAGTGCAGCTGGCTGGTGCGGCGATTTGCAGCGACGAGAAGGGCGATTTGCATTGTCACGTGCCTGGCGGCTGCCAATAACCAACGCTAACCCGCCGGAAAGCAATATTTCTCCTCCTCTTTCCCAAAGCTCAGTGCAAACGAGCCTGGCGGCCGCCAATACACATCACTGACCCGCCGGAAAGCAATATTTGGCAAGTGTTTCTTCAGTCATAATTATAATATAGGGCGGCACAGAGTTAAATTTTTTAACTTTTTTAATGGTGGTGTGCCTCGTGATTTTTTTCATGGAACAAGTGTGCCGTGGCCCAAAAAAGGTTGAGAAACACTGGGTTAGTGTCAGGGGGACTCCCTACAGGGACCCTCCCCCAGTCATCCTGACCAGCACTTCACCCAGTGACAGCACGAGCAGCGGGTCAGGAGAAGGGAATGAGGAAGGGAGCGGCATGGAGAGGGAGCTCCAAGACGCATCAGAGCCCCTGCACTGACCCAGCTGGCCAGAGGAGGAAGGACAGCGCACCAAGGTGTCGAAGCCTCTGCCACGCTCCAGCCAAAGGACGGGAGAAGGAATGCAGCCTCTTCCAGCGCCCACGTTGGGTCACACACCCAGATGTAGGGCAAGGGGGTGGCATTTGGGGGTTCCCAGACTATTATGCTGGCGCAAAAACAGACAAGTGCCACTTACGAATGTTACTTACAAACGGAGCTCCGTCCGCCATCTTGGATGTGGTTTAGATAGGATTTTTTCTACTTATGAATTTTTAGATAGGGTTGCTTCAACTTACGAATTTTTTCTCCCAATGCATTCCTATGGGATTCAACTTACAATTTTTTTTCAACTTACGAGTGTGCATTCGGAACGCATTAAATTCTTAAGTAGAGGTACCACTGTAGTATTAAGTCTGAAAGTGTATACTTGATTCTGACAAAACTAAGCCTCTTAGAGCAAAAGCTTTCAAGGGGGCTGAGTTTGGTGAGAATCAAGTATTCTCTTCCAGACTTAATGCTAAATATGTTACTTGTGATAAATGAACCACCATTAGGCCTGGGCGATGCCTTCACCTTGTGGTATATCATGGGTGGGACTTGCCTTTGCCTGACTCTGCTGCCAGTGCCTGGCGTGCCAAGGGACCTACAAGCTACATTGGCCCCGGCCCTGCAAGGCACTGGGGTGAAATTGACTCAGCTCCCTGGCTTTTTAGAGTCTTCTACCCATGTACTATCTGAAAACAAAGGGGTGCATTAGTTGTAAGATGAGTTTTTTGTGTGTGCTTTCCTACCCTGCTCACCTAGCAGTTCAAAAGCACGCCAAAAAGTGCAAGTAGATAAATAGGTACCGCTCCAGCGGGAAAGTAAATGCATGTGCTGCTCTGGTTTGCCAGAAGCGGCTTAGTCATGCTGGCAACATGACCCGGAAAAACTGTCTGCAGACAAACGTTGGCTCCCTTGGCCACTAAAGCGAGATGAGCGCCGCTACCTCAGAGTCGTTCGCGACTGGACTTAACTGTTAAGGGTCCTTTACCTTTACGGTTTACCCATATACTATCTGAAACCAAAGGGGCACATTGGTTGCCAGGCGTGAAATATATTGGCATTATTTTCAGCTCTCCTACCCCACTAATATATTTATGGGTAAATTCTGAACAGAAGCTGGATCCAGTAGAATTGATGCAAGCCTTAAAATTCAAATAAAGTTGAGAGCGGAAGTGGGGAACAGCTTCAGTCTTCCTTCTGCAGTTTCAAGGGCTTGGCCACTACTGTTGTAGATTGTAAGGTAGTATCTGTGGATCTTGCACACTTTCATAGCTCTATCTTCCTATGTAATCATGGAACTATCTCAAAATGAAACTCTCCTTCAGATAAGTCCATCAGGCAATTCTGTTTTGGGTTATAGAAAGAAGGTCACAGAGAAGCAATACACATTGGAAGAGCTGTGGCTATCACTTGCAAAGTATCATTCAATGGGGAATGCTAGCTTGCCATAGCCAATTGCAGTAAAATATTTCAATAGAATATATTAACACCAATTTATTTTTACAAAATATTCCTTTGCAACAGTTATTGAAATATGTTATTGAAATATTAAGAACTCACATTTAAAAATTAAGCAAAGTATAAAAACACAAAGACCTTCAGAGGTCCAAAAGAACTGTGAATCTGAGGGCTACTGCTGATGTAACATTTTTCCTCCACTGAAAAATGTCTAAAGAGGAATGCATGCTAAAGTGTTACAGGGGAAGGAACATCCATGTGGATTACACAAGATAACATGGGCGAGATTGTGAGATTCTGCTCATGAATCATGTCTGCAAAATACATGCAGGTTTTACATTCCAGTGTCACATTTTTTCATGTGTTAGTATTTTTTATCACAACAGAATTGGCTCACAGTGAAGACACTGGTGGTAATGCTTTTCTTACAGGTTTCTTGTAGAAGAGTAGCTTTTTTGTTATCTGGAACAAGTTCAGATTCTCAGAAACCCAAATAATTAAGGCAACAGGAACCAAGGAAGATGGACAGGTGGCTGTTCTGCATCAAGACCTCACCGCAGATGTCCAACTAGAACTTGTTGAGCGAATTTCCTCCACACGTGGCCTCATATCCCATGGAGCATCCACTCTCATTTTATGCCAGCTTAGGTTATCAGAGCGGAAATGATTATCTAGCTGGTCAAACTCATGAAGACGGAAGCGAGTTGCCAGTTGGTTCACCATTCTTCTGAGGGCAATGAATGCAATAACAACCTGGAAGACAAGGAAGACTACAAAGATGATATTCACTGCTCGCTCCAAGGGTTGGATTTTCAGACCTCCATTTAAAAGCAGGAAGAGAATTAAGGGCAGTTGTAAAAGGAGACTCAGGAGCCAAAAGCCGGCTAGTTCAGGAACCTATTAAAGGCAAAGAAATAAGGGGGGGGGGGTTTGTATCAATATACTAACCTCATGGCAGCATCACGACTCAGTAGTAGAAAATTTATTGGTCAGACTTTCTAACACCTGTGTCCAAAGTGTGAAGACAGAGAAACTACCGTAAGAGCCAGAGATTTCATTAAGCAGCTTTTCAACTTCTGCAGAATTTCTACTTCTATTGTTGTTGCTGCAGCTTTCAAGAGAACCCTGCCAACGAAGTGACTTTTCACTCAGACCCAACCCCACCAGACTTTTTACTCAGACATCTCAGCCAGATGTCCTTTCGCTGAGAGGGGGAACAGACTACAAACAGGACTGGGGACAGTTGGGGGAAGCGAGGGAGTGGATGTAAATTTCTAGCTTGTGTCTCTTCAACAGGAAACATTGCCCTTTAGCTACCCTGAACAGCAACAGAGGACAAATTGTATTGCTCACATTCTCATCTGTCTCACCCTAGGGAACAGGGTCACAATTGCAGCAGCAGGTTCTGACCTTACAAACCCACTAGCACCCCAATCCTAAACATGTAGGGCATAATCCAATCAGAGGTGTACATAGGCTTCCTTGAGTCCTTGGCAAGGAGCTGTATTGCCCTCATCTCCGCCATCGCTATGTGCCTCGCCCAGCTGCCCAGAGCAGCGGAAGAGCAGCTTGGAGAGCGTGCAGAAGGACAGACAGGCTCCTAGCCAGTCAGAATAGAGAGCTGTGGCTTTTGTGCCCCCCTGGGCCAGAGCCCTTGGCGGGGCCCAACCTAACCAACCCCTAGGTACGCCCCTTAATCCAATACAGATTTAAACACAGAAGCAAATAGCATGGTGGGGCAGAGCTGCTTACCTGAGCTCCTGGTAGGGTGGGGAGGGTGTTGTGGTGGAAACACACTGGATTGAATTGGTCACTGCATTTGCAGTGTTCTGACCTTGCCACTGTCTTGCTGCTCTCAATAAGCAGCAGTACCTCACCTGCATGGAGGTCAAGTAAGTGCCTCTGACCCACTATGCCAGGCATCCCCAAACTGCGGCCCTCCAGATGTTTTGGCCTACAACTCCCATGATCCCTAGCTAACAGGACCAGTGGTCGGGGAAGATGGGAATTTGTTTTCCAAAACATCTGGAGGGCCGAAGTTTGGGGATGCCTGCACTATGCTATCTGCTATTGCTTAAACACCTGAAATCAACATACTTAAGTATCTTGTATGTAACATTTCCCCCCCCCAGTGGCTAGGAAAACACACTCTGCACATACCCAGGAGCATTTCTTTCCTTTCTTACTAATCCATGCAACTGCAAGGCTAAAACCTTAATCAGATTGAGCATTGGATAGAATTTTAGAATGTTGGAATTGCAGACAGCATGTTAGACTGATCCACCATGTGCTTCTGTGCTTGTTTATTCATAAGAAAATCTCACTGTATTTAATGGGATTATTCCTAGGTAAATGTGCATAGGAAAAGTGCAGCTCCAAAGTATTAACCTTATTATTTGTTAGACAGATACATGTCAGTTCCATTTCCTTCCAGATCCACATTATGTCCCATGTAGTTTTCTTTACATTTCATTCCAGAATGGCATTTACTAGTACTAGCACTATGTGTTTTTTTAATACCACATTTCTGTAGTGTATTTCAAGTATTCAAAGTGCTTCACATAGCTTTTTTTCAACTCTTACAACAGCCCTGTGTGGTCAATAGCATTACTCTATGTTGCTTTCCCTGATCCATTAAGACTAGACCTGTTTTATGTGATTGAATACATCAATACCAATTTTATTTTTTAATGTGCTTTTATATTATTGCTTATTGGTTTTACAGTATGTTGCATTTTTGTTTTAACATTGTTCACCACTTAAGAGACTTTTAAAATATTCTGTTTATTAACACTTTAAAAATATTTCAGAAGAGGGTAGAAACTTAGGCTAGAGAGCAGTGGTTTGTTGAGACTATCTAATGAGCACCTAACTATTAACCAGGGGCTTCATGGCTTTCACACTTTGTCTTGGCCACTGTGCTACAGAAGCTCTTCCATACAAGTGTCTACAAAAAAACCATGTATGAGTTTAACCAGCATGTCTGTGTGGTATCTTATCTCCAGGACTGAGTCCAGCTACTAAATTTGTTGGGGGGAGGCTGTAACCTAAGAAAGGTTATTCAATATTAATAATCTATTAGTCTGAGATAACTGCTACTGAATTCCTCATGGGTGTGAGGCAAACTTACCTTCTCCTGCAAATTCCCCATGTATCCTAGGTACAAGCGGATCATTTCAATCAGAGAGGTTAATATTATGACTGTCACCAAGATGAACTTGTAGTAGTCTGGTAAGACTGGATACTAGAATTGAGAAATGATGAAAAATTAAATACAGACATACCTCGTTTTGTTGCGCTTCACATTACTGCACTTCACACATATTGTGTTTTATACAAATTGAAGGTTTGTGGCAACCCTTAATCAAACAAGTCTACTGGTGCTATTTTTCCAACAGCATGTGCTCACTTTGTGTCTCTGTGTCACATTAATTAAGGTATGTTTATTGCTTTTTTAGATATACTACTATCGCACACTTACCAAACTCCAGTATAGTGTGAATGTAATTTTTACACTGGGAAACCAAAAACTTTGTGTGACTCACTTTATTGCAATATTTGCTTTATGGCAGTAGTCTGGAACTGAACCCACAATATCTCTGAGGTATGCCTGTACTACCATTGGCCAATTGACTGTCATATTCTCGGAATCCATACTGTACTGAGAATCTATGTCAGGCGTCCCCAAACTGCGGCCCTCCAGATGTTTTTTTTTAAAAAAATATTTTATTAATTTTCCAATTAAAACCAATTATATCACATTCAATATTTCAAATTATACACATATATATATCAATCAAACCGAATGTTATGCCAAATCATCTAAAGAATTTTTTATTTGGGTTCCCATGCTTCAAGAAATTGGGAATTCCTCGCCACTGTCCACTGCCGTCTTTTTTCTAAAGTTCAAATCGTCCTCCAAGTTCATAATAATCCAGATCTTCCCCTTACAGTCACATAGATGTTTTCCACTTTCATCCGATTGTTTCCCAGCTGCTGAGATAAATATCAAACAAAGTTTCACAGATGTTCTTTCTCCTGTGTGAGTTAATCAGTCCAGCCTCCCCATAAATCTTCTTAATGGAGCTCCCTGTTGCGTCGAAGCAGCACGAAGCAGCGCCATCTTAAAAAGCTCAAATCACTTTCGTTTCCTCTCATAGCCATGAAGATTTACGATCATTATAGAATTTACAGCTTTTCCAGGCAGGAGACCCAAACATCAAACCATAAACTCTTGGTAAATTAATGGATCTCCTTGCCCTATAGCTGAACTTAGCTTCAGGTCGCTGCTCCAATTTAAAGTGCGTCACAGCTCATAAATCCTCCGAACGCGTCCAGAACTCCTTCCGTCCGACTAGGGGGGGGCTTTTCTCATCGGCAACTCCACATCTTTAAAAAATATGCTCAGTAACAACAGTTATAAAGTTCAACTCACACAGTCTTTTGCTTCTCTTTCACTCCAAACAAGCCAGGACATCGCGTCCGGGAAGGTACGAGGCAACGGCCCTCCAGATGTTTTGGCCTACAACTCCCATGACCCCTAGCTAAGAGGACCAGTGGTCAGGGATGATGGGAACTGTAGTCCAAAACATCTGGAGGGCCGAAGTTTGGGGACGCCTGATCTATGTTTTTCCCAAGAAACTTGCCTGCTTATGTTATAAACCTGCCTGCAAGTGTCGCTTGACCACAGCCATCTCATTAGGTTACAGCAGGGGAGGGAGAGAAGGAATGGAGAGCCATCTCTGCTGAGAAGTCAGGCCCTTCCCTCTCATCAACTGCCAGCTGACTGGCAGCAGTCATTACACTTCAGACTTTTCCCTTCTATATGTTGAAGGCTACAACACCAGGCTGCAGCAGAGGTGGAGAGGAAAGGGGTGGAGGGTCACTCCATCAAGGCAGCTGAGACCATTAACTGTTTTCTCCTCATCTCCTTGAACTTTTCCACTCTGGCTGGTCATTAGAAGAACTTATAACTAGGAACCTATAACAGAGTTTGCTTATTTCATTCTCCTTATCTATGTTTCCTTTGTGTGATTGTTCTTTGGATTGTAAACATTAAGACTGCCTTGTTTGCACTGATATGCAAGCTGTTTTGGGAGCTTTTTTGGCTGAAGAGGGGGATACCGTACAAAATTCTTTAAATAAATACCACTCATAACATTCTCAATCTTATTACAGAAGTACAGCTATTACAAGGTATGTAGATGCACAATTACTATTCTCTCTCTTGCAGAGTGTGTACAGAACAATAGCAAATGCAATAGGATTATAAGAGTACCAATTGTCTTCTGAACTCACCTTCAGCTGCAGCATCACTATACTGCTGACCCACCAAAATGGGAAAAAGCAGAGGTTGAAATAGAGGGACATCTGCAAGGGCAAACTGGAGACGATTTCATTATCTGGAGAGACAGAGAGGAAAGAACCCACCAGCCACTTCAGACTTTTCCCTTCTATATGTTGAAGGCTACAACTTTATGCACAGTTGGTAAAGTGGTAAAGTGTGTGTGTTTTATTTTCAGTTGCAAATGAATTAGATATAATTCATATATCTAATATATATATTAGATATAAAGGGACACGGGTGGTGCTGTGGTCTAAACCACTGAGCCTCTTGGGCTTGCCGATCGGATCCCCGCGATGGGGTGAGCTCCTGTTGCTCAGTCCCAGCTCCTAGCAGTTCAAAAGCACACCAAAAAGTGCAAGTAGATAAATAGGTACCGCTCGGGCAGGAAGGTAAACGGCGTTTTCATGCGCTACTCTGGTTCGTCAGAAGCGGTTTAGTCATGCTGGCCACATGACCCAGAAGCTGTCTGCGGACAGACGCCAGCTCCCTCGGCCATCAAAGCGAGATGAGCACCACAACCCCAGAGTTGTTCACAACTGGACCTAACGGTCAGGGGTCCCTTTACCTTTTTAGAGAAAAAATAATAGCAGCAACAATAACAGCTGCAGGTTGGAGTACAGTGCCATCACAACAAGTGAAAATGTAACAAAAGCAATCCCAGTTAAGGTTCATTGGATGAATAGTCAGATCAAAGTGTCATTCCACAACGTCCCCCGTGTTGCTGGTGGATGGAAGCCATGCATATCCAATAAAAGGAGGCCATGTATAAAAGCTTGTTTATCTTTCTTGTTGTAGTAAGGCCATTAGTTTATCCATAAGTATAGAGTTCCATATCTACGACAGGCAAGCTTCAAAGAGATTTATATTGAGTCCTCCAATACCTGGCAATTATTAATGTGGCAGCAGTTAAATGAATAATAAGGTACCGGTATTTATTAGGCATTCTTTGGGCTTCTTAAGGAAAATAAGACAATAGTGCTTCTTTATAGAAACACGGCCATCACCCACCCACCCAAACGGTCTGGGGGGAGCCCCTGATCTTGCATTCACTGCAATCATCACTGCAATCATCACTGCAACTGCAACAGCCCAGGATACTGCACTGAATCCCCGCCATCCAGCACCTTTCCATCTCAACTCCTGGCAGCCGTCCACGTGACGGCGGCGGCGGCGCCATCTTTGTAGCTGGCCCATTGCGGCGCCCTCGCCCGTCACTCACCCGGAACGTTCTCGGCGGCGCTGTTCCCGGGTCCGGTCCGGTTGTTGTCCGTGAAGACGGTCCGGCTGAAGGAGCCCAGCCCCCTCCTTACGGGCTCCGGCAGCGACATAAGTGCACGCCGGCGGCCTCTGCTCGTTGCTACGGCAACTAGACGCCGCCCGGCGCTCCGTGCGCAGCTGCGCCGCCTCCTCTTAAGAGGCACCCAAAGAGGTGCGCGGTAAACGGAGATCCGCGCAACTCGGCACTTCAGGTTCATCCACGCATTGGCCCAACCAGGTTGTGAGGTACGGAGGAATCGTGGAGTAAAATAAAAGGCACGCTTGTAACGATGCGCACCTCCCCCTAAAAAAAGCATTTGTTTTGACAGGGGAGTGGGGAAAAGGTTTGGGGCTACTTGGTGGAGGGGAAGAAGGTACGTAACATGAGAAGGCTGTTTTGCTTTCATTTAGTCTCCCGTAGCAAGAATGTGCATTTTGCAAACGCGGTGCTCCTCCTCCAGCCTCTTCATTCCGAGCAATGCTGTGCAGCTGGCAGAATCTGAACCCACATCTCCCTCCCTCCACATGTGATTTTGCAAACGATTTTGGGTTGCAGCTCTGGGAAAGCCAACTCGGGCATCTGAAGGAAACAACAAACTATACCTGGGTTATTCTTCATTTCGCGGAAAACCCGAAACTGGATGTTGAAAACATGAATGGGACGTTTACTTGAATTCAGCGGTAAAGAGCGGGTTTTCCTGGGGGAAAGCGCGGGGGGGGGGGCAAACGGAAGTGCCGAACAGCAGGGATATCTAATCAGTACTTCGAGAGAGAAGATCCGGAATTAAACTGCGACAAGTGGTATTGAAAAACAGTATGGTGCTGGGCTGGTGCTCTCCGTACACTGTTCTAGCCAGTGCTTTTTGTCTAAAAAATGTTTAGGAGTAGTACTGTACTCTCA